>NW_028270157.1:2540312-2854062 GCF_037043375.1 Chiloscyllium plagiosum
CCCAATAGTCAGAGAGAAATTGAGAAACAAACTTGTAAGGAGATCTCAGCTATCTGTAAGAATAATAGGGTGGTTATGGTAGGGGATTTTAACTTTCCAAACATAGACTGGGACTGCCATAGTGTTAAAGGTTTAGATGGAGAGGAATTTGTAAAGTGTGTACAAGAAACTTTTCTGAGTCAGTATGTGGATGTACCTACTAGAGAAGGTGAAAAGCCTGACCTGCTCTTGGGAAATAAGTGCTGAAAAATGTGTTGCTGGAAAAGTGCAGCAGGTCAGGCAGCATCCAAGGAGCAGGAGAATCGACGTTTCGGGCATAAGCCCTTCTTCAGGAATCTTGGGAAATAAGGCAGGGCAGGTGACTGAGGTGTCAGTGGGGGAGCACTTTGGGGCCAGCGACCATAATTCTATTAGACTTAAAAAAGTGATGGAAAAGGATACACCAGATCTAAAAGTTGAAGTTCTAAATTGGAGAAAGGCCAATTTTGATGGTATTAGGCAAGAACTTTCAAAAGCTGATTGGGGGCAGACGTTCAGAGGTAAAGGGATGGCTATAAAATGGGAAGCGTTCAGAAATGAGATAACGAGAATCCAGAGAAAGTATATTCCTGTCAGGGTGAAAGGAAAGGCTGGTAGGTATAGGGAATGCTGGATGACTAAAGAAATTGAGGGTTTGGTTAAGAAAAAGAAGGAAGCATATGTCAGGTATGATTTGGAGATGCCAGTGTTGGACTGGGGTGTACAAAGTTAAAAATCACAAACACCAGGTTACAGTCCAACAGGTTTAATTGGAAGCACACTAGCTTTTGGAGCGACGCTACTGATGACCTGGTGTTGTGTGATTTTTAACTATGTCAGGTATAGACAGGATAGATCGAGTGAATCCTTAGAAGAGTATAAAGACAGTAGGAGTATACTTAAGAGGGAAATCAGGAAGGCAAAAAGGGGACATGAGATAGCTTTGGTAAATAGAATTAAGGAGAATCCAAAGGGATTTTACAAATACATTAAACTTAAAAGGGAGAGAATAGGGCCCCTCAAAGATCAGCAAGGCAGCCTTTGTGTGGAGCTGCAGAAAATGGGAGAGATACGAAATGAATATTTTGCATCAGTATTTATTGTGGAAAAGGATATGGAAGATATAGACTGTAGGGAAATCAATGGTGACATTTGCAAAATGTCCAGATTACAGAGGAGGAAGTGCTGGATGTCTTGAAACGGTTAAAGGTGGATACATCCCCAGGAACTGATCAGGTGTACCTGAGAACTTTGTGGGAAGCCAGAGAAGTGATTGCTTGGCCTCTTGCCGAGATATTTGTATCATCGATAGTCACAGGTGAGATGCCGGAAGACTGGAGGTTGGCTAACGTGGTGCCACTGTTTAAGAAGGGCGGTAAGGACAAGCCAGGGATCTATAGACCAGTGAGTCTGACGTTCGTGGTGGGCAAGTTGTTGGAGGGAACCCTGAGGGACAGGATGTACATGTATTTGGAAAGGATAGGACTGATTAGTGATCGTCAACATGGCTTTGTGCGTGGGACATCATGTCTCACAAACTTGATTGAGATTTTTGAAGAAGTAACAAAGAGGATTGATGAAGGCAGAGCAGTAGATGTGATCTATATGGACTTCAGTAAGGCGTTCGACAAGGTTCCCCATGGGAGACTGATTAGCAAGGTTAGATCTCACAGAATACAGGGAGAACTAGCCATTTGGATACTGAACTGGCTCAAAGGTAGAAGACAGAGGGTGGTGCTGAAGGGTTGTTTTTCAGACTGGAGGCCTGTGACCAGTGGAGTGCCACAAGGATTGGTGCTGGTCCACTATATTTTGTCATTTACATAAATAATTTGGCTGCGAGCATAAGAGGTACAGTTAGTAAGGTTGCAGATGACACCAAAATTGGAGGTGTAGTGGACAGCGAAGAGGGTTAACTCACATTACAACAGGATCTTAACCAGATGGGCCAATGGGCTGAGAAGTGGCAGATGGAGTTTAATTTATATAAATGCGAGATGCTACATTTTGTGAAAGCAAATCTTAGCAGGACTTATACACTTAATGGTAAGGTCCTAGGGAGTGTTACTGAACAAAGAGACCTTGGATTGCAGGTTCATAGCTCCTTGAAAGTGGAGTTGCAGGTAGATAGGATAGTAAAGAAGGTGTTTGGTATGCTTTCCTTTATTGGTTAAACTATTGAGTACAGGAGTTGGGAGATCATGTTGCGGCTGTACAGGGCATTGGTTAGGCCGCTGTTGGAATATTGCGTGCAATTCTGGTCTCCTTCCTATCGGAAAGATGTTGTGAAACTTGAAAGGGTTCAGAAAAGATTTACAAGGATGTTGCCAGGTTTGGAGGATTTGAGCTACAGGGAGAGGCTGAACAGGCTGGGGCTGTTTTCCCTGGAGCGTCGGAGGCTGAGGGGTGACCTTATAGAGGTTTACAAAATTATGAGGGGCATGGATAGGGTAAATAGGCAAAGTCTTTTCCTTGGGGTGGGGGAGTCCAGAACTAGAGGGCACAGGTTTAGGGTGAGAGGGGAAAGATATAAAAGAGATCTAAGGGGCAACTTTTTCACACAGAGGGTGGGACGTGTATGGAATGAGCTTCCAGAGGATGTGGTGGAGGCTGGTACAATTGCAACATTTAAGAGGCATTTGGATGGTCATATGAATAGGAAGGGATTGGAGGGATATGGGCCGGGTGCTGGCAGGTGGGACTAGATTGGGTTCTGGTTGGCACAGACGGTTGGACCAAAGGGTCTGTTTCCATGCTGTACATCTCTATGACTACCTATGACTTTGTCTCCACAAGGACTGTGCAGTGGTCACTTTCACCGATACTATCACAGATGCTTCTGCAGCCAGCAGGTTAGCAAGGATGAGGTCAAGTTCGCTTTTTTCCTCTCATTGGTTCCCTCACCATCTGCTGCAGACCCAGTCTAGCAGCTATGCCCTTTAGGACCTGCCCAGTTGATCAGTACTACTGCTACTGAGACACCCTTGGTGGTGGACACTGAAATCCCGCACTCAGAGTACATTTTACACCTTTGCCACTGTCGGTGCTTCCTCCAAGGAGGACGGTATGTGATAATCAGTAAAAGGTTTCCTTGCCCATGTTTAACCTGAAGCCATGAGACTTCATGGGGTCCATAGTCGATGTTGAGGACTTCGAAAGCAACTCCATCCCGACTGTATCCCATTGTGGCACTCCATCTGCTGGGTCTGTCCTGGCAGTGGGACAGGGCATATCCAGGAATGGGGATGGTGGGATCTGGGGTGTTATCTATAAGATATGATTCTGTAAGAATAACTAATATAATATCTTATAATGTCTCAATGTCAGATTTTGTCTGATAGTTGCTCTTGTGAGGTCCATTTGGATGGTGTAAAGACAATATAGAAATGCAAGTTGCCACTGTTGTTCAAATCACCCCATTGGCCAGGAAACTGGACAAGGTGCCTCACTCAGCGAATCTTTAAAAAGATGGTTTCAGAAATCCAAGAGAATGCAAGTGAAAATCATTGCAAAATTACCCGTATAATTGAACAGCTGAAATGTAGACATTGCTTTATTCAGCAACACTTAGTGTGATATTTATAGCAAACATTTATAAACTCATGCAGTTACCTTTATGAAGATGATGTACATTAATATAACCTCAGTGGGCCATTTGGCACACACACTGTGCCCTGTGGGAATCTCATTACGTTGGGTGCAGGGGTCATTGACTGCAAATGTCTTACAAACTCAATGCACAGATGATGTGCAATGGAACACGGCTGTTGATGCTTCGGTTTGATTTTCACAACCATTTATCCATGCACATACATTGTTAATATATTTACAAAACTGAGGCTTTCATTTCCATCATGACAGTTGAGTTTTCTCTCTGTCTCTCTTGCTTTAACTATTCTTCAACCACTAACCCTTCATTTTATATTTGAACAAGAGAAAATCTGCTATTGGTGCATTTAGCTGCATGATCCAATCAAAGCTGCAATCATGCAAATGAAAGTTGTTAACATTCAGAAACATTAAATGATTTGACCTTTTTCCAGATGAGTGAAGTTTCACTGGTGATGATAATGAACCTCAGAAAATGTCAGGCAGAAACAGTGGTCGAGTTACCTTCCGGAGAAACCACCCTCATTTTAAACCAGCCAAAACCCAACCCAACCCTGAATTCAAATCATAACCAAAACACTCAACCCCAAACTCTAACCCTAAACCTAAAATATTAATGAACATAAACCCACAAAATTCAATTGTCTCTCTACCCTAACAGCCCACTGCCCAACCCAGTGCTACGTAACCCTGGATCCCAACTAATACCTGGTTGCTACCAATATTCCCTTCCCTGTTTACTCCAGAAATTCACTTGCAACGTGAAAACCTCACTCCAAGTTAATCTTAACTGTGGCTTTTACTTGAATATTAAATTTAAATGAGATCTACCTGAAATAACTACACAGATGCCGACATGCTGTCACCAAGTTGCCCTTTATTTATACATGCACAGTTCATAGACTCTGACCAGTCAGCTCAGAGCTAGCCCCTAGAGTCAGGAGACTCTCAGAATCTCCTATTTCTCTCTGTCAGCCAGGGCTCCCTGATTGGACCAGGTTAACAATCCCAGTCAAGGATCTTACCGTCAATAGGATCCACCTGGTTCAAATCATCACACTGCCTCTTTCATTGATCCAATTTATACTTTGAATACAAAGTAAATAATGTGAATACTGGAGATCTGAAATAAAAAAAACAGGAAGTGCTGGAGAAATCTGGCAGCATATGTGGAGAAAGAAACAAAGTTAATATTTTGAGTCTGATATGACCCCCAATAGAAGAGTCATTTTGGATTTGAAATGTTAACCCTATTTCTCTCTTTACAAAGATGTTGGATCCACAGTGTTTCTGTGTTTTATATTACATACCTTGAAACCCACCTCTCAGGCCAGCTTAAAACACCAGGAACAGTGACTCACAAGGAGAGACAGCCCACACTGAGGAAGTTTGAAGAGTTAAAAAATAACATTATTAACATAATCCTGTCAAGTAATAAGACATATTATGAAAAATAAAAGATAATGGTAAGAAAAATGTAGCAAAATGCAATAGAAAGAACGATCAAATTTAAAATGTGAAATAAATTATGAGATTTATAGATATTTTAGATAATGTTTATCGTAAGCTTCAGTTCCTAGATTCTGGTTTAATGAGGGACATGAGTTTTTGTGTGTACCTAAAGTTAATAATTAACTTGCATGTTTTTCTGTAGCTATGGTGATTTCTCTTAAAACAGCTTCTGGGAGATGCTTGTGCACCACTTGTGGAATTTTATTTATTTTCAATTGTTTTGTAACTTAGCAGGGTAATTCATGGAGCCTCAATGTTTGTGGAAGATATCTGGAATTTGTTTATTTCAGGTTTGGGATAAATATCCATAGTTAGCAAGAGATGTTTTAAAGTCTTATTGTCATTTAAGTAGTCCTGGGAAGTACATGGATGAAGATGACTGTATGGACCAGTGCCCCTGAAAAGGGAAGGATATAGTGAAACTGGAGAGCAGTGTTAGTGTTAATTCCAGACCAGAAGTCCTAAAGAAATTATTTAAGCTGAGCATGTTTATGCAAGAACAGCTCCAGGAAGAAGCCAATTTCTAAGGTAAAGTTACAAATGACTTAAACCTACTGAGGTGTTAGAGACAGGTACGCTGGTGTGAGTACGGTACATGTGCTGTTTTTGCTTATTGTACAGTGTGTGTTTTTTTTGTTTATAGGTTCAGGTGTGTGTTCAGGTAATATACAAATTCTTTTCTTAATTAATGGAGGACTGTTTTGGGACTAAAGTGATTATACTTTCTACTGCATGTTCAAAAATCTTTGAATTTGTGTGATATAAGGACAGTTAGTTTTTTTATCTTCATTTCTCTCATCAGAAAATTTCAATTTTATTGCGGAAACAAAATCTGCAGCGTTCTGTGTTTATGTTTCAATAAGAAGCCATTTTGTTAAAACCAAACCAAATCAGAATGTGATCTATCAAGCCAGGCCACAGTCTGGAATCTGACTTTTTCAGTAATGGCATCAATTGGGATCATAATGACACCTGGGAACAGTGAAACAAAAAGACATTCTGTAAATGAGTATGCAAGCAGAATGATCCCCCGATGAAAAACCCTATCCAAACTTGAACCTTGATTAACTCAAACCTAACCCAATTATAACCCTAAATGGGGTAGACCATTTAGGACTGAGATGAGGAGAAACTTCTTCACCCAGAGAGTGCTGGCTGTGTGGAATGCTCTGCCCCAGAGGGCAGTGGAGGCCCAGTCTCTGGATTCATTTAAGAAAGAGTTGGATAGAGCTCTCAAGGATTGTGGAATCAAGGGTTATGGAGGTAAGGCAGGAACAGGATACTGATTGAGGATGATCAGCCATGATCATATTGAATGGTGGTGCAGGCTCGAAGGGCAGAATGACCTACTCCTGCACCTATTGTCTATTGTCTATTGTCTATTGTCTAAACCTAACTCAGCTGTCACTCTAACCCTAACCCAATTCCACCCTAACCCAAAACAACACCAGCTCTAACCTCATCCAATATTAAACTGTACCGGAATCCAACCCTTTCTCTAACTTTATCTTAATTCTGTCACTTACCTAACCTTAACCTTAACTTAATTATTGTTGAAGAAATATATACTTTGTAGAAGTTTTTCATTTTGCACTCATTAGGACAATTTACAAGAAATACCAATGTAAAGGGTAAACAACCTCGATACTCTATGAGAAGAAAATGTTTATTGGTTGGTAAGTGGATTTGAAGCAGTAACGGACTCTTTTCCTGGTCAATCTTCCAAAGTGCCCTAACATGTGCAACCAAAATAGTATCTTTTCCAGCAGACTTCAAGTTCTTTATTACCAAATGGCTATTTGCCAACCCTTATTCAAATCTTAAACCAACTCTAACTCTAATTCTAATGCTAATTCTCATCCTAAATCAATTCTAAGCCTAGTTGTAACTCAGCCTTTACTCCAACCTTAACCCAACCCTCAAACTAACTCAATCCTAATGTTAAACCTCACTCTAACATTAACATTAACTAAAGTGTTGCAGTCCTAACCAATTCTATACCTAATCCTATCATGAATGCACAAGTCCAACTCTATTTTAACTTGCTCACTAAATCTTTTACCCTTTCAAAAATGTTCCATTATTTTGAGAGAGAGAGTTACAGCTATTTACCAGTCTGTGTAAAAAACCTGCTCTCTAATTCTGCTCTGTAATTTTCCAAGCAAAAGGAAGTCAATTACTGTTAGACAACAGTGGTTCGTGGTTAACATTTTTGCTTTCAATTTAGAATAGATTAATGCATAATTTCACTTGTGATTTTATTGAAAGAATTAATTTGATGAGAAATGGATTGTTACAAGGAAAGAAATGGCCGCTAACAGTTACACTGACACTTGCTTCAAATATGGGAAGGAAATGTTTGAGCAGCCTGTTTAATTAAAAAGATTTTGAAATACAGAAGAGGAAAATGACAATGTACAGGAATAACTGTTCTTATGATATCATTGTTAATGTAACTCATGGAAACGAAACATTTCATTGACACTCAACATCTTAAGCCCCAATATTTGAATTTGTTTTTGATTAATGAGTCAAACTGTCCTTCTGGTCAAACTGTGTTAAATAATCTGAATACAGAAAGTCAACCCAAAGTGAATTTAAATAAAGGTTGCAATTCTCTAAATTATCATCCAGTGGTTAGGATGATCGGGGTGCTGAAATATTGCTGCAGTTCCTGCAACACCAACAGAGCCCTGAGGGAGGGAATTCCAGGATTCTGGCCCAGCGACACTGAAGGAACAATGATCTATTTCCAAGTCAGGATTGTGAGGGGCTTGGAGGGAAACTTGCAGGGGGTGGTGTTCCCATGTATCTGTTGCCCTTGTCCTTCTAGATGGAAGTGGGTATGGGTTTGGATGGTGCTGCCTAAGGATCTTTGGTGAATTTCTGCAGGGCATCTTGTAGATAGTACATGGATGTACATGGAATAGTGTAGGTGGGATGGGCTTCAGATTAGTATGACAGGGGGCGCAACATCGAGGGCTGAAGGGCCTGTACTGCGCTGTAATGTTCTATGTTCTATAGTACACACTGCTGCTACTGAGCATCGGTGGGGAGGGAGGGAATGTTTGTGGATGTGGTGCCAATCAAGTGGCTGCTTTGGCCTGAATAGTGTCAAGCTTCTTGAATGTTATTGGAGCCAGACCCATTCAGGTAAGTGGGGAGTATTCCATCACACTCCTGACATGTGCCTTGTAGATTGTGGACTGGCTTTGAGGAGTCAGGAGGTGAGTTACTCGCTGCAGTGTTCCCAGCCCAGCTGTTGTAGCCATGTATTTGTACAGCCAGGCCAGTTAGTTTCTGGTCAATGGTAACCCTTGAGATGTTGATAGTGGGAAATTCAGTTTTAGTAATGCTATTGACTGTCAAGAAACAATAGCCAGATTCTCTGTTGTTGGAGTTGATCATAACCTGGCACTAAGGTGCCAGGAATGTGTTGAACATTGTGAAATAATCAGTGAAACATCTTTAATTCTGACCTTATGAAGCAACTGGTTGTGCTGAGGAGTGGCTAATGTAACTTGTAGCTAATTGTTATTAGGGGATAGACTAAAAAGTCTCTCCTTGTTAAGATTCTCTCGTGGCTGTTCCTTTGCTGCTGTAAAGCAGATAAACCATGAAAGAAAGGTTTGGAAATGCCAGTGTTGGACTGGGGTGGACAAAGTTAAAAATCACACAACACCAGGTTATAGTACAACAGGTTTATTTGGAAGCACTAGCTTTCTGAGCACTGCTCCTTCATCAGCACAACCTAGTTGGACTATAACCTGGTGTTGTGTGATGTTTTTTACTGTAAACATGAGTTTTGTTGGCAGCATCCTTCTGCACTTTCCACATTCTCCTTTAACTCCTGCCTCAAAACCTCACAAATCCTGGGAAAGTCACTCCATGTAACTCTACAGAATTATATGAATGTCAATCACAACTCACTCCATAAATTTCAAGCGTGACCCTTTTGTTTTGCTAATTATCTAAAATCTGTGCCCTCCAGTTACCAACATTCTAGATATTAGGAACAATTTCTCCTTTTCACTCTTTCAAATCCCCTTGTGACCTCAGTCATTCTACAAAATCACCTCTTTACCTGCTCAGTTCTGATTTAATCACAACTCTGTTATAAAACTGTAAACTCTGAGATCAATGGATATGACCATTCAGCCTGTTCCTGCTCACTGGATGGACTGGGACAGTGCTCCAGTCCTGTGATCCACATTTTAATTTGAACAGATGGAAGTTGCAGGTGGTGCTCAGGATGTACTGCTGTAAGTGTAGCTCACTACTGGAGGTCCTGGCAATGAAAACAAATGTTGTCCTTCTGCATCTGCTTCCTGATATAGTTGCACCTTCCAACTTACCGTCTTCAACTGAAACAGGAGTGAGAGTGGCAGGACCTTACATTTCACATCAGAATCAGTTTCAGATGGGGAAAGCCCATATTGCTGGATTTGAAAATCTGCTATCTGCCTGCCCTGTGTCCTAACCTCCTCCAAATACCAGACCCTGCAGTGAGACAATGCGGAGGATTTGTCAATTCCTGCTTCACTTCCTGCCCGTGCATGCTCCCAGGCAGAAGATAGTTGCTTCACTTTCCAACACAGCCAGTGCACTGTCTGGAATGTACTGGTTAATTGAGGCATTTAAGAGGATATTGGCTGGTTATTTGAATAAAAATAGTGTGTGCGGGAGATGGGGAAAGGGTAGGAGAATGGCTCTAAATAATGATACTCATTTGAAGAGCAGGTACAGACATGACGGGCTGAATGGCCTCCTTCTGCACTGTAACAATCCCGTAATCAAAGCCAACACAGCAGTGCAGTACTGAGGGAGTGCTGCACTATCAGAGGGTCAGTACTGAGGGAGTGCCACACTGTCAGAGAGTCAATGCTGAAGGAAGGCCACACTGTCAGAGGGTCAGTACTGAGGGAGTGTCGCACTGTCGGAGGGTCAGTACTGAGGGGGTGCCGCACTGTCAGAGGGTCAGTACTGAGGGAGTGCCGCACTGTCAGAGGGTCAATGCTGAGGGAGGGCCACACTGTCAGAGGGTCAGTGCTGAGGCAGTGCCGCACTGTCAGAAGGTCAGTGCTGAGGGAGTGCCGCACTATCAGAGGGTCAGTGCTGAGGGAGTGCCACACTGTGGGAGGGTCAGTACTGAGGGAGTGCCACACTGTCGGAGGGTCAGTGCTGAGGGAGTGCCGCACTGTCAGAGGGTCAGTGCTGAGGGAGTGCCGCACTGTGGGAGGGTCAGTACTGAGGGAGTGCCACACTGTCGGAGGGTCAGTGCTGAGGGAGTGCCGCACTGTCAGAGGGTCAGTGCTGAGGGAGTGCCGCACTGTCAGAGGGTCAGTGCTGAGGGAGTGCCGCACTGTCGGAAGTATCTCTTTGGGGTGAGGTATGAAATGAAGTTTGCTGAAGTGGAAGTAAATGGGGCTGGTCAATATTTATCCCTCAAACTACACCATTGACATCGGATTATCCGATTTGTTTTTCCTTTCAAAGGATGTGGGCTTCCTTGACTGGGCCTGCAGTTTTTGCTCATCCCTAGTTGCCCCTTGAGAAGGTGGGGGTGAGCTGCCTTTTTGAACCACTGCAGTCCATGTGCTGTGGGTTGACCCACAATGCTCTTAGGGAGGGAATTTCAGGATTTTGACCTAGCGACACTGAATGAACTAGTTTCCAAGTCAGGATGGTGAGGGGCTTGGAGGGGAACTTGCAGGGGCTGGTGTTCCCATGAATCTGCTGCCCTTGTCCTTCTACATGAAAGTGCTTGTGGGTTTGGAAGGTGCTGTCTGAGGAGCCTTTGGGATATATTCATTCATGATATGGGGACACCACTGACCAGGCTTTATTCATTGTCCATCCCTAATTGCCCAGAGGGTAGTTAAGAGTCAACCATATTGCTGTGGGTGTGGAGTCACATGTCAGCCAGACCAGGTAAAGATGGCGGTTTCCTTCCCTAAAGGACATTAGGGAACCAGATGGGTTTTTCCCCAAAAATAAGACGATGGTTTCATGGTCACCATTAGACTCCAGATACCAGTTTGTTATTGACTGCTGTGGTAGAATGTGAAGCCGGGTCCCCAGGACATTATCATGTTCTCTCTATTAAATAGTCTAATGATAATACAACTAGGGCATTGCCTCCCATATTATTACCACATTGCTGCTTGGGATCTTGCTGTGCACAAATTGGCTTCACATTCCAGTATTACAACAGCAGTGCCCTTCAAAAAATATTTCATTGACTGTAAAATGCTTTGGCATGTCCTAAGATCGTGAAAAATTCTGTCTAAATTAAGTCTTTGTATTTTCCTATGTTCTGCCTGAGCCTTTAGCCATTTAATTTTTATCTCATTTGACTTTGCTGACTCTTACACAAGGTCGTATTTAATCATCCTGTGCCTTCCTTCCAAGCTGCTCAACTGCCTCAAGCTGCTTGATTTCGGTCTTCGGAATCATTGCCCACTCTCCTCAGCATCTCATCTGCTTTCAGCTGTACATCTTCCCCTGTGAAGTGAGGCTTCCTGTTCCTTTTCAATTTTCACCCTGTTTTGCTCCAAATTACACTGGCAGTGTTACCCTGTCATTAAATTACTCAGGGGTCAAATGGCATATTCCTGCTTTGTTAAGCTGCTTAAAACATTAATTGGAAAAGCCACTTTACTCGTCTGCTTAGCTTCGCACTTATGCTAAACCAGCATCAAAAAACCAGCAACTCGTGCCTTCAAAAACCCAGTCCAATCTTACCGTTGCTCGCACACAAAGGGACCCACCCAGCTGTTATTTAGGAATAAAAATAAGGACCATAGTTTGGATGCATTAAGCTCAAGGTTGTATTATCATCAACTTCAGTGATTGTGACAATTAAATTAGCCTTTATTATCACATATCGCCAATGAGTAGTGAAAAGTTTATACATCACCCCTTACAGCACTGTTTTAGGTACAAAGGTACCCAGATACAGCTACTTTAGTTATAAGATCTTGGAAAATATGGAAATTAAAATGTTCAGCATTTCAGAAATAAATATCCAGGACAGCAGTCTTCCAGCCCAGACAATGCCTCCATTCTGCTCAAGGCCCTGACTCCTCACCACGCTGGGCTACATCTTGAGCATGACAAGGTTGGGAGATAGCTCTAGACCATCACACTGGGCCAAGAGGACACCATGCCACGCCAGGCCAAGAGGACACCACGCTGGGCCAAGAGGACACCATGCCAGGCCAGGCCAAGAGGACACCATGTTAGGCCAAGAGGACACCACACCAGGCCAAGAGGACACTATGCTAGACCAAGAGGACACTATGCTAGGCCAAGAGGACACCACACCAGGCCAGGCCAAGAGGACACCATGCTAGGCCAAGAGGACACCGTACTAGACCAAGAGGACACCATGCCAGGCCAAGAGGACACCACGCCGGGCCAAGAGGAAACCATGCTGGGCCAAGAGGAAACCATGCTGGGCCAAGAGGACACCATGCCAGGCCAAGAGGACACTATGCTAAACCAAGAGGACACCATGCCAGGCCAAGAGGACACTATGCTAAACCAAGAGGACACCGTGCCAGGCCAAGAGGACACCATGCCAGGCCAGGCCAAGAGGACACCATGCCAGGCCAGGCCAAGAGGACACCACGCCGGGCCAAGAGGACACCACGCCAGGCCAAGAGGACACATGCCAGGCCAGGCCAAGAGGACACCACGCCGGGCCAAGAGGACACCATGCCAGGCCAAGAGGACACCATGCCAGGCCAAGAGGACACCATGCCAGGCCAAGAGGACGCCACGCCGGGCCAAGAGGACACCATGCCATGCCAAGAGGATGCCATGCTGGGAAGGCTGGTTTTTGGTAAGCGTTCTCTGTACTGCAGAAAGCAGAACTCTGTGAGAATGTAACATTAGTCAATTCCAAGAAGTCACTACATTTGGCTGTTCCAAAATATTAATAACAAGTGGTTCTGTTTATAAATAGGAAAATGGCCAGTTGCAATGTTTTCCACTGGTCATCCAGAACAGTTCAATGGTCAAAAACAGTCAGGTTAGGTTGCTGGATGGAGACAGACAGAGGTGAGTGTTGCTGCCCTCAGATACAATGAAGCTTCATCCTAAAAACATGCTGCTGGAGCAGGATCCAAGCCATTCGTATTGGGAAGAACATAAGAACTCGGAGCAGGAGTAGGCCGTCTGACCCTTCGAGCCTGCTCTGCCATTCAATAAGACCATGGCTGATCTTTTCATGGCCTCAGCTCCACTTACCCGCCCTCTCACCATAACCCTTAATTCCTTTACTGTTCAAAAATCTTTCTAACTTTGCCTTAAAAACACTCAACAAGGAAGCTTCAGCTGTGTCACTGGGCAGGGAATTCCTCAGACTCGCAATACTTTGGATAAAATGTTCTTTCTCAACTCAGTCTTAAATCTGATTCTCTTTATTTTGGGGCTAGTTTTAGTCTCAACTGACATTGGAAACAAGCTCCCTGCTTCAATCTTATCTATTCCCTTCATAACCTTATTTGTTTCAATAAAACCCACCCCCCGCCACCTCCAGTCTTTTAAATTCCGATGAGTAAAGTTCCAGTCTACTCAGTCTTTCCTCGTAAGCCAACCCCCTCAACTCCGGAATCAACCGAGTGAACCCCCTCTGCACCCCCTCCAGTGCCAGCACGTCCTTTCTTAAGAAAGGAGACCAAATCTGCACACAGTGCTCCAGGTGTGGCCTCAGCAGCACCCCATACAGCTGTGGCATACCTTCTCTGTTTTTAAAACTCAATCCCTCGAGCAATGAGGGGCAATATTCCATTGGCCTTTTTAATTATCTGTTACACCTGCAAACCAACTTTTTTTGTGATTCATGCACAAGGACACCCAGCATGCTGCAATTTTTCACCATTTAAATAATCGTCCAATTTGCTGTTATTGCTACCAAAAGGGATGACCTTTTGGAATGCAGTTTGCAATTTTCTGAGTCTGAGAGAGCAGCAAGAGACAGTGATGGTCCAGAATGGGAGCAGACGTTGAGGCAGAACATGATGGATTGACCCATGAGAGGGTGGTTCAAGGCTGTGGAAGGGTCACTGGACCTGAAACGTTAACTTTTATTTCTCTCCACAGGAGCTGCTGAGCTTTTCCAACAATTTCTATTTTTGGTTCAAGGCCAGTTTTGTCAAGTGAAGGATTGTAAACCCTTAATGAGATTTGATGGCCCAACGTGTCAGTAATATCTAGGGGAGTTAGTAAGAACGTCACGGGATCTGTCTTGATTGCACTTGCTATTTTGATGTGCTTTGTGTAGTATTTAGTCACAGTATGTTGCCCTGTTTATTGCATATTCACTCTTAGAATGTACTGTAGCCATGATGTGGAGGTGCCGGTGTTGGACTGGGATGGACAAAGTCAGAAATCACACAACACCAGGTTGTAGTCCAACTGCTTATTTGAAACTGCTGCGAAAGCTTGTGATTTCAAAGAAACCTGTTGGACTTCAGTCTAATGCTGTAGTAACTTCTGACTGAGAATACACTGGTCGACTGTTTATTACTATTCCAATGTTGCACAGTAAAGTTTCTTGCACTTTGTTCAACACCATGGAAACTTTATCTTTATTCTCTTGGTGAGTCCCCAGGATTTTGTTTTTAAAGTAAAAGTTATTGATTCTCTTGTCAGAATATAAATTTCACGTCAAGCCCAGGTTTGTAACAATCTATAACCTTTAAGTCAAAAGCTTGTGTTTAACTCGGAGCAGTCTGATATAGATTGCCTTAGACAGATATAATAGACAGAGAGATAGCATCAGCTCAGTGCCTTGTACATCTCTGGGCCAAAACATTTGTGGGTTCAAATCCTGCCTCAGAGACACAGTAATCTAGACACACTCTCCCAGTCTACTTCTGATGTGGAGTTGTACAATTGGAGGCATTGATTTTGAGATAAGATGTTAAGCATTATTTCTGTATGACATTTCAGATAAAGGTAAAAGATTAAATGAACATAATTTGCAGAGGAGCAGGAGTGTTCTACCTTGGGTCTTGGACCGATATTTACACCAACACCAATCGGTTATTATCCTGATGTTCATGGGAGCTCGCTGTGTAAAACTTGTTTGTCACTTGTGCCACAGTATATCAGCAACCAAGTTTCAATGAATGTATTTCATTGGCTGTGAAGTGATTTGAGACATCCAGTGGTTGTGACCAGTGCTACATAAATGTAAGTTGACCTTTTTCTGATCCAGATATTTTTTGACGAAAGATCATCAACTGGAAATATTTCTTGTCTCTGCAGCTGTTGCTTGACCTCACAGGAATGTAATTATGTTCTGGATTTGGGTAACTCTTTTCTGTTGAGTGGAGCAGTAAGCAGCAACTGGTTATAAGGAAGAAGGTTGGAGTTAGAGTTCCAATCTGAATACTTGATGGCGAAAGGAGGTTCATTCATGGTCAAACTTAATTAGCAGCAGGAACATTGACTAATACAATTGCATTGCCCTTTTCTCCATCATAAGGTCAGAGGTGGGGATGTTCGCCGAAGATTGTATAACGTTCAGCACCATTCACAACTCCTCAGATACTGAAGCAGTCCATGTTCAAATGCAGCTAAGTTTAGACAAGATCTAGGCTTGGGCTGACAAGTGGCAAGTAACATACGTGCCACACAAATGCCAGGCAATGATCATCGCCAATAAGACACAATCTTACCACTGTCCCTTACCATCACCGAATCCCCCACTGTCAACACCCGTGGGATTATCATTGACCAGAAACTCAACCAGATTAGCCGTATAAATTCAGCAGCCGCAAGAGCAGGTCAGAGGCTAGCAATCCTGCAGTGAGTAACTCATCTCCTAACTCCCCAGACCCTGTCCACTATCTACAAGTCTCAAATCAGGAGTATAATGGTAGTGTAAGTGTAATCAGGAGAGTAATGAGGAGAGTAAGCTGCCTGGATCGGGGCAGCTCCAACAACACTCAAGAAGCTTGACACCATCCAGGACAAAGCAGCTGCTTGCTTGGCACCACATCCACAAACATCTACTCCCTCCATCACTTATACTGTCATTCACCATCTGCGGGGTATCTTAGGGATGGGCAGTAAGTGCTGGCCCAGCCAGTAGTGCCCATTAATTCTTATGAAATAATGAACAAAAGACATTTTTATGAACACTACCTGGAGACATAAAGGACACAATTAATTAAGGTAGCTAATGGGTTACTAGACTTTACTATGAAAGGAATTAAATATAACAATAAGGATGAAAGCAAAATATTGTGGATGCTGAAAATCTGAAACAAACACAGAATGCTGCAGGTTCTCAGGAGATCTGTCAGCTTCTGTGGGATAAGGAACCGAGTTAACATTTCACTTTGATGATGCTGCTTCAGTATTGTGTCTTCAATCTGGATGCAAACTAGGAGTTAAGGACAGGTGTGAATTGTTGAAATTGGATCAATGTTTCTGAGAGCAAATCCACACAAACAAGACATACAGGGGGGGGAGAGACTAGTTCAGGGAGATGTTAGTGAAAATGGCATAAACAGAATGGAGGACAGTGTTTGAGCTTTCATGAAAATCAGGATGTTATGCTTCAGTTACCTGGCATTGGTGAGACCACATCTCGAATACTGAGAGCAGTACTGGTCTCCTGACTTAAAAAGTGGACATGCTCGTGTTGGACTGGGTTAGACAAGGTCAAAAATCACATGACACTAGGATATAGTCCAACAGATTTATTTGAAAGCACAGGCTTGCGGAGTGATGGTCCTTCATCAGGTGTTAGTACATGATGAAGGAGCAGCGTTCCTTATTTAATGAAGAATGTATTGGAGGGGATTCGGGGGATGTTTGCTGGATTGATCCCTGGAATGAGTGGGCTGTTTGATGAGGAAAGGTTGGACAGACTGGGCTGGTTTCCCCTGGAGTTTAGAGAGTGAGGGGGTGAGTTGATTGAAATGTATCAGATCCTGAATGGGCTTAACAAGGACAGGGGACAATGGGGAAAGGATGTTTCCTCTTGTGGGGCAGTCCTGAACTGGAGACACTGTTTTAAAATTACGGATCACTCTTTTAAGCCAGAGATGAGAATAATTTTCTTTTGGAGTGTTTATGACTTTGGAAAGGAAGGGAGGCAGGGTCATTCAATATTTTTGAGGTGGAGATAGATAGATTCCAGTTAGTGAGAAGAATCAAAGATCTAGAGGGTTATCATGGTGTGGAGGAGCTGATGTTGGACTTGGGTGGACAAAGTTAAAAATCACTCAACCCCAGGTTCTCGCCTAACAAGTTTAATTGGAAGTACCAGCTTTCGGAGCGCTGCTCCTTCATCAGGTGGATGTGGAGGATCAAGTAGAATTTGAACCCTAAACAGATCAGCCATGATCAAATTCAATAAAGGAACAGGCTGAAGGGCTGAATGGCCTGACTCTGTACATTGGCCAGGACACCAAAGCGAACCCTGCTGTTCTACGAAACCGTGCTGTGGGCTTCATTGCCTCGACCTGAGAGGGCAGATCGGGCGACAGAGCAATTACTCATCCTAAAGCTGGACTCGCCTCTGATAGAGCAGAACTGTACACAGTCTGTACACGGGAGACAGTCCGTACACAGGGGACAGTCCGTACACAGGGGACACTATGTACACAGGGGACAGTCTGTACACAGGGGTCAATACATACACACAGGACAGTCCGTACACAGGGGACACTCGAAACACGGGGAACAGTCCATACACAGTGGACAATCCGTACACTGGGGACACTCTGTACACAGGGGACAGTCTGTACAGGGGACAGTCCATACAGGGGACACTCTGTAGACAGGGGTCAATACGTACACAGGGGACACTCGATACGCAGGGAACAGTACGTACACAGGGGACAGTCTGTACACAGGGGACAGTCTGTACACAGGGGTCAATACGTACACACGGGACAGTCCGTACACAGGGGACAGTCTGTACACAGGGGACAGTCTGTACACAGGGGTCAATACGTACACACAGGACAGTCCGTACACAGGGGACAGTCTGTACACAGGGGTCAATACGTACACAGGGGACAGTCCGTACACAGGGGACAGTCTGTTCCAGACGGGACAGTCCGAACACAGGGGACACTCAAAACACGGGGAATAGTCCGTACACAGTGGACAATCCGTACACTGGGGAAACTATATACACGGGGGACAGTCCATACATAGGGAACAGTCCGTACACAGGGGACACTCTGTACACAGGGGACAGTCCATACAAGGGACAGTCCGTACACAGGAGACAGTCCATACACAGTGGACAGTCCATACACTGAGGAAACTATATGCACGGGGGACAGTCCATACATAGGGAACAGTCCATACACAGAGGACACTCTGTACACAGGGGACAGTCCATACAGGGGACAGTCCGTACACAGGAGACAGTCCATACACAGTGGACAGTCCGTACACTGGGGAAACTATATACACGGGGGACAGTCCATACATAGGGGACAGTCCGTACACAGGGGACACTCTGTACACAGGGGACAGTCCGTACACAGGGGACAGTTGGTACACGGGGAACAGTCCGTACAGGGGACAGTCCATACAGGGGACAGTCCGTACAGAGGGGACACTCTGTACACAGGGGTCAATACGTACACAGGGGACAGTCGATACGAGCGTAACAGTCCGTACACAGGAGACAGTCCGTACACAGGGGTAAATACGTACACAGGGGACACTCTATACACGGGGGACAGTCCATACACAGGGGACAGTCCATATATGAGGGACAGTCCATACACAGGGGGCAGTCTGTACACAGGGGACACTCTGTACATGGGGAACAGTCCGTACACAGGGGACAGTCCATACACGGGGGACAGTCCGTACACAGGGGACAGTGCGTACACAGGGGCCAGTCCTTACACAGGGGACACTCTGTACATGGGGAACAGTCTGTACACAGGGGACAGTCCATACACGGGGGACAGTCTGTACACAGGGGACAGTCTTACCCAGGGGACAGTCCATACACAGGGGACAGTCTTACACGGGGGACAGTCTTACACAGGGGACAGTCCGTACACAGGGGACACTCTGTACACAGGGGTCAGTCTTACAAAGGGGACGGTCTTACACAGGGGGACAATCCATACACGGGGCACATACCATACACAGGGACAGTCCGTGCACAGGGGACACTCTGTACACAGGGATCAGTCCGTACAGAGTACAGTCCGTACACAGGGGACAGTCTTACACAGGGGACAGTCCATACACAGGGGACAGTCTTACACAGGGGACAGTCTTACACAGGAGACAGTCCGTACACAGGGGACAGTCTGTACACGGGGAATAGTCTGTACACAGGGGACAGTCCGTACACAGGGGACAGTCCATACACATGGGACAGTCCGTACACAGAGGACAGTCTGTACACGGGGGACAGTCTTACACAGAGGACAGTCCGTACACAGGGAACAGTCTGTACAAGGGGGACAGTCCGTACACAGGGGCAGTCCATACACAGGGAACAGTCCGTACACGGGGGACAGTCTGTACACGGGGAATAGTCTGTACACAGGGGACAGTCCGTACACAGGGGACAGTCCATACACATGGGACAGTCTGTACACAGAGGACAGTCTGTACACGGGGGACAGTCTTACACAGGGGACAGTCCGTACACATGGGACAATCCGTACATGGGGGACCGTCCGTACACAGGGGACAGTCCGTACATGGGGGACCGTCCGTACACAGGGGACAGTCCCTACACAGGGGACAGTCTGTACACAGGGAATAGTCTGTACACAGGGGACAGTCCGTACACAGGGGACAGTCCATACACATGGGACAGTCCGTACACAGAGGACAGTCTGTACACGGGGGACAGTCTTACACAGGGGACAGTCCGTACACATGGGACAGTCCGTACACAGGGAACAGTCTGTACAAGGGGGACAGTCCGTACACAGGGGCAGTCCATTCACAGGGAACAGTCCGTACACGAGGGACAGTCTGTACACGAGAATAGTCTGTACACAGGGGACAGTCCGTACACAGGGGACAGTCCATACACATGGGACAGTCTGTACACAGAGGACAGTCTGTACACGGGGGACAGTCTTACACAGGGGACAGTCCGTACACATTGGACAGTCCGTACATGGGGGACCGTCCGTACACAGGGGACAGTCCGTACATGGGGGACCGTCCGTACACAGGGGACAGTCCGTACACAGGGGACAGTCTGTACACGGGGGACACTCTGTACATGGGGGTCAATCCGTACACGGGGTACAGTCAGTACACAGGGGACAGTCTGTACACGGGGGACACTCTGTACATGGGGGTCAATCCGTACACGGGGGACAGTCCGTACATGGGGGACAGTCTGTACACGGGGGACAGTCTTACACAGGGGACAGTCCATACACATGGGATAGTCCATACACGGGGGACAGTCTATAATGGGGGACACTCTGTACATGGGGGTCAGTCCGTACACAGGGGACAGTCCGTATACAGGGGACAGTCCGTACACAGGGGACACTCTATACACAGGGGACACTCTAACATAGGGGTCTGTCTGTACACGGGGGACAGTCCGTACACAGGGGACAGTCTTACACAGGGGACAGTCTTACACAGGGAACAGTCCGTACACAGAGGACACTCTGTACACGGGTGACAGTCCGTACACAGGGGACAGTCTGTACACAGAGGACACTCTGTACACGGGGGACAGTCTTACACAGGGGACGGTCCGTACAGAGGGGACAGTCTGTACACAGGGGACAGTCCGTACATTGTGGCACAGTCCGTACATGGGGGACAGTCCGTACACTGAGGACAGTCCGTACACAGGGGACACTCTACATGGGGGACAGTCCGTACACAGGGACACTCTGTACACAGGGTACAGGCAGTACACGGGGGACAGTCTTACACAGGGGACAGTCGGTACACGGGGGACAGTCCGTACATGGGGGACAGTCCATACACAGGGGACAGTCTGCACATGGGGGCCAGTCTGTACATAGGGGACCATCTGTACACGGGGCACAACCCGTACACAGGGGACAGTCCGTACACAGGGGACAGTCATACACTGGGGACAGTCTTACACAGGGGACAGTCCGTACGCGGGACACTCTGTACATGGGGGACAGTCCATATGCAGGGGACACTCTGTACACAGGGAACAGTCCGTACACAGGGGACACTTGATACGCGGGGAACAGTCCGTACACAGGGAACAGTCCGTACACAGAGGACAGTCCGTACACAGGGGACAATCATAAATGGGGGACAGTCTTACACAGGGGTAGTCCGTACACAGGGAACAGTCCGTACACAGGGGACAGTCATACACGGGGGACAGCCTTACACAGGGGACAGTCTGTATACAGGGGACACTCTGTATACAGGGTCCAGACCATACACAGGAGACTGTCTGACACGGGGGACAATCTTACACAGGGGACAGTCCATACACAGGGGTCAGTCCGTACACAGGGGACAGTCTTACATGGGGGGCAGTCTTACACGGGGGACAGTCCGTACATGGGGGACAGTCTGTTCACAGAGGACAGTCTATACACAGGGGACACTCTGTACATGGGGCACAGCCTTACACAGGGAACAGTCCTTACACAGGGGACAGTCCGTACACAGGGAACAGTCCGTACACAGGGGACAGTCTGTACACAGGGACAGTCTGTTCACAGGAGACACTCTGTACACAGGGGACAGTCCGTACAGAGGGGACAGTCTGTACACAGGGACAGTCCGTTCACAGGAGACACTCTGTACACAGGGGACAGTCCGTACAGAGGGGACAGTCTGTACACAGGGACGGTCCGTTCACAGGAGACACTCTGTACACAGGGGTCAGTCCGTACACAGGGGACAGTCCATACACATGGGACAGTCCGTACACAGAGGACAGTCTGTACACGGGGGACAGTCTTACACAGGGGACAGTCCGTACACAGGGGACAGTCTGTACACAGGGGACAGTCCTTACACAGGGGACAGTCCGTACACAGGGGACAGTTTGTACACAGGGGACAGTCCTTACACAGGGGACAGTCTGTACACGGGGGACACTCTGTACATGGGGGTCAATCCGTACACGGGGTTCAGTCAGTACATGGGGGACAGTCTGTACACAGGGGACAATCCGTACACGGGGGACAATCCGTACACGGGGGACAGTCCGTACATGGGGGACAGTCTGTACACGGGGGACAGTCTTACACAGGGGACAGTCCATACACATGGGATAGTCCATACACGGGGGACAGTCTATAATGGGGGACACTCTGTACATGGGGGTCAGTCCGTATACAGGGGACAGTCCATACACAGGGGACACTCTATACACAGGGGACACTCTAACATAGGGGTCTGTCTGTACACGGGGGACAGTCCGTACACATGGGACTCTCTTACACAGGGGGCAGTCTTACACAGGGAACAGTCCGTACACAGAGGACACTCTGTACACGGGTGACAGTCCGTACACAGGGGACAGTCTGTACACAGAGGACACTCTGTACACGGGGGACAGTCTTACACAGGGGACGGTCCGTACAGAGGGGACAGTCTGTACACAGGGGACAGTCCGTACATTGTGGCACAGTCCGTACATGGGGGAAGTCCGTACACTGAGGACAGTCCGTACACAGGGGACACTCTACATGGGGGACAGTCCGTACACAGGGACACCCTGTACACAGGGTACAGGCAGTACACGGGGGACAGTCTTACACAGGGGACAGTCTTACACAGGGGACAGTCGGTACACGGGGGACAGTCCGTACATGGGGGACAGTCCATACACAGGGGACAGTCTGCACATGGGGGCCAGTCTGTACATAGGGGACCATCTGTACACGGGGCACAACCCGTACACAGGGGACAGTCCGTACACAGGGGACAGTCATACACGGGGGACAGTCTTGCACAGGGGACAGTCCGTACGCGGGACACTCTTTACATGGGGGACAGTCCATATGCAGGGGACACTCTGTACACAGGGAACAGTCCGTACACAGGGGACACTTGATACGCGGGGAACAGTCCGTACACAGGGAACAGTCCGTACACAGAGGACAGTCCGTACACAGGGGACAATCATAAATGGGGGACAGTCTTACACAGGGGTAGTCCGTACACAGGGAACAGTCCGTACACAGGGGACAGTCATACACGGGGGACAGCCTTACACAGGGGACAGTCTGTATACAGGGGACACTCTGTATACAGGGGCCAGACCATACACAGGAGACTGTCTGACACGGGGGACAACCTTACACAGGGGACAGTCCATACACAGGGGTCAGTCCGTACACAGGGGACAGTCTTACATGGGGGGCAGTCTTACACGGGGGACAGTCCGTACATGGGGGACAGTCTGTTCACAGAGGACAGTCTATACACAGGGGACACTCTGTACATGGGGCACAGCCTTACACAGGGGACAGTCCTTACACAGGGGACAGTCCATACACAGGGAACAGTCCGTACACAGGGGACACTCTGTACATGGGGGACAGTCCGTTCACAGGAGACACTCTGTACACAGGGGACAGTCTTACACAGGGGACAGTCTGTACACAGGGGAAACTCCGTACACGGGGCACAGTCTTACACAGGGGACAGTCCGTACACAGGGAACAGTCTGTACACAGGGACAGTCCGTTCACAGGAGACACTCTGTACACAAAGGTCAGTCCGTACACAGGGGACAGTCTTACACGGGGACAGCCTGTACAGAGGGAACAGTCCGTACACAGGGGACAGTCTTACACGGTGCACAGTCTTACACAGGGAACAGTCCGTACACGGGGGACACTCTGTACATGGGGGACAGTCCGTTGACAGGAGACACTCTGTACACAGGGGACAGTCCGTACACGGGGGACAGTCTTACACGGTGCACAGTCTTACACAGGGGACAGTCTGTACACAGGGAACAGTCCGTACACAGAGGACACTCTGTACATGGGGGACAGCCCGTTCACAGGAGACACTCTGTACACAGGGGACAGTCCATACAGAGGGGACAGTCTGTACATAGGGTACAGTCTGTACAGAGGGGACAGTCTGTACACAGGGGATCGTCTTACACGGGGACAGTCTGGACACAGGGAACAGTCTGTACATGGGGGACAGTCTGTTCACAGGGGACAGTCTGTACACAGGGGACAGTCTTACACAGGGGACAGTCTGTACACAGGGGACACTCTGTACATGGGGCACAGTCTTACACAGGGGACAGTCCGTTCACAGGAGACACTCAGTGCACAGGGGACAGTCCGTACACAGGGGACAGTCTTACATGGGGCACACTCTTACACAGGGGACAGTCCTTACACAGGGGACAGTCCGTACACAGGGAACAGTCCGTACACAGGGGACACTCTGTACATGGGGGACAGTCCGTTCACAGGAGACACTCTGTACACAGGGAACAGTCCGTACACAGGGGACAGTCTTACACGGGGACAGTCTGTACACAGGGAACAGTCCGTACACAGGGGACAGTCTTACACGGTGCTCAGTCTTACACAGGGGACAGTCCTTACACAGGGGACAGTCCGTACACAGGGAACAGTCCGTACACAGGGGGCACTCTGTACATGGGGGACAGTCCATTGACAGGAGACACTCTGTACACAGGGGACAGTCCGTACACAGGGGACAGTCTTACACGGGGCACAGTCTTACACAGGGGACAGTCCTTACACAGGGGACAGTCCGTACACAGGGAACAGTCCGTACACAGGGGACACTCTGTACATGGGGGACAGTCCGTTCCCAGGAGACACTCTGTACAGGGAACAGTCTGTACACAGGGGACACTCTGTACATGGGGGACAGTCCGTTCACAGGAGACACTCTGTACACAGGGGACAGTCTTACACGGGGACAGTCTGTACACAGGGAACAGTCCGTACACAGGGGACAGTCTTACACAGGGGACAGTCCTTAGACAGGGGACAGTCAGTACACAGGGAACAGTCCGTACACTGTGGACACTCTGTACATGGGGGACAGTCCGTTCACAGGAGACACTCTGTACACAGGGGACAGTCTTACACAGGGAACAGTCCGTACACAAGGGACACTCTGTACATGGGGGACAGCCCGTTCACAGGAGACACTCTGTACACAGGGGACAGTCCGTACAGAGGGGACAGTCTGTACACAGGGTACAGTCTGTACAGAGGAGACACTCTGTACACAGGGAACAGTGTGTACATGGGGGACAGTCTGTTCACAGGGGACAGTCTGTACACAGGGGACAGTCTTACACGGGGCACAGTCTTACACAGGGGACAGTCCGTTCACAGGAGACACTCTGTACACAGGGGACAGTCCGTACACAGGGGACAGTCTTCCACGGGGCACACTCTTACACAGGGGACAGTCCTTACACAGGGGACAGTCCGTACACAGGGAACAGTCCGTACACAGGGGACACTCTGTACATGGGGGACAGTCCGTTCACAGGAGACACTCTGTACACAGGGAACAGTCCGTACACAGGGGACACTCTGTACATGGGGGACAGTCCGTTCACAGGAGACACTCTGTACACAGGGAACAGTCCGTACACAGGGGACAGTCTTACACGGGGACAGTCTGTACACAGGGATCAGTCCGTACACAGGGGACAGTCTTACACGGGGCACAGTCTTACACAGGGGACAGTCCTTACACAGGGGACAGTCAGTACACAGGGAACAGTCCGTACACAGGGGACACTCTGTACATGGGGGACAGTCCGTTCACAGGAGACACTCTGTACACAGGGGACAGTCTTACACAGGGAACAGTCCGTACACAGGGGACACTCTGTACATGGGGGACAGCCCGTTCACAGGAGACACTCTGTACACAGGGGACAGTCCGTACAGAGGGAACAGTCCGTACACAGGGGACAGTCATACACGGGGGACAGCCTTACACAGGGGACAGTCTGTATACAGGGGACAGTCCATACACAGGGGACTGTCTGACACGGGGGACAACCTTACACAGGGGACAGTCCATACACAGGGGACAGTCCATACACAGGGGACAGTCTTACATGGGGGGCAGTCTTACACGGGGGACAGTCCGTACATGGGGGACAGTCTGTTCACAGAGGACAGTCTATACACAGGGGACACTCTGTACATGAGGCACAGCCTTACACAGGGGACAGTCCTTACACAGGGGACAGTCCGTACACAGGGAACAGTCCGTACACAGGGGACACTCTGTACATGGGGGACAGTCCGTTCACAGGAGACACTCTGTACACAGGGGACAGTCTTACACAGGGGACAGTCTGTACACAGGGGACACTCTGTACACGGGGCACAGTCTTACACAGGGGACAGTCCGTACACAGGGAACAGTCTGTACACAGGGACAGTCCGTTCACAGGAGACACTCTGTACACAGGGGACAGTCCGTACAGAGGGGACAGTCTGTACACAGGGACAGTCCGTTCACAGGAGACACTCTGTACACAGGGGTCAGTCCGTACACAGGGGACAGTCTTACACGGGGACAGTCTGTACAGAGGGAACAGTCCGTACACAGGGGACAGTCTTACACGGTGCACAGTCTTACACAGGGGACAGTCCTTACACAGGGGACAGTCCGTACACAGGGAACAGTCCGTACACGGGGGACACTCTGTACATGGGGGACAGTCCGTTGACAGGAGACACTCTGTACACAGGGGACAGTCTGTACACAGGAAACAGTCCGTACACAGAGGACAGTCCGTACACAGGGAACAGTCCGTACACAGAGGACACTCTGTACATGGGGGACAGCCCGTTCACAGGAGACACTCTGTACACAGGGGACAGTCTGTACTGAGGGGACAGTCTGTACACAGGGGATCGTCTTACACGGGGACAGTCTGTACACAGGGAACAGTCTGTACATGGGGGACAGTCTGTTCACAGGGGACAGTCTGTACACAGGGGACAGTCCGTACAGAGGGGACAGTCTGTACACAGGGTACAGTCTGTACAGAGGAGACACTCTGTACACAGGGAACAGTGTGTACATGGGGGACAGTCTGTTCACAGGGGACAGTCTGTACACAGGGGACAGTCTTACACGGGGCACAGTCTTACACAGGGGACAGTCCGTTCACAGGAGACACTCTGTACACAGGGGACAGTCCGTACACAGGGGACAGTCTTCCACGGGGCACACTCTTACACAGGGGACAGTCCTTACACAGGGGACAGTCCGTACACAGGGAACAGTCCGTACACAGGGGACACTCTGTACATGGGGGACAGTCCGTTCACAGGAGACACTCTGTACACAGGGAACAGTCCGTACACAGGGGACACTCTGTACATGGGGGACAGTCCGTTCACAGGAGACACTCTGTACACAGGGAACAGTCCGTACACAGGGGACAGTCTTACACGGGGACAGTCTGTACACAGGGATCAGTCCGTACACAGGGGACAGTCTTACACGGGGCACAGTCTTACACAGGGGACAGTCCTTACACAGGGGACAGTCAGTACACAGGGAACAGTCCGTACACAGGGGACACTCTGTACATGGGGGACAGTCCGTTCACAGGAGACACTCTGTACACAGGGGACAGTCTTACACAGGGAACAGTCCGTACACAGGGGACACTCTGTACATGGGGGACAGCCCGTTCACAGGAGACACTCTGTACACAGGGGACAGTCCGTACAGAGGGAACAGTCCGTACACAGGGGACAGTCATACACGGGGGACAGCCTTACACAGGGGACAGTCTGTATACAGGGGACAGTCCATACACAGGGGACTGTCTGACACGGGGGACAACCTTACACAGGGGACAGTCCATACACAGGGGACAGTCCATACACAGGGGACAGTCTTACATGGGGGGCAGTCTTACACGGGGGACAGTCCGTACATGGGGGACAGTCTGTTCACAGAGGACAGTCTATACACAGGGGACACTCTGTACATGAGGCACAGCCTTACACAGGGGACAGTCCTTACACAGGGGACAGTCCGTACACAGGGAACAGTCCGTACACAGGGGACACTCTGTACATGGGGGACAGTCCGTTCACAGGAGACACTCTGTACACAGGGGACAGTCTTACACAGGGGACAGTCTGTACACAGGGGACACTCTGTACACGGGGCACAGTCTTACACAGGGGACAGTCCGTACACAGGGAACAGTCTGTACACAGGGACAGTCCGTTCACAGGAGACACTCTGTACACAGGGGACAGTCCGTACAGAGGGGACAGTCTGTACACAGGGACAGTCCGTTCACAGGAGACACTCTGTACACAGGGGTCAGTCCGTACACAGGGGACAGTCTTACACGGGGACAGTCTGTACAGAGGGAACAGTCCGTACACAGGGGACAGTCTTACACGGTGCACAGTCTTACACAGGGGACAGTCCTTACACAGGGGACAGTCCGTACACAGGGAACAGTCCGTACACGGGGGACACTCTGTACATGGGGGACAGTCCGTTGACAGGAGACACTCTGTACACAGGGGACAGTCTGTACACAGGAAACAGTCCGTACACAGAGGACAGTCCGTACACAGGGAACAGTCCGTACACAGAGGACACTCTGTACATGGGGGACAGCCCGTTCACAGGAGACACTCTGTACACAGGGGACAGTCTGTACTGAGGGGACAGTCTGTACACAGGGGATCGTCTTACACGGGGACAGTCTGTACACAGGGAACAGTCTGTACATGGGGGACAGTCTGTTCACAGGGGACAGTCTGTACACAGGGGACAGTCTTACACAGGGGACAGTCTGTACACAGGGGACACTCTGTACACGGGGCACAGTCTTACACAGGGGACAGTCCGTACACAGGAGACAGTCTTACACGGGGCACACTCTTACACAGGGGACAGTCCTTACACAGGGAACAGTCCGTACACAGGGGACACTCTGTACATGGGGGACAGTCCGTACACAGGAGACACTCTGTACACAGGGAACAGTCCGTACACAGGGGGCACTCTGTACATGGGGGACAGTCCATTGACAGGAGACACTCTGTACACAGGGAACAGTCCGTACACAGGGGACAGTCCGTACATGGGGGACAGTCCGTTCACAGGAGACACTCTGTACACAGGGGACAGTCTTACACGGGGAACAGTCCGTACACAGGGGACACTCTGTACATGGGGGACAGTCCGTTCACAGGAGACACTCTGTACACAGGGGACAGTCTTACACAGGGGACAGTCTGTACACAGGGGACACTCTGTACACGGGGCACAGTCTTACACAGGGGACAGTCCGTACACAGGGAACAGTCTGTACACAGGGACAGTCCGTTCACAGGAGACACTCTGTACACAGGGGACAGTCCGTACAGAGGGGACAGTCTGTACACAGGGACAGTCCGTTCACAGGAGACACTCTGTACACAGGGGTCAGTCCGTACACAGGGGACAGTCTTACACGGGGACAGTCTGTACAGAGGGAACAGTCCGTACACAGGGGACAGTCTTACACGGTGCACAGTCTTACACAGGGGACAGTCCTTACACAGGGGACAGTCCGTACACAGGGAACAGTCCGTACACGGGGGACACTCTGTACATGGGGGACAGTCCGTTGACAGGAGACACTCTGTACACAGGGGACAGTCTGTACACAGGAAACAGTCCGTACACAGAGGACAGTCCGTACACAGGGAACAGTCCGTACACAGAGGACACTCTGTACATGGGGGACAGCCCGTTCACAGGAGACACTCTGTACACAGGGGACAGTCTGTACTGAGGGGACAGTCTGTACACAGGGGATCGTCTTACACGGGGACAGTCTGTACACAGGGAACAGTCTGTACATGGGGGACAGTCTGTTCACAGGGGACAGTCTGTACACAGGGGACAGTCCGTACAGAGGGGACAGTCTGTACACAGGGTACAGTCTGTACAGAGGAGACACTCTGTACACAGGGAACAGTGTGTACATGGGGGACAGTCTGTTCACAGGGGACAGTCTGTACACAGGGGACAGTCTTACACGGGGCACAGTCTTACACAGGGGACAGTCCGTTCACAGGAGACACTCTGTACACAGGGGACAGTCCGTACACAGGGGACAGTCTTCCACGGGGCACACTCTTACACAGGGGACAGTCCTTACACAGGGGACAGTCCGTACACAGGGAACAGTCCGTACACAGGGGACACTCTGTACATGGGGGACAGTCCGTTCACAGGAGACACTCTGTACACAGGGGACAGTCTTACACGGGGAACAGTCCGTACACAGGGGACACTCTGTACATGGGGGACAGCCCGTTCACAGGAGACACTCTGTACACAGGGAACAGTCCGTACAGAGGGGACAGTCTGTACACAGGGTACAGTCTGTACAGAGGAGACACTCTGTACACAGGGAACAGTGTGTACATGGGGGACAGTCTGTTCACAGGGGACAGTCTGTACACAGGGGACAGTCTTACACGGGGACAGACTGTACACAGGGAACAGTCCGTACACAGAGGACACTCTGTACATGGGGGACAGCCCGTTCACAGGAGACACTCTGTACACAGGGGACAGTCCGTACAGAGGGGACAGTCTGTACACAGGGACAGTCCGTTCACAGGAGACACTCTGTACACAGGGGACAGTCCGTACACAGGGGACAGTCTTACACGGGGACAGTCTGTACACAGGGAACAGTCCGTACACAGGGGACAGTCTTACACGGTGCTCAGTCTTACACAGGGGACAGTCCTTACACAGGGGACAGTCCGTACACAGGGAACAGTCCGTACACAGGGGGCACTCTGTACATGGGGGACAGTCCGTACACAGGGGACAGTCTTACACAGGGAACAGTCCGTACACAGAGGACACTCTGTACACGGGGGACAGTCTTACACAGGGGACGGTCCGTACACAGAGGACACTCTGTACACGGGGGACAGTCTTACACAGGGGACAGTCCGTACATTGTGGCACAGTCCGTACATGGGGGACAGTCCGTACACTGAGGACAGTCCGTACACAGGGACACTCTGTACACAGGGTACAGGCAGTACACGGGGGACAGTCTTACACAGGGGACAGTCTTACACAGGGGACAGTCGGTACACGGGGGACAGTCCGTACATGGGGGACAGTCCATACACAGGGGACAGTCTGCACATGGGGGCCAGTCTGTACATAGGGGACCATCTGTACACGGGGCACAACCCGTACACAGGGAACAGTCCGTACACAGGGGACAGTCATACACAGGGGACAGTCCGTACGCGGGACACTCTGTACATGGGGGACAGTCCATATGCAGGGGACACTCTGTACACAGGGAACAGTCCGTACACAGGGGACACTTGATACGCGGGGAACAGTCCGTACACAGGGAACAGTCCGTACACAGAGGACAGTCCGTACACAGGGGACAATCATAAATGGGGGACAGTCTTACACAGGGGTAGTCCGTACACAGGGAACAGTCCGTACACAGGGGACAGTCATACATGGGGGACAGCCTTACACAGGGGACAGTCTGTATACAGGGGACACTCTGTATACAGGGGCCAGACCATACACAGGAGACTGTCTGACACGGGGGACAATCTTACACAGGGGACAGTCCATACACAGGGGACAGTCCATACACATGGGACAGTCCGTACACAGAGGACAGTCTGTACACGGGGGACAGTCTTACACAGAGGACAGTCCGTACACAGGGAACAGTCTGTACAAGGGGGACAGTCCGTACACAGGGGCAGTCCATACACAGGGAACAGTCCGTACACGGGGGACAGTCTGTACACGGGGAATAGTCTGTACACAGGGGACAGTCCGTACACAGGGGACAGTCCATACACATGGGACAGTCTGTACACAGAGGACAGTCTGTACACGGGGGACAGTCTTACACAGGGGACAGTCCGTACACATGGGACAGTCCGTACATGGGGGACCGTCCGTTCACAGGGGACAGTCCCTACACAGGGGACAGTCTGTACACAGGGAATAGTCTGTACACAGGGGACAGTCCGTACACAGGGGACAGTCCGTACACATGGGACAGTCCGTACACAGGGAACAGTCTGTACAAGGGGGACAGTCCGTACACAGGGGACAGTCCATTCACAGGGAACAGTCCGTACACGAGGGACAGCCTGTACACGAGAATAGTCTGTACACAGGGGACAGTCTGTACACAGGGGACAGTCCGTACACATTGGACAGTCCGTACATGGGGGACCGTCCGTACACAGGGGACAGTCCGTACATGGGGGACCGTCCGTACACAGGGGACAGTCCGTACACAGGGGACAGTCTGTACACGGGGGACACTCTGTACATGGGGGTCAATCCGTACACGGGGTTCAGTCAGTACATGGGGGACAGTCTGTACACAGGGGACAATCCGTACACGGGGGACAATCCGTACACGGGGGACAGTCCGTACATGGGGGACAGTCTGTACACGGGGGACAGTCTTACACAGGGGACAGTCCATACACATGGGATAGTCCATACACGGGGGACAGTCTATAATGGGGGACACTCTGTACATGGGGGTCAGTCCGTATACAGGGGACAGTCCGTACACAGGGGACACTCTATACACAGGGGACACTCTATACACAGGGGACACTCTAACATAGGGGTCTGTCTGTACACGGGGGACAGTCCGTACACAGGGGATAGTCTTACACAGGGGACAGTCCGTACACAGAGGACACTCTGTACACGGGTGACAGTCCGTACACAGGGGACAGTCTGTACACAGAGGACACTCTGTACACGGGGGACAGTCTTACACAGGGGACGGTCCGTACAGAGGGGACAGTTTGTACACAGGGGACAGTCCGTACATTGTGGCACAGTCCGTACATGGGGGACAGTCCGTACACTGAGGACAGTCCGTACACAGGGGACACTCTACATGGGGGACAGTCCGTACACAGGGACACTCTGTACACAGGGTACAGGCAGTACACGGGGGACAGTCTTACACAGGGGACAGTCTTACACAGGGGACAGTCGGTACACGGGGGACAGTCCATACATGGGGGACAGTCCATACACAGGGGACAGTCTGCACATGGGGGCCAGTCTGTACATAGGGGACCATCTGTACACGGGGCACAACCCGTACACAGGGGACAGTCCGTACACAGGGGACAGTCATACACTGGGGACAGTCTTACACAGGGGACAGTCCGTACGCGGGACACTCTGTACATGGGGGACAGTCCATATGCAGGGGACACTCTGTACACAGGGAACAGTCCGTACACAGGGGACACTTGATACGCGGGGAACAGTCCGTACACAGGGAACAGTCCGTACACAGAGGACAGTCCGTACACAGGGGACAATCATAAATGGGGGACAGTCTTACACAGGGGTAGTCCGTACACAGGGAACAGTCCGTACACAGGGGACAGTCATACACGGGGGACAGCCTTACACAGGGGACAGTCTGTATACAGGGGACACTCTGTATACAGGGTCCAGACCATACACAGGAGACTGTCTGACACGGGGGACAATCTTACACAGGGGACAGTCCATACACAGGGGTCAGTCCGTACACAGGGGACAGTCTTACATGGGGGGCAGTCTTATACGGGGGACAGTCCGTACATGGGGGACAGTCTGTTCACAGAGGACAGTCTATACACAGGGGACACTCTGTACATGGGGCACAGCCTTACACAGGGAACAGTCCTTACACAGGGGACAGTCCGTACACAGGGAACAGTCCGTACACAGGGGACAGTCTGTACACAGGGACAGTCTGTTCACAGGAGACACTCTGTACACAGGGGACAGTCCGTACAGAGGGGACAGTCTGTACACAGGGACAGTCCGTTCACAGGAGACACTCTGTACACAGGGGACAGTCCGTACACAGGGGACAGTCCATACACATGGGACAGTCCGTACACAGAGGACAGTCTGTACACGGGGGACAGTCATACACAGGGGACAGTCCGTACACAGGGGACAGTCTGTACACAGGGGACAGTCCTTACACAGGGGACAGTCCGTACACAGGGGACAGTCTGTACACAGGGGACAGTCCTTACACAGGGGACAGTCCGTACACAGGGGACACTCTGTACATGGGGGTCAATCCGTACACGGGGTTCAGTCAGTACATGGGGGACAGTCTGTACACAGGGGACAATCCGTACACGGGGGACAGTCCGTACATGGGGGACAGTCTGTACACGGGGGACAGTCTTACACAGGGGACAGTCCATACACATGGGATAGTCCATACACGGGGGACAGTCTATAATGGGGGACACTCTGTACATGGGGGTCAGTCCGTATACAGGGGACAGTCCGTATACAGGGGACAGTCCGTACACAGGGGACACTCTATACACAGGGGACACTCTAACATAGGGGTCTGTCTGTACACGGGGGACAGTCCGTACACAGGGGACAGTCTTACACAGGGGGCAGTCTTACACAGGGAACAGTCCGTACACAGAGGACACTCTGTACACGGGTGACAGTCCGTACACAGGGGACAGTCTGTACACAGAGGACACTCTGTACACGGGGGACAGTCTTACACAGGGGACGGTCCGTACAGAGGGGACAGTCTGTACACAGGGGACAGTCCGTACATTGTGGCACAGTCCGTACATGGGGGACAGTCCGTACACTGAGGACAGTCCGTACACAGGGGACACTCTACATGGGGGACAGTCCGTACACAGGGACACCCTGTACACAGGGTACAGGCAGTACACGGGGGACAGTCTTACACAGGGGACAGTCTTACACAGGGGACAGTCGGTACACGGGGGACAGTCCGTACATGGGGGACAGTCCATACACAGGGGACAGTCTGCACATGGGGGCCAGTCTGTACATAGGGGACCATCTGTACACGGGGCACAACCCGTACACAGGGGACAGTCCGTACACAGGGGACAGTCATACACGGGGGACAGTCTTACACAGGGGACAGTCCGTACGCGGGACACTCTTTACATGGGGGACAGTCCATATGCAGGGGACACTCTGTACACAGGGAACAGTCCGTACACAGGGGACACTTGATACGCGGGGAACAGTCCGTACACAGGGAACAGTCCGTACACAGAGGACAGTCCGTACACAGGGGACAATCATAAATGGGGGACAGTCTTACACAGGGGTAGTCCGTACACAGGGAACAGTCCGTACACAGGGGACAGTCATACACGGGGGACAGCCTTACACAGGGGACAGTCTGTATACAGGGGACACTCTGTATACAGGGGCCAGACCATACACAGGACACTGTCTGACACGGGGGACAACCTTACACAGGGGACAGTCCATACACAGGGGTCAGTCCGTACACAGGGGACAGTCTTACATGGGGGGCAGTCTTACACGGGGGACAGTCCGTACATGGGGGACAGTCTGTTCACAGAGGACAGTCTATACACAGGGGACACTCTGTACATGGGGCACAGCCTTACACAGGGGACAGTCCTTACACAGGGGACAGTCCATACACAGGGAACAGTCCGTACACAGGGGACACTCTGTACATGGGGGACAGTCCGTTCACAGGAGACACTCTGTACACAGGGGACAGTCTGTACACAGGGGACACTCCGTACACGGGGCACAGTCTGTACACAGGGACAGTCCGTTCACAGGAGACACTCTGTACACAGGGGTCAGTCCGTACACAGGGGACAGTCTTACACGGGGACAGCCTGTACAGAGGGAACAGTCCGTACACAGGGGACAGTCTTACACGGTGCACAGTCTTACACAGGGGACAGTCCGTACACAGAGGACAGTCCGTACACAGGGGACAATCATAAATGGGGGACAGACTTACACAGGGGTAGTCCGTACACAGGGAACAGTCCGTACACAGGGGACAGTCATACACGGGGGACAGCCTTACACAGGGGACAGTCTTACACGGTGCACAGTCTTACACAGGGGACAGTCCGTACACAGAGGACAGTCCGTACACAGGGGACAATCATAAATGGGGGACAGTCTTACACAGGGGTAGTCCGTACACAGGGAACAGTCCGTACACAGGGGACAGTCATACACGGGGGACAGCCTTACACAGGGGACAGTCTGTATACAGGGGACACTCTGTATACAGGGGCCAGACCATACACAGGAGACTGTCTGACACGGGGGACAACCTTACACAGGGGACAGTCCATACACAGGGGTCAGTCCGTACACAGGGGACAGTCTTACATGGGGGGCAGTCTTACACGGGGGACAGTCCGTACATAGGGGACAGTCTGTTCACAGAGGACAGTCTATACACAGGGGACACTCTGTACATGGGGCACAGCCTTACACAGGGGACAGTCCTTACACAGGGGACAGTCCATACACAGGGAACAGTCCGTACACAGGGGACACTCTGTACATGGGGGACAGTCCGTTCACAGGAGACACTCTGTACACAGGGGACAGTCTTACACAGGGGACAGTCTGTACACAGGGGACACTCTGTACATGGGGGACAGCCCGTTCACAGGAGACACTCTGTACACAGGGGACAGTCCGTACAGAGGGGACAGTCTGTACACAGGGACAGTCCGTTCACAGGAGACACTCTGTACACAAAGGTCAGTCCGTACACAGGGGACAGTCTTACACGGGGACAGCCTGTACAGAGGGAACAGTCCGTACACAGGGGACAGTCTTACACGGTGCACAGTCTTACACAGGGGACAGTCCGTACACAGGGAACAGTCCGTACACGGGGGACACTCTGTACATGGGGGACAGTCCGTTGACAGGAGACACTCTGTACACAGGGGACAGTCCGTACACGGGGGACAGTCTTACACGGTGCACAGTCTTACACAGGGGACAGTCTGTACACAGGGAACAGTCCGTACACAGAGGACAGTCTTACACGGTGCACAGTCTTACACAGGGGACAGTCTGTACACAGGGAACAGTCCGTACACAGAGGACACTCTGTACATGGGGGACAGCCCGTTCACAGGAGACACTCTGTACACAGGGGACAGTCCATACAGAGGGGACAGTCTGTACATAGGGTACAGTCTGTACAGAGGGGACAGTCTGTACACAGGGGATCGTCTTACACGGGGACAGTCTGGACACAGGGAACAGTCTGTACATGGGGGACAGTCTGTTCACAGGGGACAGTCTGTACACAGGGGACAGTCTTACACAGGGGACAGTCTGTACACAGGGGACACTCTGTACACGGGGCACAGTCTTACACAGGGGACAGTCCGTTCACAGGAGACACTCAGTGCACAGGGGACAGTCCGTACACAGGGGACAGTCTTACATGGGGCACACTCTTACACAGGGGACAGTCCTTACACAGGGGACAGTCCGTACACAGGGAACAGTCCGTACACAGGGGACATTCTGTACATGGGGGACAGTCCGTTCCCAGGAGACACTCTGTACAGGGAACAGTCCGTACACAGGGGACACTCTGTACATGGGGGACAGTCCGTTCACAGGAGACACTCTGTACACAGGGGACAGTCCGTACACAGGGGACAGTCTTACACGGGGACAGTCTGTACACAGGGAACAGTCCGTACACAGGGGACAGTCTTACACGGTGCTCAGTCTTACACAGGGGACAGTCCTTACACAGGGGACAGTCCGTACACAGGGAACAGTCCGTACACAGGGGGCACTCTGTACATGGGGGACAGTCCATTGACAGGAGACACTCTGTACACAGGGGACAGTCCGTACACAGGGGACAGTCTTACACGGGGCACAGTCTTACACAGGGGACAGTCCTTACACAGGGGACAGTCCGTACACAGGGAACAGTCCGTACACAGGGGACACTCTGTACATGGGGGACAGTCCGTTCCCAGGAGACACTCTGTACAGGGAACAGTCCGTACACAGGGGACACTCTGTACATGGGGGACAGTCCGTTCACAGGAGACACTCTGTACACAGGGGACAGTCTTACACGGGGACAGTCTGTACACAGGGAACAGTCCGTACACAGGGGACAGTCTTACACGGGGCACAGTCTTACACAGGGGACAGTCCTTAGACAGGGGACAGTCAGTACACAGGGAACAGTCCGTACACTGTGGACACTCTGTACATGGGGGACAGTCCGTTCACAGGAGACACTCTGTACACAGGGGACAGTCTTACACAGGGAACAGTCCGTACACAAGGGACACTCTGTACATGGGGGACAGCCCGTTCACAGGAGACACTCTGTACACAGGGGACAGTCCGTACAGAGGGGACAGTCTGTACACAGGGTACAGTCTGTACAGAGGAGACACTCTGTACACAGGGAACAGTGTGTACATGGGGGACAGTCTGTTCACAGGGGACAGTCTGTACACAGGGGACAGTCTTACACGGGGCACAGTCTTACACAGGGGACAGTCCGTACAGAGGGGACAGTCTGTACACAGGGTACAGTCTGTACAGAGGAGACACTCTGTACACAGGGAACAGTGTGTACATGGGGGACAGTCTGTTCACAGGGGACAGTCTGTACACAGGGGACAGTCTTACACGGGGCACAGTCTTACACAGGGGACAGTCCGTTCACAGGAGACACTCTGTACACAGGGGACAGTCCGTACACAGGGGACAGTCTTCCACGGGGCACACTCTTACACAGGGGACAGTCCTTACACAGGGGACAGTCCGTACACAGGGAACAGTCCGTACACAGGGGACACTCTGTACATGGGGGACAGTCCGTTCACAGGAGACACTCTGTACACAGGGAACAGTCCGTACACAGGGGACACTCTGTACATGGGGGACAGTCCGTTCACAGGAGACACTCTGTACACAGGGAACAGTCCGTACACAGGGGACAGTCTTACACGGGGACAGTCTGTACACAGGGATCAGTCCGTACACAGGGGACAGTCTTACACGGGGCACAGTCTTACACAGGGGACAGTCCTTACACAGGGGACAGTCAGTACACAGGGAACAGTCCGTACACAGGGGACACTCTGTACATGGGGGACAGTCCGTTCACAGGAGACACTCTGTACACAGGGGACAGTCTTACACAGGGAACAGTCCGTACACAGGGGACACTCTGTACATGGGGGACAGCCCGTTCACAGGAGACACTCTGTACACAGGGGACAGTCCGTACAGAGGGAACAGTCCGTACACAGGGGACAGTCATACACGGGGGACAGCCTTACACAGGGGACAGTCTGTATACAGGGGACAGTCCATACACAGGGGACTGTCTGACACGGGGGACAACCTTACACAGGGGACAGTCCATACACAGGGGACAGTCCATACACAGGGGACAGTCTTACATGGGGGGCAGTCTTACACGGGGGACAGTCCGTACATGGGGGACAGTCTGTTCACAGAGGACAGTCTATACACAGGGGACACTCTGTACATGAGGCACAGCCTTACACAGGGGACAGTCCTTACACAGGGGACAGTCCGTACACAGGGAACAGTCCGTACACAGGGGACACTCTGTACATGGGGGACAGTCCGTTCACAGGAGACACTCTGTACACAGGGGACAGTCTTACACAGGGGACAGTCTGTACACAGGGGACACTCTGTACACGGGGCACAGTCTTACACAGGGGACAGTCCGTACACAGGGAACAGTCTGTACACAGGGACAGTCCGTTCACAGGAGACACTCTGTACACAGGGGACAGTCCGTACAGAGGGGACAGTCTGTACACAGGGACAGTCCGTTCACAGGAGACACTCTGTACACAGGGGTCAGTCCGTACACAGGGGACAGTCTTACACGGGGACAGTCTGTACAGAGGGAACAGTCCGTACACAGGGGACAGTCTTACACGGTGCACAGTCTTACACAGGGGACAGTCCTTACACAGGGGACAGTCCGTACACAGGGAACAGTCCGTACACGGGGGACACTCTGTACATGGGGGACAGTCCGTTGACAGGAGACACTCTGTACACAGGGGACAGTCTGTACTGAGGGGACAGTCTGTACACAGGGAACAGTCTGTACATGGGGGACAGTCTGTTCACAGGGGACAGTCTGTACACAGGGGACAGTCTTACACAGGGGACAGTCTGTACACAGGGGACACTCTGTACACGGGGCACAGTCTTACACAGGGGACAGTCCGTACACAGGAGACAGTCTTACACGGGGCACACTCTTACACAGGGGACAGTCCTTACACAGGGAACAGTCCGTACACAGGGGACACTCTGTACATGGGGGACAGTCCGTACACAGGAGACACTCTGTACACAGGGAACAGTCCGTACACAGGGGGCACTCTGTACATGGGGGACAGTCCATTGACAGGAGACACTCTGTACACAGGGAACAGTCCGTACACAGGGGACAGTCCGTACATGGGGGACAGTCCGTTCACAGGAGACACTCTGTACACAGGGGACAGTCTTACATGGGGAACAGTCCGTACACAGGGGACACTCTGTACATGGGGGACAGCCCGTTCACAGGAGACACTCTGTACACAGGGAACAGTCCGTACAGAGGGGACAGTCTGTACACAGGGTACAGTCTGTACAGAGGAGACACTCTGTACACAGGGAACAGTGTGTACATGGGGGACAGTCTGTTCACAGGGGACAGTCTGTACACAGGGGACAGTCTTACACGGGGACAGACTGTACACAGGGAACAGTCCGTACACAGAGGACACTCTGTACATGGGGGACAGCCCGTTCACAGGAGACACTCTGTACACAGGGGACAGTCCGTACAGAGGGGACAGTCTGTACACAGGGACAGTCCGTTCACAGGAGACACTCTGTACACAGGGGACAGTCCGTACACAGGGGACAGTCTTACACGGGGACAGTCTGTACACAGGGAACAGTCCGTACACAGGGGACAGTCTTACACGGTGCTCAGTCTTACACAGGGGACAGTCCTTACACAGGGGACAGTCCGTACACAGGGAACAGTCCGTATACAGGGGGCACTCTGTACATGGGGGACAGTCCGTTCACAGGAGACACTCTGTACACAGGGGACAGTCCGTACACAGGGGACAGTCTTACACGGGGCACAGTCTTACACAGGGGACAGTCCTTACACAGGGGACAGTCCGTACACAGGGAACAGTCCGTACACAGGGGACACTCTGTACATGGGGGACAGTCCGTTCACAGGAGACACTCTGTACACAGGGAACAGTCCGTACACAGGGGACACTCTGTACATGGGGGACAGTCCGTTCACAGGAGACACTCTGTACACAGGGGACAGTCTGTACACAGGGAACAGTCCGTACACAGGGGACACTCTGTACATGGGGGACAGCCCATTCACAGGAGACACTCTGTACACAGGAGACAGTCCGTACAGAGGGGACAGTCTCACACGGGGCACAGTCTTACACAGGGAACAGTCCGTACACAGGGGACACTCTGTACATGGGGGACAGTCCGTTCACAGAGGACACTCTGTACATGGGGGACAGCCCGTTCACAGGAGACACTCTGTACACAGGGGACAGTCTGTACTGAGGGGACAGTCTGTACACAGGGGATCGTCTTACACGGGGACAGTCTGTTCACAGGAGACAGTCCGTACAGAGGGGACAGTCTGTACACAGGGAACAGTCCGTACACAGGGGACACTCTGTACATGGGGGACGGCCCGTTCACAGGAGACACTCTGTACACAGGGGACAGTCCGTACAGAGGGGAAAGTCTGTACACAGGGTACAGTCTGTACAGAGGAGACACTCTGTACACAGCGGACCGTTTTACACGGGGACATTCTGTACACAGGGAACTGTCTGTACATGGGGGACAGTCTGTTCACAGGGGACAGTCTGTACGCAGGGGACAGTCTTACACGGGGACAGTCTGTACACAGGGAACAGTCCGTACACAGAGGACACTCTGTACATGGGGGACAGCCCGTTCACAGGAGACACTCTGTACACAGGGGACAGTCTGTACTGAGGGGACAGTCTGTACACAAGGGATCGTCTTACACGGGGACAGTCTGTACACAGGGAACAGTCTGTACATGGGGGACAGTCTGTTCACAGGAGACAGTCCGTACAGAGGGGACAGTCTGTACACAGGGTACAGTCTGTACAGAGGGGACAGTCTGTTCACAGGGGATCGTCTTACACGGGGACAGTCTGTACACAGGGAACAGTCTGTACATGGGGGACAGTCCGTTCACAGGGGACAGACTGTACACAGGGAACAGTCCATACACAGGGGACACTCTGTACATGGGGGACAGTCCGTTCACAGGAGACACTCTGTACACAGGGGACAGTCCGTACACAGGGGACAGTCTTACACGGGGACAGTCTGTACACAGGGGACAGTCCGTACACAGGGGACAGTCTTACACGGGACTCAGTCTTACACAGGGGACAGTCCTTACACAGGGGACAGTCCGTACACAGGGAACAGTCCGTACACAAGGGACACTCTGTACATGGGGGACAGCCCGTTCACAGGAGACACTCTGTACACAGGGGACAGTCCGTACACAGGGGACCGTCTTACACGGGGACAGTCTGTACACAGGGAACAGTCTGTACATGGGGGAACAGTCTGTTCACAGGGGACAGTCTGTACACAGGGGACAGTCTTACACAGGGGACAGTCTGTACACAGGGGACACTCTGTACACGGGGCACAGTCTTACACAGGGGACAGTCCGTTTACAGGAGACACTCTGTACACAGGGGACAGTCCGTACACAGGGGACAGTCTTACATGGGGACAGTCTGTACACAGGGAACAGTCCGTACACAGGGGAAAGTCTTACACGGGGCACAGTCTTACACAGGGGACAGTCCGTACACAGGGGACACTCTGTACATGGGGGACAGTCCGTTCACAGGGGACACTCTGTACATGGGGGACAGTCCGTTCACAAGAGACACTCTGTACACAGGGGACAGTCCGTACACAGGGGACAGTCTTACACGGGGACAGTCTGTCCACAGGGGACATTCCGTACACAGGGACAGTCTTACACGGGGCTCAGTCTTACACAGGGGACAGTCCTTACACAGGGGACAGTCCGTACACAGGGAACAGTCCGTACACAGGGGACACTCTGTACATGGGGGACAGTCCGTTCACAGGAGACACTCTGTACACAGGGGACAGTCCGTACACAGGGGACAGTCTGTACACAGGGAACAGTCCGTACACAGGGAACAGTCCGTACACAGGGGACACTCTGTACATGGGGGACAGCCCGTTCACAGGAGACACTCTGTACACAGGGGACAGTCCGTACAGAGGGGACAGTCTGTACACAGGGTACAGTCTGTACAGAGGGGACAGTCTGTACACAGGAGACCGTCTTACACGGGGACAGTCTGTACACAGGGAACAATCTGTACATGGGGGACAGTCTGTTCACAGGGGACAGTCTGTACACAGGGGACAGTCTTACACAGGGGACAGTCTGTACACAGGGGACACTCTGTACACGGGGCACAGTCTTACACGGGGACAGTCTGTTCACAGGGAACAGTCCGTATACAGGGGACAGTCTTACACGGGGCACAGTCTTACACAGGGGACAGTCCTTACACAGGGGACAGTCCGTACACAGGGAACAGTCCGTACACAGGGGACACTCTGTACATGGGGGACAGTCCGTTCACAGGAGACACTCTGTACACAGGGGACAGTCCGTACACAGGGGACAGTCTTACATGGGGCACACTCTTACACAGGGGACAGTCCTTACACAGGGGACAGTCCGTACACAGGGAACAGTCCGTACACAGGGGACACTCTGTACATGGGGGACAGTCCGTTCACAGGAGACACTCTGTACACAGGGAACAGTCCGTACACAGGGGACACTCTGTACATGGGGGACAGTCCGTTCACAGGAGACACTCTGTACACAGGGGACAGTCTGTACACAGGGAACAGTCCGTACACAGGGGACACTCTGTACATGGGGGACAGCCCATTCACAGGAGACACTCTGTACACAGGAGACAGTCCGTACAGAGGGGACAGTCTGTACACAGGGGACAGTCTGTACACAGGGGACAGTCCGTATACGGGGGACAGTCCGTACACAGGGGACACTCTGTACATGGGGAACAGTCCATCTCCATCAATGTGGTGTGTAACCCCATGATCAGAGCTGGGAGAACTACCCTCTGAGATGTGGCTGAGAGTCAAACATCCTTTGGAAATCCAAGTTATTTTGACACTGTTGTTTACTGTCTTTGCACTTAATCGAACCAGTTGTAAAGTAAACATTTAATCCTTGCAGTTATTGACACTGGGTCCATCATCCCCAGATTCTGTGGGCTGTTCATTTTTAAAACAATAGAGACCAAGACTATTTCTAAACCTTCCGGTAATACCCATATCTGTAATGCCCCACAAGATAGTTCAAACCCTTCTCTATGATTATTTTCTTATGTACAGCCACCACTCCCCCACGCCCAATATAGTCTCATTGTTCTTCAGTGTTGTGTAATGACAACTTTATTTACGAATGGGTAACAATGACATCAGAGGTCCCAGAAACGCCCCGAGTACAGCACATTCTCATTCCAAAAACTATCCTTTTTGTTCAAACTAATTTTAAATTAGCATTATATCATTTTTCTCTGTTTCTCTCCTTTACATTATTGTCTCTAACTGTTAGCTGGTATTTGTCCTTCAGTGTAATCTCAGCATGAATAGCCATTAAAGTAGTACCTCCAATGGGATTGTTTCTGAGCAATTTTAAATCTTATCTTTAATTTCAGTCAATTCTTCTTCAAATGTGAGCATGTGCAGTAGACCCTCTATCGGAGGATGGAGTGAGAGAGACTTGGAGGACAGGAGAACAGTGATGCTGAATATACCCAGCAGCTGTGTTTCCTGATGACCATAACCATCGATTGAAGCAGCAACAATCTTTGAGATGTTTGTCATTGCTGTATGTTAGGAACCAAAGCAATCCCCAATGTGACCACTTGTACAGTACATGACCAAGAACTTGTAACTTTCCGAGTGGATGCTTTTGACAGAGATGCCATTGTTATAGACTTGGATGACATGTCCCAATGTCGGGCTGATATATATCCCAGGAGAATAACAGTCAGAGAACCTGTGTTGGGATTGATTAACATCGGATGTTGTGTTGGGAAGTCCTTGAAAAGGATGAAAATGTAAACTGTAATGAACATACCCACTGCCAATCCCTACTCACCCTGACACTCTTCACCCCAAACCCATCTCCAGCCAATCTCCAATCCATTTCTATCTCCAGCTCACTCTCACAACTCCTCCTCCCCACTTCACTCTCCAATTCACTCCCCCATCTCTCCTCACACAGTCCAACCCATTCGTAACTTGCAATGCACCAATTATTTACCATTTATTTAATTGCAATTACTTTTAAGACTTTTCCTGATTTACTTTGATAAAACAAAGGTTATAGAAACTTATTTCCATATTTCCTCATGCAAACAATGGTGAGTCTGTGGAATTTATTATCAACTGAGAGCAGTTGAGGCCAAAACACTGTATGATTCAGGAAGAAGTTGGAGCTAAAAGGATCAAAGGGTACAGGGAAATGTGGGAACAAGCTATTGAGTTGGATGATCAACCCCATGACCAAATAAATGCCAGAGCCGATCCAAAGGGCTGAATGGCCTACTCCTGCTCCTATTTTACAGTCAGGAATAGGCCATTCAGCCCTTCAAGCTTCTCCATCATTCAAGACAATTGTGGCTGATCCTCTAATGCAATCCCCTCTTGCTCCCCCCCCCCCCCCCCCCCCCGCCCCGCCCCCGTACCCTTTGAGGTCTTTAGCCCTAACAACTATATCTAACTCCTTCTTGAACACATTCCATGTTTTGGTCTCAACTGCTTTCTGTGGCAGAGAATTCCACAGGCTCCCCACTCTCTGGGTGAAGAAATCTGTCCTCATCTCAGTCTAAATGGGCCACCCACATCCTTAGAGTGTAACCCCCTGATCTTGGATTCCCCTTGTTACTGGGAACATCCTTCCTCCATTTACCCTGAATATTCCTGTTAGAATTTTTATAGGTTCCTATGAGATCCTCTTTCATTCTTCTAAATCTAGTGAATATAGTCCTAACTGAATCAATCTCTTGTCATATGTCAATCCTCCCATTCCTGGGATCAGTCTGGTAAACTGCACTCTCCTCCATTGCCAGAGCATCCTTCCTCAGATAAGGAGACCAAGACAGTTTTTCTTTCAATTTCCTGTTGCTCCTTTCCTAGACATAGTCCCATCCAGAGTTATAGTCTTGCAGTTTAAAAATTGAAGGCATGCAGTTGTGGGTTTTAGCCATTAGATGGTACTCAGGTCAAATAAGGTGCACTTTTGTTCTAAATTGGAAAGAGAAAACAGCAGAACCAACAAACCTTTGTACAGAGGTAAACCTTCTTAACTTGAAAATCTGCTTTGAAGTGATTTTTTAGCTATATTTTCTTTCAAGAATGCTTTGTAACTATGTTATGAGGAACATTTGACTGTCATTTAAAAAATTGGAAAAGCAGATAAATTTTTTTTTAATAAAAGAGACAGACCTTCTATTTTGGTAGAACATAGATGTTAATCATAAAGAAGTTACCTTTCATTTTCTGTCTTTGCTTGATACTACTGCCAGTTCAAATTCTTCATGGTCTGGGGATATTGTCCAGTTGATCTTCAATTAGATTTCTAAATGTCAACCACCAACTCCTTGGAGTCATAATAGTAGATGATTCAATTGCATCAGTTAAAGGTGAAGATTTATCCAAGCACAATCTGTTGCATTTTGGCCAGAGTAACAGAGCCAAACTCTGTCACGGAAAGGCAGCCACCATCATGGAAGACCACTCCCACACCAGTTATAATCTCTTCCATCAGGGAGAATATTTAAAAGCTTAAAACACATGTACCAACAGATTCAAGAACAGCTTCTTCTCCGCTGTTATTAGACTGCTGAATGGAGCTCTCAAATTTTAAACCTAATGTTGGTCTTGCTTTTTGTACAACTTCTCTGCAGCTGTAACTTTGTATTCCTCACTCTGTTCAATCATCCTATGATCCTTTTGTCTTTGTATATTATGATCTGCTGTATGACACGCAGAACAATACTTCTCACTGTACTTAGGTACATGCGACAATAATAAATCAAAACTTAGTGTATTACAACAGTTTAATGTCAAACGGTTTCTAATACCAAAAGCATTACGTCACGATCTAATGTCCATGTTACACAGGAATGACATTGAATAACACATTTTTCTGTGCCTTGGCCAGAGATGAGTCAGGATATTTAATCACTCATGAATGTGTGAGAGGCACATCAAGCGTATGAGCCCAAACAGCAGATAGAGTTCCTACACCAACACATGTTCCATTCGTTGCTTGGATGATAATAACAACAGATACATGTACAGACCACTGGGGAGATGACACTTCTGTGATGGATTACCTCTCCATATCCCCATTATTCCTTGACAGAGCAACACAGCGATACAACCACTGCTGACACAGTGACTGTTATTTTCAGTTATTATTCAGGTCCCAGAAGGAATAGTGACTGACCTTGGATTGCAGCTCACTGGCAAACTATTTCAGGACAGGTGCACTTAGTAATGAGTGACTGGGATCACATCATCACTCTGCTACCCATGGTCAAACTGTCTAATGTTACATTCTATCAAATCAATAACCATTAATTATTGACCAACAAATCAAGGGCTGGAAGCTTATAGAGATCCTAAAGACATGAACCTGAATGAGATTTGTGTCAGAATTACCCGAGAAATCTGATGGGGGCTAGGTCAATGTTGGGAACAACTGACAGCATATTTTACACCATTACTGAGAACTGAAGCAAGTTTCTCTAAAAAAAAACAGAAATTGCTGGAGAGAAAAACAGAATTAATGTTTTGGGTGCAGTGACCATTTGTCAGATCTGAACGCAGCTGGGCAATGGGTTATAATTAATACTGATGATGGGGTTGGTGTGGTAACTGGCACAGGGAAAGGCCTCCAGCTCACAGACTGGACCAGAGAGCGGTTCAGGCTGCTCACTCACTCACTTCATGCTCATTCACCAGCGCCTACCTGCAGGCTCACAGCATCAGTGCCTGGCCTTGCCTTGTTATGTTGGTGATTCAGTCAGAGCCAAAGGCCTTCAGTGCTGCCATATTGAGGGGCCCTTTAACAGAGACCCATGGACTGACACAGACAGACACAGAACTTGTCAGCAGGGCTCTATCCCGGGGAGTGAGGTTGGGTGGGTTAGGGAGGTGGGGATGCAGCTTGCTGAATGACTCACACCGAGATGTCGATCTCACTCCAGCTGTCTGTGTGACAAACATCAAAATGGCCATTGGTTGGCACTACTCCTGAGTTGGGGGAGTCACAGTGAGGGTGGGGGGGGGGTCAACCTCATTTAATCAGGGTGTCCATGTACCATCAGTCTGGGGCACAGGATACACACAGTCCAGAGGATTGGCCACTCTAGCTGGGCACGGTCAGGGAATGTGTGTGATGACAGTGCGGGCAGTGGGCAGTGGTCAGTCACATGCCAGCAGCAGTCAGGGACAATGGTGTATCATCAGCAGGGCCAGGATCATGGCCAGGGGGCTGCCGAGAGCAGTCAGTCAGAGGTCTGACATGGAGACAGTGAGGAAGGACACCCAAATGATAATGATTGGCTGGCAACATTGAGTGACAGCAGCAAGGCAACCAGTTTGTCAAACACAAGGTCCTGAGAACAACATGTAGCGCTCTAAAACAGAAATATGATCTGAGATCAGGACCAACCCTCTTAGGCTTTATATTGAAGCTTAAACTATTAACATTATAAACTCTGTTTTAACTGTTTATATAGGTATTGAATTGATAATGTATGTCCATGTGCAGCCACCTATATCTATTTCAGGTAGATTCCTGGGACAGGCTAAGCGAAGACATGCCAGAGAATTCCTAGAGGCCTGACACTCCAACCACAACGCCATAAACAAGCACATAGATCTAGATGCCATCTATCAACCCCTCAGAAAACGAACAGGAAATGACATCACCACAAACCCCAGGAACCCCATCCAGGAGAAAGATATAAATAGAAAACAGGAAACAACAGCTTCGCTTCACTTGGGGGTCACCACTGATGATGTTACCTAGCCAGGTAATGAAACGTCTGGATATCAAACCTACAGCTCAACGAGCAAACCTACACTCTAAACCTCAACCTGAGCTACAAACCTTCACAAATCAATGACCTGTGTTAAATATCATTTCAATACCATATTCTGCACCTGCAACTTCCTTTTATTATAAAGGGTAAGATAAGCATTGCCACATCAGGTAAAGTTAGAACTACTGGAGACACTCTGGCAGTCTGGTAGTGTCTGTGGGAAGAAAGCAGAGTTAATGTTTCGAGTCCAGTAACTCTTCACGAGAACTGTTCTGTCAAAAAGACACTGGACTCAAAACATTAACTCTGTCTCTCTACAGATGCTGCCAAATCTGTAGAGTTTCTCCAGCAATACCAGCTTTTGTTTCAGATATCCAGCATCTGATTAGATTAGATTCCCTACAGTGTGGGAACAGGCCCTTCGGCCCAACCAGTCCACACCGACCCTCCGAAGAGTAACCCACCCAGACCCATTTCTCTTTGACTATTGCACCTAACACTATAGGCAATTTAGCATGGCCAATTCACCTGACCTGCACATCTTTGGAGTGTGGGAGGAAACCGGAGCACCCGGAGGAAACCCACGCAGACACTGGGAGAATGTCCAAACTCCACACAAACAGTCACCCGAGGCTGGGATCAAACTTGGGAGAAAGTGAGGACTGCAGATGCTGGAGATCAGAGCTGAAAATGTGTTGCTGGAAAAGCGCAGCAGGTCAGGCAGCATCCAAGGAGCAGGGGAATCGACATTTCAGGCATAAGCCCTTCTTCAGGAAGGGACCCTGGTGCTGTGAGGCTGCAGTGCTAACCACTGAGGCACCTTGCAGCCTTTAAGTTGTTTTAGTTCAGGTAAAGATATCCAGCTGTAGGCAAAGTGCCAAGTGTTCTAAGGAAGGGTCACTCAACCTGAAATGATATCTTTACTTTCTTTCCACATATGCAGCCAGATCTGCTAAGCTTTTTCAGCAATTGCTCTATCTATAGGCAAATACATATCAGCCTCAACATTCGTATACCTTCCTGCCTTCACTGGTAGCTCCAGCCTGTAGCTGAGACACTAAACTGCAGAAATGGAATGGAAGGTGATAGTTTTATTGAGGAGGACTGAGCCTCACTACTGACTAGAAGATCAGGGTCATTGTGTAAATGCTGTTAATTCAACATAGGCAGCATTTAATCTGAGTAAAATTGGAGATTGGCACGTGTTTGCATGTTTATGATCAAAATATTGCTTCCTCTTATTTTTGTTCAGACTAATCTATCTCCCAGGTCAATACACACCGAGAGAATCTAGAGGGAGAGCAGAATTAGTGAATAGTAATTAGAAGGATGCCTCATAGTAATTACAGTTTAAAAACTTTAGTTGCCAGTATAAATACAGATATCAAAATTTATAATGGAGAAATGGAATTGTTTGGATATATTTAATTGTTATTAGATGGAAAACTGCACTGCTTCTGTAAATTTATTGCAGATCTTTTATACAGCTCACAGAATTGATGATGTTTTGTTTTGTAATGAGAGATTCCACTGTGAATGATTAATGAACTGTAATCCTGCTAAAAAGAGTACAAGACAGCAAAGGTGAATGGTTAATGAGATAATGAACAACTTTTTATTTATATCTCACCTTTAATAGTAAAATGTCACCCAGCTCTCCTCAGGAGAGTAAGGAGTGACTGAGCTGGAATGGGAAATATTAGCACTGTCCAAAGAGGAGGGTTTTAAGGAGATTGTTAAAGGAAGAGAGAGAGATATAGAGAAATGGAAAGGCCTTGGGAGGGAATTCCAGGGCTCAGGGCCCAGTAAGCTGAAGGCCCAATGGAGGAACAATTAAAATTTAAGATGTTCAAAAGGAAGATTTGCAGGGACATTAGAATTCAAAAGGGTCATAAAGTTTGGAGAAAGTTAAAGGAAGTGAGGCCATGATGGGATTTGAAGTCAAATGGTCACACAATGAGAAACATTGAAAATAGGAACAGCTGTAGGCCATTAGGCCCTGGAGCCTGCTCCCCCGTTCAATATGATCATTGCTGATCATCTAACTCAGTCTCCTGTTATGGGTGGGTTACACTTTGGAGGATCAGTGATAACTTGTTGGGCCAAATGGCCTGTTTCCACACTGTAGGGATTCTACAATTCTATGAAAACAAAGAATTACTGATTCCAAAGATCTCAGACCAAAACAGAAATTGCTGGAAAAACTTCGCAGATGTGGCAGCATCTGTGGAGAGAGAAACAGAATTGTGAGATAGTGACCCCGTTTCTGCAATTTCTCCCCACACCCTTTAGCCACAGAAACCATATCTAACTCCATTTTGAAAACATTCAATGTTTTGGCCTCAACCACGTTTATGGCTGAGAATTCCACAGGCTCCCCACTCTCTGGGTGAAGGAGGAGTTCAGGGTGGGTGGTGGGTGAATGGGCCATGATTAATGAAGAGTTTCAGCTCATTCCAGGCTCATGGGAGGTTTCAATTATAGGATGTTAGACAGTTTCACCTGAAGATTGGAATCTCCCACAGCCATGAAAACTAAGTTTCACTTTTGTGATCAACTTGACATGAAAGGTTTTCTGGCAAATTTGATGAAGAGGATAACACGTACATAACAGAGAAATCTTTGTGCATATCAGGTTTGCTTTAGCTCTAGAGATATCTGATGCCATTAATTGTCTATTTTTTGTGTTAAGATTTAATTTGATATTCTTGAAACTATAATCCTCAGAGTTGTTGGTTGAATTCAGGAGTATTATCCCTTATTTGTGCTCACTCCTAAGAAATGAAGTTTTTTTGATGTCTGGTTTTGGTAGTTTCCTCATCGTCTGATGTTTTTGAAACATGGATGTATTTCTCACTTCCATTGTAGGGTCTGGGAAATGCTGGGAGACAATTGGTTGTGTCTGTGCTTGCTCCTTGAAAATTCAAACCAAACAGCCCCAGTCCCTCTCATTTCTCCAGAGCTGTCCTCTCTCTCAGCTCAGCATGGCAAAATTCCAATTTGTATGTAACAGAGGCCAGATTTTCCACTGCACATCTGGCCAAGTCACACTAATGTCATGGGATTAGCTTGGAGGATAATTCCAGAGTGTGCATCATAAAGTTTCCCATTAGTCCCTTTTTTTCCCTTGCTGTAGATCTGTTGCCTTCTCACAAGTTCATGTGTACCCCTTGCCCACTCTGCATTGGAATTCTAGCAGTAATGACAGTATGCTCTGCACTCACTGATGAGCTGTATCAATCTGCGTCAATTCTCTCCTTTGCTTTGCTGGTTGTGAACAAATTCCAGTTATTACTCCCTTCCCTCTCCCAGATGGTCATTAAACTGCTTCAACTCCCAAATCATTCACAGCTGAATGTCTTCCGATTACTTCCCATTTTATCATCCACTTGTGTTTCATTCGTCACCAATCAGTGACCAATAGGCTCTGTGTTTCTGGACATTTATTTCCTGTGATATATTACTGACTGACTTCATTACCATGATCCTGCACATCTGATCAACTATCATTTTCTCTCTATTCTCACCATCTCCACATCCCATCACGAGTATTTCTCTCTACTCATTGGATTCCTGATTTTGATTTTGCTCTTTAAAATCCCAGTTAAATGCAGAGAGACAGCTGTCTCAGTTAGACCATCAGTGACATAGGGAAAGCTAATCTTGTAGATTGACAGGAGTGAAAAGATTGATTGAAAAGGGACTGTCTGTCATAGTGTTTGTAGAGGGATTCTGACACGTCTTAGATCTCTGTTTGCGAGGAGGGAAATGCAGTATTGGTTTTGGAGAAGTTGCAGAGGAGAAGAATGGAATGGTGTAGGGGCCAAAAGAGTGAATTTTTGAGGACAGGTTGTATAGACTAGTCTTCTATTTCTTTGGGTGTAAAGATGAATGTTTACTGAGTGGTGCTGTTTCAGTTGATTGCTTAGGGGTCTAATACAGTTCTTAAGTTCTGAGCTTTTGTAGCAGCTTTTGAGAGTCCTGATATTGCACTTACAGCTCCAGGGAAAGCACATCCCAGCGTGTGGTCACCCAGTAACGGGGGGGGGGGGAGACAGAGAATGTGAGTGTAGAGATGGAACACCTGACAGCCAGACAAACGGAGTAGGTACTTGGTACATCTCACTCTCCTGCTGTCAACACTACAGAAGCAATGGTTTCTCTGGGTGGTGCTGGCAGCATCTGACACAGAAGGGGATTGATGATGTGGTAGGTGGAAGTTTCAGAAAGCGATTGTGATTGAGTCTTTTTGGGTCAGGCAAACAGTCAGGTAGACTGGTATCCAGGGTGGTGTGTGTCTGTGCTAGACCATAAGACAGAATGGCAGGGGAAGGCCATTGAGTCTGCTGCACCATTTAATGAGATAATGGCTGATCTGATAAGCTTCAACACCATTTTCCTGCCTTTTCCCCATAATCCTTTATTCCCTTACTGATTAAGTCAGCCTCTCATCCTTGACAATGTGTAATGGTCAGCCTTTACTTGTGGTAAAGAATGCCACAGATTTACTCTCCTCAGAATAAATTTCTCCTCCTCCTCTGTCTTTAAACATGTGACCATTTGTTCTGAGATGATGCCCTCTGGTGCTAGACACTCTGATAAGGGACAACAACCTCTCCTCTTTCATCCTGCCAAGTCCCCTAAGAATCTTGTATTTTCATCAAGGTCACCTCTCATTCTTATAAACTCCAATGAGTACAGGCCCAATCTACTCATCCTCTCCTTAAGATAGTCCCTCCATCCCCAGGATCAGCCGAGTGAACCTCTCTTGGGATTGCCTCCAATGCCAGGATCGAAAAGTGTGATGCTGGAAAAGCGCAGCAGGCCAGGCAGCATCTGAGGAGCAGGAGAATCGACATTTCTGGCATAAGCCCTTCTTCAGGAATGAGGCTGGTGTGCCAAGCGAACTAAGATAAAAGGTAGGGGGGGGAAATTTGGGGGAGGGGTGCTGGGAATACGATAGGTGGAAGGAGGTTAAGGTGAGGGTGAGAGGATGGGAGTGGAGAGGTCGGGAAGAAGATTGCAGGTCAAGAGGGCAGTGCTGAATCCGAGGGTTGGGACTGAGATAAGGTGGGGGGAGGGGAAATGAGGAAGCTGGAGAAATCTACATTCATCCCTTGTGGTTGGAGGGTTCCGAGGTGGAAGATGAGGCGCTTTTCCTCCAGGTGTCGTGTTGCCATGGTCTGGAGATGGAGGAGGCCAAGGACCTGCATGTCCTTGGCGGAGTGGGAGGGGGAGTTAAAGTGTTCAGCCACGGGGTGGTTGGGTTGGTTGGTGCGGGTGTCCCAGAGGTGTTCCCTGAAACGTTCCGCAAGTAGGCGGCCTGTCTCCCCAATGTAGAGGAGGCCACATCGGGCGCAGCGGATGCAGTAAATGAAGTGTGTGGAGTTGCAGGTGAATTTGCAATGGATATGGAAGGATCCCTTGGGCCTTGGTGAGGGAGAAGGTGTGGGCGCAAGTTTTGCATTTCTTGCGGTTGTAGGGGAAGGTGCCGGGAGTAGAGGTTGGGTTGGTGGGGGGTGTGGACCTGATGAGGGAGCCGCGGTGGGAGTGGTCTCTCCCTGGTGGTGGGATCTGTTTGGAGGTGGCGGAAATGATGGAGGATGATACAATGTATCCGGAGGTTGGTGGGTGGAAGGTGAGGACCAGTGGGGTTCTGTCCTGGTGGTGACTGGAGGGGCGGGGCTCAAGGGCGGAGGTGCAGGAAGTGGAGGAGAGGCAGTGGAGAGCATCCTCAACCACGTCTGAGGGGAAAATGAGGTCTTTGAAGAAGGAGGCCATCTGGGTTGTACGGTATTGGAACTGGTCCTCCTGGGAGCAGATGTGGCGGAGATGAAGGAATTGGGAATATGGCATGGTGTTTTTACAGGGGGCAGGGTGGGAGGAGGTGTAATCTAGGTAGCTGTGGGAGTCAGTCGGTTTGTAGTAAATGTCTGTCTGTGAGTCGGTCACCCGAGATAGAAATGGAGAGGTCTAGGAAGGGGAGGGAGGAGTCTGAGACGGTCCAGGTAAATTTGAGGTCAGGGTGGAAGGTGTTAGTAAAGTGGACTGTTCAACCTCCTCATGGGAGCACGAGGTAGTGCCAATACAATCATCGATGTAGCGGAGGAAAAGGTGGGGTGTGGTGCCAGTGTAGCTGCGGAAGATGTACTGTTCCACATATCCGACAGGGGTAGACATAGCTGTGGCCCATGCGGGTGCCCATGGCTACTCCTTTGGTTTGGAGGAAGTGGGAGGATTGGAAAGAGAAGATGTTCAGAGTGAGGACCAATTCAGTCAGTTGAAGGAGGGTGTCAGTGGAAGGGTACTGGTTGGGTCAGGGGGAGAGGAAGAAGCAGAGGGCTTGGAGTCCTTCGTGATGGGGGATGGAAGTGAATAGGGACTGGATGTCCATCGTGAAGATAAGGCATTGGGAGACGGGGAAGCAAAAATCATGGAAGAGGTGGAGGGCCTGGGTGGTGTCCTGAATGTAGGTGGGGAGTTCTTGGACTAAGGGGGACAGGACAGGACAGGATGTCTTCCCTTAGATAAGGGGTACAAACCTGTTCACAGTATTCCAGCTGTGATCTGGGCAGCACGGTGGCTCAGTGGTTAGCACTGCTGCTTCACAGCACCAAGGTCCCAGGTTCAATTCCAGCCTCAGCGACTGTCTGTGTGGAGTTTGCACATTTTCCCTGTGTCTGCGTGGGTTTCCTGAGTGTTCCAGTTTCCTCCCACTGTCCAAAGATGTGCAGGTTAGGTGAATTGGCCATGCTAAATTGCCCATGGTGTTAGGTGCATTAGTCAGGGGAAATTGGTCTGGGTGGGTTACTCTTCGGAGGGTTAGTGTGAACTGGTTGGGCCGAAGGGCCTGTTTCCACATTGTGGGGAATCTAATCTAATCTAATCTGACCAGTACCTTGTATAGTTCCAGCAAAACCTCCCTATTTTTATACTTCATTCCCTCTGGGGAAGACCAACATTCCACTTGCCTTCTCCAACACCTGCTGAACTTGGATATTAGCTTTTTATGATTCATAGGTAGGAACCCTTATTGTGCTGTACCTTTCTGCAGTCTCTCTTCAGTTAAATAGCATGCAGCTCCTCTATTCCTCCTGCCAAAGTGCATAATCTCACATTTTCCCACATTATATTCCATCTGCTAAATTGTTGCCCATTCACTTAACCCAGGTAAAGACAATGACTGCAGATGCTGGAAACCAGATTCTGGATTAGTGATGCTGGAAGAGCACAGCAGTTCAGGCAGCATCCGAGGAGCAGTCTGTATCTTTCTGCAGACTCTGTCATCCTCAGCACTTGCTCTCCCACTTATTAACATCCACAAACCTGGTGATCGTACATTCACTTTCCTCCATCTAATTCATTCACAGAATCTCATAGAATTGTTACTGCACCGAAGGAGACTGACTGTGCTGTGGATTTAAGAGTGTGTCTTTTCCTGATTTCTTTCAGAGGCAGACTGGTGCTGAGCAATCTGAAAAGAGAAGCAACTTGTGAAACCTTGGGTGCTTTTGTTCAAAGCTGGAACAATAGAAGCAGCTTGAATGGGTGTGGTCAAGCTCACACAGAACCAGGATCTTTAGGTTAGCTTTCAGCAGTTGTTGCTGGGGTCTGGAAGAAGTGGAAAGCTACCACATCTCATTGCTGCAGCTGGAAGCAGGAGTACTCTCCCTCCCTCTCCCAGAATTGTCTTTTGATCTTTCCTCCTTGATTGGAGAACTGCATGTGAGACAATCTGTGTCTTAATTTCCCTTTTGCTAAGGGTGTGTTTATGTGATGTTACTATATTGGAACAGTTACTGTTTAGTAATAAAAGAACTCTACTGGAAAACTTAACAGAATAATAGATTAAGTTATTCCAAGTTCCTCTTTCTTTTGTTGTATTTTAATATAGTGTTTGAATAAATTGTGTTTTGCTTAACATCAACTCGTTGACTAATTGAATTGCATCTGGAAAACAGCACCTCCATATTTACCTTTTTAAAATGACAATGTTAGGGTGTAGGCTAATTTAATCTGTTTTGAGAGGGGCTGGTCTGGTCCAGAACAAGGCCATTTGGCCCATCATGCCAACACAAGCTCTTCAAATGGCCATCATGACTTAAGGCTGATCTCCCACCTTTTCCCAATCCCTTGCAGAATATTTTTTTTCCAAGCAATCATCAAATTCCCTCTTGAATGCCTCACTTGAACCTGCCTTCCAGTCAGTGTGTTCCAGACTCTGACTATTTGTTGGGTTAAAGTGTTTTTTCCTCTCTCACATCACCCTTGGCTTTGTTTCCACATCACGAAATGTTTTCTCCTCTTGTTCCAGTTCCTTTTCGAATGCGAACAGCTTCTCCCCATCTACTCTTAAATTTGAAAACTTCTTTCAGAAATCTTCCCAACCTTCTCTCCGAGGAGAACAGTCCCAACCTCTTCAATCTAACCCCATCACTGAAGTTTCTCATTCCTGGAACCATTCTAGAAAATAACTCTGCACTCTCCAATGCATTCACATTTTTTCTGTAAAGTGACACCCACAATTATATACAATACTCCAGCTGGTGTCCAACAAGTGTTTAATCATCTCCTTGCTCTTGGACTCTACACCCCTATTAATAAAGCTATGGACACTGTATGCTTTATTAACTGTTCTTTCCCAGTCCTGCTACTTTCAATGCTCTGTGCACATATACCCTCAGCTCCCCCTGCTCCTGCCCCCCCTTCAGAATTGTACCCCCTTTTTTAAATTGTCTTTCAAGCAAAGTGCATCACCTCACACTTCTGCATTGACCTTCACCTGCCACTGATCCACCCACCCATTCCTCTAACCTGTGATGTAGATTAATCAATGTATCTACTATACATACCTATAATATAAATAACAGTAGCCCCAGCACTAACCCCTGTGGCCTCGCACTGGGCCAAGGATATTGCAGAGCACTCTGGTGGGGGGGATGAACAGCCGGGAGAAAGAGGGATGGGGACCTGCTGTCAGTTTGGGAAGACAGGGGTAAGTAGGGTTTCAGAAAGAAGTAAATACTAAAATGTAGAGGTAAATTACTACAAATGTTGGAATCTGCACTGAAAACAAAAAATCCTGGAGATCACAGCAGACCAGACCGCATCCGTGAAGAGCTGACAAAGAGTCATCTTGACTTGAAATGTTCGCTTGCTCAGCCCCATGGATGTTGCATGAAACGCCATGATCTCCAGCAGGCTTTGTTTTCAGTAAATAACGCCCTGCTGCCGGTGTCACAAACCGACGGGATAGAAATGGGAAGACCAAGCAGATGGTTCGGATAAAACTGGAGGGAGGGCTTTAGATTCCTGGAGATGAGAACCATTTCAGGGGAAAGGGGGCAAGATGTCACCATTCAAGAAGTAGCATTGGAAAGGAAAGACACAGGAGAAAGAATAAGAGTAAATCGATAACTCTGAAGGAAGAAGCAGTAAGTTATTAGTTATGTTACAGAGAAAGTATAGATTAATTAGGGAAGGCACAGCATACAGTTTGTAAAGACAAATCTTCACAGAACTAAATTGATTGGTGTCTTTTTGTCGAGGTAACACGATTGATTGTAGTGATGTGATTATTGGGAACAGAGACTTCGGAAAGATTTTGGACAAAGGGCCAAATAGTGGACATGTCAGTAAAGTAAGAGGCCAAGGAATTAAATAGAGTCATAGAGATGTACAGCATGGGGCTGGGGGCAGGGGGGGGGGTGTGTGTTGGGGGCGGGGCCTTGCACGCTGTATGCTGCTGCAGACCCCTGAATGGGGAGCAGTTTTTAAAAGCTCTGAGCCCCAGAGGAAAAGCATTTGATCAATTAACCAAATAATTGATTATCCGAACGAAATAGTGCCCGCCCATCAAGTTTGGATAATCGAGGTTCTCCTGTACTCCACTTGCCACATTTTGCAACGATAAAGCCAGTCGTATTGCCTGGTTGAAGTCCAGATGGGCCTCAGCTAGTAGGTGCATCTACACAGTTACATCATTAATCCCACCTACCAAACATACTCTCAGCATCTCGTTAAGGGTTAAAACAAAATCACATGCCTCTGCCAGTTGTCTTAATCTATCAAAAATCCAGAACTAGGAATCCCCTGTTCTCAAATTGCTGAGTAAAACCGATAGCATCTCAGCATTAGAGGTTTAGTGTTGTAATACTCCTTAACTAAATCTGTCAACCCTTTAAAGGTTTTAGTATCTGGAGCCTCAGGGAAAGTTAGGCTCCTTATAACTGAGAAAACTGCAGGTCCACAAGCGGTCAGGAAAGTTACTTGTTGCTTTTCATCTTCCCCAATGTCACTTTCCTCAGCAAAATAACACATTCTTTCCACATACTGAACCCAGTCTTTGGCAAGAGGATTGAATGAGCCAGCTTCCCAAATAACAGCACATACCAGAAACTAACTCAACCACAGCTGTTGCAAATGAATTTCTTCAGGAATATGCTTTTCACTGAAATAACTCCCCAGAGGCTGGTATCCCATCACCAAGTCCACCTTTATTTACACATGGAGAGTCCTTGACTCTGATCCAGCTCCCTCAGGGCCAGTTCTCAGAGTGAGCAGAACCTCTGACACTTCTGTCTGTATCTTTCAGCCAGGACTCGCTGATTGGATCAGATTACCAGCCCCAAGCAGGGAACTCCTTTCCTGAGGTCCACCTGGCTGACCTCATTATAATCATTACGCTTTCCAATTGATAGACCTACACAGTAAAGGAGGCCATTTGACTCATCATGTTTGTACCACTAAAAATACCCTGCTATCCACACTTTCCAAAACTAGGCCCAAAGCCTTTATTGTTATGACAAATCATTTATGTACAAAACAGTTGGTGCATTGTTTAGTACAATATGGATTTACTGGACTCCATTTGGTGGAAGTAGGTCTTCAGAGGAATTTCTCAGCTTTGTTCCTCTAAATGTATGCTATTCTCAGGTTCCCCAGCCCCCTTGGAGAGCTCTCTGCTGAGTTGGAGTGTCTGTGCATGTTGATACATGAGGCATCACAGATTGTGTGAACCAAGAGGTCTCATCCAGTCTGTCACTATTGGTTATTTTTGCAGACTTCTTCCTTGGAATGCAGTGTTCCACATAGCCAGGGAGCCATCTGCTTTATTGAACAACCATAGCAAACACAAATTTACAATAACAAGTTGTGGTTTTGCCATGTGAGGGTGTCTGTAGCCCATTTGTACATCAATTTCAACTGTCACACCATATTTCCATCACAATGTAACTACAGGACTTACATTGCAACCAGTCTCTCATGGATGGCCTCACTCACAATCAATATCTGTCCTTTGGCTTTTGACTGGATTAGAATTTACTTCTGTTGTTGATGCTGAGATAAAACTCCAAACATTCTCGCCTGAGCAAGTTTGAATTTTGCTTGCAGTTTTTTAACCTGATGTAATGGTAATGCCGTCTTGTGCTGTTTATTCAGTAATTGTCATGGCATGACATGGCAGATTAATTGGGATTTTTCTTTTTCCCCTTGTGCTCTCTAATGATGGAATTCTATCAAATTTCCAACATGAAACAGGCCATTCAGCCCATCAAATATACTGCTCATGCTTCATGTGAGTCTCCACCCACACCCTTGACACCTCGTCCCATCGGTATCTCTTTGTAATCCCCTTTCCCTCATTAAGTGATCTAATGTAACCTGGAATGTCTGTGTCACATGTTACAGCTGATCCACATGGTATTGAGTTCCACATTCCCATCCCTCTCAGGGGAACAGAGAAGACATATTCAAAATGATAAAATGATAAAAAAAGACATTAGGAGGTTAGTAGCCAGAATGTGCCCAAAACAGGCAAGAGAACTAAGAGAAGGGTGGGGAGAGATTGGGGATTGTGGTGGTGGAAGGCGATGGTGAGATGGGCTGGTCATGCCTGTCAGAAATTCAAGGATTTCTACGCCAGGCAGCTGAGTGTAAAATTGAGATTAGCACTTCCAGTGAAGTAATGAGGGACACCTGCAGTGGTGGAGGTGGTTTTTCAGAAAGGGATTAAACAGAGACTGTGCCTGCCCACTCTAAATGATCCCAATGACATCATTGGAACAAGAGTAAAAGATTTCTCTTCATTGTCAATGTTTATCCCATAACCATCATCTCTGAATAATAGATGGCCTGGCCTATGTTAGGCTGGTATTATCGCAGGGACAATTAGGAAGGATTAATATGTGCTGGTTTTTTTCACAAATACCCATATCCATTACTTGTGATGTAATATGTATAATATACACATTATATTTTTGAATTAACATTTCAAGATGAGGCATAAGGTGTGGTTTAGTCCTGTCAAGGATATTAGAAAAGGTCAGCAATTCATTCTGGAGCAGTGACTGAAAAGCATCAATTCGAAGAAGACATGATTGTAGTCATGATGTGGGGGAGCTGGTGTTGGACTGGGGTGGACAAAGTTAAAAAGGTAAAAACAATGACTGCAGATGCTGGAAACCAGATTCTGGATTAGTGGTGTTGGAAGAACACAGCAGTTCAGGCAGCGAAATCGACGTTTCGGGCAAAAGCCCTTCATCAGGAAAATCACACTACACCAGGTTATACTCCAACTGCTCCTTCATCAGGTGGTTGTGGAGTATAAGATCATAGAACACAGAATTCATAACAAAAGGAATAAAACATTGAAATATTTGGAGTTTATGACAGGCAGAGTAAGGAGACTTGGTTCAGAAGGCAACAAGAATTTAGCTCCTCATGAGAGTTTTTTTGTTTATTTGAGTACAGAGGATCCTTTCACTGCAGCAGTAGTGTTTGTCCAGCTACTGAAGCTTCTAAACCAGGTTGACAGGGATAGAAATCGTCATGTTGTTAGAATTGTGAAAATTGCTTTACATCAGACTTGGAAAGGACTTATAAGATCATTAGATAAAGGAGCAGAATTCGACTATTCAGCCCATTGAGCCCGCTCTGCCATTCAATCAAGGCTGCTTTGTTTCTCAACCCCATTCTCCTCATCACCCTGATTCCCTTACTAATCAAGAACCTATCTATTCTAAAGTTCAATTCACAGAAAAGAAACAGCGAGTCAGTTATAGAGTCATAGAGATGTACAGCATGGAAACAGACCCTTCAGTCCAACCCATCCATGCCGAACAGATATCTCAACCCAATCTAGTCCCACCTGCCAGCACACGGCCCATATCCCTCCAATCCCTTCCTATTCATATACCCATCCAATGCCTCTTAAATGTTGTAATTGTACCAGCCTCCACCACTTCCTCTGGCAGCTCATTCCATACATATACAACTCTCTGTGTGAAAAAATTGCCCCTTAGTTCTCTTTTATATCTTCTTTCCCCACTCATCCTAAACCTATGCCCTCTAGTTCTGGACTCCCTGACCCCAGGGAAAAGACTTTGCCTATTTACCTTATCCAAGCCCCTCATAATTTTGTAAACCTCTATAAGGTCACCCCTCAGCCTCCGACGCTCCAGGGAAAACAGCCCCAGCCTGTTCAGCCTCTCCCTGTAGCTCAAATCCTCCAACCCTGGCAACATCCTTGTAAATCTTTTCTGAACCCTTTCAAGTTTCACAACATCTTTCCGATAGGAAGGAGACTAGAATTGCATGCAACATTCCAACAGTGGCCTAACCAATGTCCTGTACAGCTGCAACATGACCTCCCAACTCCTGTACTCAATACTCTGACCAATAAAGGAAAGCATACCAAACGCCTTCTTCATATCCTATCTACCTGTGACTCCACTTTCAAGGAGCTATGAACCTGCACTCCAAGGTCTCTTTGCTCAGCAACAGTCCCTAGGACCTTACCATTAAGTGTATAAATCCTGCTAAGATTTGCTTTCCCAAAATGCAGCACCTTGCATTTATCTGAATTAAACTCCATCTGCCGTTTCTCAGCCCATTGGCCCAACTGGTCCAGGTCCTGTTGTAATCTGAGGTAACCCTCTTCGCTGTCCACTACACCTCCAATTTTGATGTCATCTACAAACTTACTAACTGTACCTCTTATGCTTTTACATCATTTATGTAAAAGACAAAAAGTAGAGGACCCAGCACTAATTCTTGTGGCACTCCAGTTGAGAAGAAGCTTAGACATTGGGCTATAATGCTTCTGGACCTGAGTTCCTGTAGCAGATAGAGTTGGGAAAACCATTTGAAACACTGTTTTTCAGTTTGAGTTAAGATCTTGCTGATTTGTCTTTGGGACATTTAGCAAACAGAACAAACAAGAGATATACTTGTGTTAAGTTCTGAAAGAACAGGTGCAGCCTCCTGTGAATATGTTTCAGAGACTAAACATGTTAACCAACCATGGGAAGAAAAGAAAAAGTCTGGTCTGTCAAGGTAGTCAGTTTGGTATCTGACTTGTCCAGTATTATCAACAGTGAGGATCATAACAGACAGCACGGGTGGCACAGCAGTTAGCACTGCTACCTCATAGTGCCAGAGACCTGGGTTCAATTCCCACCTCAGGCAACTGTGTGGAGCTTGCACATTCTCCCCATGCCTGCATAAGTTTCCTTTAGGTGCTCCGGTTTCCTCCCACAGTCCAAAAATGTGCAGGTCAGGTGAATTGGCCATGCTAAATTGCCCGTAGTGTTAGGTGAAGGGGTAAATGTAAGGGAATGGGTCTGGGTGAGTTGCTCTTCGGAGGGTCAGTGTGGACTTGTTGGGCCGAAGGGCCTGTTTCCACACTGTAGGGAATCTAATCTAAGAACAAAATAAAATGATGATTGTGGGATCTGGCTGTGAGCAAATTGTCTGTCATGTTTCTTAAATCACAACAGTGACTATTTTATTAACTGTGGAACACTCTTGGACATGTTGTGGTTCTGATAGTTCTTTGTAAATGAAAAGGTTATTTTTCTTACTTGTCAAGCCACTTCAGGAAGCAGTCTGTAAGCAGCCATTTCTGTGGTTGGTTGTGAATTTCCAGTGGAAACGAAATGGGAGATTGGGGATTGCAGTGGTACAAGGTGATGAAGAAAACCGTGCAGCACAAGGACCTAAAAACACACAGTCTAAGATGTTTGTTTAAACTGTGAGAAAGGTTCATGTGTTTGGCTGTTATTATTTAGAAACTTTGGGTTATAAAGTGAAAGAGCAATATCTGGCTTTAACATAGGGACATAGGAATGGGAACAGGTCATTCATCCCTTTGAGCCTGTTCTGCCATTCAATGGGATCATGGCTAATCTGTGACCCAGTTCCATACACTGGCCTTTAGTCCATTTCCCTTAAGGTCTTTAGGTAACACAAAATTGATTTGTATTTCTATATTGTGTGGCGTTCGGGGTAGACATGGTTTTAAGGTCTTACTTTTGATTTTTGTGAATGGCAGGGTTTCTGTTTACATACATTTTGTGGAGGTGCTTAAAATCTTGAGATGACCAGTTCAGTACGTTCGGTAAGAAAGGTAGAAGGAAAAAGAACTGTTACCTAGCAGCAAAAGGTTTAGCAAAGGAACTCCAGAGCTTAGTGTCCGCACAATGGAGGGCCAACAATGAGGGAACCATTGAACTGAGGATATTGTGATGATACTATGGCTTTAAGAGATGTATTTTGCCCTGTGGTGTTTTTTTTTAAAAGAAGTTTTAAGCCAGAGGTAGTGTTGAAGAAAACTCTCAGACTCGGACCTTGCGAACTGTGAGGTCACGGTTCCTACATATTTATTTATTTGTTTGTTTTTTCTTCAGTAAAGACACCTTGTGCAAAAATCTTTATTCAATATTTCCACGACCAGTGAACACCTATGTTTCCAGTGAACCAGTAACAAGCAAAGCCCAATGAGGGCAATGCTTAGTGAGGAAAGTGAAGGAGGAGGGTAGGGATAAAATCAAAATAGAGTTGGAGGGGGAAATAAAGCACTCCAACTTCCCCCAGGTTTGCCCAACTGAAGCAAGAAAGGGATGGTAGGGTGAAGGAACCTTGGGTGACAAGGGATGTGGAACATTTAGTCACGAGAAAAAAGGAAGCTTACTTAAGGCTGAGGAAGCAAGGATCAGACAGGGCTCTAAAGGGTTACAAGGTAGCTAGGAAGGAACTGAAGAATGGACTTAGGAGAGCTTGAAGAGAGCATGAAAAAGCTTTCGCGGGTCGGATTAAGGAAAGCCCTAAGGCATTCTACAGTAATGTGAGGAATAAGAGATGGCCAGAGTGAGGATAGGGCCAATCATGGATAGTGGACAGAACTTAGGCCTGGAGTCAGAGGAAGTAGGGGAGGTCCTTAATGAATACTTTGTTTCCGTATTCACTTCTGAGAGGGACTTTGTCATTTGTGAAGACAGTGTAAAACAGACTGATATACTAGAACATGTTGATGTTAGGAAGCAGGGTGTGCTGAAAATTTTGAAAATGTAAGGATAGATAAATCCTCTGGACCAGACGGGATATACCCTAGGTCACTACAGAAAGTGAAGGAAGAGATTGCTGTGCCTTTGGCGATGATCTTTGCATCCTCACTGTCCACTGGAGTAGTGCCAGATGATTGGAAGGTGGCAAATGTTATTCCCTTGTTCAAGAAAGACAATAGGAATAATCCTGGGAATTACAGACCAGTCAGTCTTATGTCAATGATTGGCAAAGTATTGGAGAAGATTCTGAGAGACAGGATTTATGATTACTTGGAAAACCATGGTTTGATTAGCGATAGTCAGCATGGCTTTGTGAGGGGCAGGTCATGTTTCACAAACCTAATTGAATTCTTTGAGGATGTGACAAAGCACATTGATGAAGGTAGAGCAGTGGATGTGGTATACATGGATTTTAGCAAGATGTTTGATAAGGTTCTCCATGGTAGGCTCTTTCAAAAAGTAAGGAGACATGGGATACAGGGAAATCTGTCTGTCTGGATACAGAATTGGCTGACCCATAGAAGACAGAGGGTGGTGGCAGATGGAAAGTATTCAGCCTGGAACTCGGTGGCCAGTGGTATTCCACAGGGATCGGTTCTGGGACCCCTGCTCTTTGTGATTTTTATAAATGATTTGAATGAGGAAGTGGAATGGTGGGTTAGTAAGTTTGCCGATGACATGAAGGTTGGTGGAGTGGTGGATAGTGTGGAGGGCTGTTGTAGATTGCAACAGGATGTTGACAGGATGTAGAATTGGGCTGCGAAGTTGCAGATGGAGTTCAACCTGGAAAAGTGTGAAGAGATTTATTTTGGAAGATCGAATTTGAATGCAGAATACACGGTTAAAGGCAGGATTCTTGGCAGTGTGGAGGAACAGAGGGATCTTGGGGTCCATGTACATAGATCCCTCAAAGTTGCCACCCAAGTTGATAGAGTTTTTACAAAGGCATATGGTGTGTTGGCTTTGATTAGCAGGAGGATTGAGTTTAAGAGCCACAAGATTATGCTGCAGCTTTATAAAGCCCTGGTTAGACCACACTTGGAATATTGTATTCAGTTCGGGTCGCCTTATTATAGGAAGGATGTGGAAGCTTTAGAGAGGGTGTAAAATGAGATTGACTAGGATGCTGCCTGGACTGGAGGGCATGTCTTATGAAGAAAGGTTGATGGAGCTCGGGCTTTTCTCATTGGAGTGGATAAAGATGAGAGTTGACTTGATAGAGGTGTACACGATGATGAGAGGCATAGTTTGAGTGGATAGCCAGAGACCTTTTCCAAGAGCGGAAATGTCTATCACAAGGAGGCATAATTTTAAGGTGATTGGAGGAAGGTTTGGGGAGATGTCAGAGGTAGGTTCTTTACACAGAGAGTGATGGGTGTGTGGAATGCACTGCCAGCAGTCGTAGTAGTCAGACACATTAGGGACATTTAAGCAACTCTTGGATAGGCTCATGGATGTTAGTACAATGAAGGGTGTATAGGTTAGTCTGATCTTAAAGTAGGATAAAAGGCCAGCACAACATGAAGGACCAAAGGGCCTGTACTGTGCTGTACACTTCTATGTTCTCTCTGTGTCTGCATGGATTTACTTTGGGTGCTCCAGTTTCCTCCCACAGTCCAAAGATGTGTAGGCTAGGTGAATTGGCCATGGGAAGGGCAGGATTACAGGGATAGGGTAGGAAATGTGACTGGGTAGGATACTCTTCAGAGGGTCAGTATAGGCCAAATGGCCTGCTTCTACACTGGAAGGATTCCATGATTTTATCTTCCCTTTACAAAAGATGCTTTTTTTTTAACAATCCTTGAAGCTTTTTATGGTTTGTAGAAAATTGATTGATTCCCAAATTTTGTAAAAATACCTGAAGTGCCTTCCATGAAAGAGGTCACCAAACGGTCACTGTGGACATTGGATCTATACTTAACAATGTTTCCTATAAAACTGATAACTGCTCACTTTGCTGTAAATCCCCATTGGGGCGGTTTTGAACTGTGGCTTGGAGAAGTGCTGCTTTTCTCAGCTTCATTTGGAGAAAATCCTGCTAAGAACAAGTTGCTCAGCTGATCACTCTTCTTTTTGAAGAAATGAATTCCCTTTTTGGTTCAAGGTAAAATCTTGTTCTTTTGAAAGCATGATTTGTGGAAACATCTCAAGTTTGTACTTCCAGATCAAACTGTGCGTACAAGACTGCAGATACAACCGTATATGACTAGTGACCTGACCATGTATGTCAGAACCGCGGATCAACAGATTATTCTGTTATGAAAACCATTCATATTTTTATATGATTGACTGTGTGTTGCCCAATTTATTGTATCTTTATTGAATGAGATTTGATTTGATATTATGTAGTCACTTGTAGGACATGGTTTTGGGAGCTGCCCAGGATTTCTTGCCTGTCCTTAGTTATCCTTGAGAAGGAAAAGCCAGGGATTGCTCTCTAACTTGAAAGCAAGTAACCTGGCCTGTTATTGTGAGCACTGTTTACTTAGCTGCTTGGCTGAAGTCTGGCTGCAGATGAACTGGAGCTGGGGGCTTGTGTACAGGTGGAGCTTCAGGTGGTACAAGTGGCTGATTGGTCAGTGGCTAGGGAGCCACAGACCTTCTGCCTGCCAACAACTATGTGATTGGCTCTCAGGTAACTGATCACCTTGGGGCTGTGAACAAGGTAGTGAGAAGTCATCACATCTCCATCAGCTCAGGAGCTTTCTATCTCGACTTTAAACCTGAAGAAATACAGTTTGCCTTCCTGTGACTTTTAATGGATGAGTTATAAACCTATTCACAATTGAACCAGCCATCCCACACCTCTTGCAGTGCAAAGAAGGATGACTGAGGAGTAGCATTCTAATCAGCAGAGGGATCATTTCAGGAATCACCAATCTGCCTTCTCAGTATTTCCTTCCATTCATAACACCCATGTATTTTTCCTCTGTTTGTGCATATATGTCAGGGTGAGTTTATAAGGTGGTTACATAGAACATAGAACAGTACAGCACAGAACAGGCCCCTCAGCCCATGATGTTGTGCCGACCATTGATCCTCATGTAAGGTAAACCTAATGTACAAACCCGCAAATTTCTGTGACCATATGCATGTCCAACAGTCTCTTAAATATCCCCAATGACCTAGCTTCCACAACTGCTGCTGGCAACGCATTCCAAGCTCTCACAACTCTCTGTGTAAAGAACCCACCTCTGACATCCCCTCTATACTTTCCTCCAACCAGCTTAAAACTATGACCTCTCGTGTTAAGAATTTCTGCCCTGGGAAAAAGTCTCTGGATATCAACTCTATCTATGCCTCTCATTAACTTGTATCCCGCAAGTAGGTCCCCTCTCTTCCTTCTTTTTTCCAATGAAAAAAGTCCGAGCTCAATCAACCTCTCTTCGTAAGATAAGCCCTCCAGTCCAGGCAGCATCCTGGTAAACCTCCTCTGAATCCTCTCCAAAGCATCCACATCTTTCCTATAATAGGGCGACCAGAACTGGACACAGTATTCCAAGTACGGTCTAATCAAAGTTTGACAGAGCTGCAACAAGATCTCACGACTCTTAAACTCAATTCCACCTGTTAATGAAAGCCAAAACATATGCTTTCATGACAACCCTGTCCACTTGGGTGGCCGTTTTAAGGGATCTAAGTACCTGCACACCAAGATCCTGCTGTTCCTCCACACTGCCAAGAATCCTGTCTTTAATCCTGTACTCAGCATTCGAGTTCGACCTTCCAAAATGCATCACCTCACATTTATCACCTCACACCTCCATCTGCCATTTCTCAGCCCATCTCTGCATCCTGTCAATGTCCTACTGCAGCCTCCAACAGCTCTCTATACTGTCAACGACACCTCCAACCTTTGTGTCATCTGCAAACTTGCTGACCCATCCTTCAATCCCCTCATCCAAGTTATTAATAAAAATTACAATGAGTAGAGGCCCAAGAACAGAGCCCTGTGGAACACCACTCACCACTGACTTCCAGGCAGAATATTTTCCTTCTACTACCACTCGCGGTCTTCTGTCGACCAGCCAATTCTGTATCCAGACAGCTAAGTTCTCCTGTATCCCATTCCTCCTGACCTTCTGAACGAGCCTACCATGGGGAACCTTATCAAATGCCTTGCTGAAGTCCATATACACCACATCAACTGCTCGGCCCTCATCAACTGGTCCAGTAACATCCTCAAAGAACTCAATAAGATTTGTGAGGCATGACCTGCCCCTCACAAAGCCATGCTGACTGCATTTAATCAAGCTGTGCTCTTCCAGATGGTCATAAATCCTAGCCCTCAGAATCCTTTCTAACACCTTGCAGACGACAGACGTGTGACTTACTGGTCTGTAATTGCTGGGGATTTCCCTATTTCCTTTCTTGAAGAGAGGAATTACATTTGCCTCCCTCCAGTCCTCAGGTATGACTCCGGGGGAGAGCGAGGATGCAAAGATCTTCGCAAGCGGCGAAGCAATTGCATTTCTCGTTTCCCAAAGCAGCCGAGGACAAATCTGGTCTGGCCCTGGCGACTTGTCAATTTTAATGTTTGTCAAAATTTTCAGCACATCAGCTTCCTCAATCTCTATCTGTTCCAGCATGCTTACCTGCTCCTCAATGGTTTCATACACTACAAGGTCCTTTTCTTTAGTAAAGACAGAAGCAAAAAACTTATTTAGGGCTTCCCCTACCTCCTCAGACTCTACACACAAGTCCACTATTCTATCCCTGATTGGCCCTACTCTTTCTTTGATCATTCTCTTATTCCTCAAATACGTGTAAAATGCCTTTGGATTCTCCCTAATCTTTCCTGCCAAGCCTTTTTCGTGCCCCCTCCTGGCTCTCCTCAGACCATTTTTGAGCTCCTTCCTCGCCCTCGTGTAATCCTCTAGAGCTGAGCAAGACCCTTGCTTCTTCCACCTTACGTAAGCTGCCTTCTTTCTTTTGACGAGAAGCTCCTCCGCTCTCATCATCCAAGGTTCCTTTATCTTACCCCTTCTTGCCTGTCTCAGAGGGACACATTTATGCATCACTCACAACAACTGTTCCTTAAACAGTCTCCACATGTCTATAGTGCACTTTCCATGGAACAATTGCTCCCAGTCCATGCTTCCCAACTCATGTCCGATAGCATCATAGTTTCCTTTTCCCCAATTAAATATCCTCCCATTGTGCCTGCTTCTCTCCTTCTCCATAGCTATGTAGAATGTGAGGCAGTTGTGGTCACTATCACCAAAATGCTCTCCCACCACAAGATCTGACACCTGCCCCGGCTCATTGTCGAACACCAAATCCAAAATGGCCTCTACCCTCGTCGGCCTGTCAACGTACTGAGTTAGGAAACCCTCCTGAACACACCTTACAAAAACAGCTCCTTCCAAACCGTCTGCTCGAAGGAGGTTCCAATCAATATTGGGAAAGTTAAAGTCACCCATTACAACAACCCTACTACGTCCACACTTTTCCAAAATCTGCCAACCTATGCTTTCTTCCATCTCCCTGCTGCTATTGGGGGGCCTGTAGTAAACCCCTAATGAGGTGACTGTTCCCTTACTGTTCCTAATTTCCACCCATACTGACTCGGTAGGCAGACCCCCCTTGACAATGGTAACTTCTGTAGCTGTGATACCCTCTTTGATTAGCAGTGCTACACCCCCTCCTCTTATTCTTTTTAAATGTTCTAAACCCTGGAACACCCAGCAACCATTCCTGCCCCTGAGAAACCCATGTCTCTGTTATGGCACAACATCATAGCACCAGGTACTGATCCATGCTCTAAGCTCATCACTTTTATTCCTGATGATCCTTGCATTAAAGCAACCACACTTTAACCGATCCCTTGGTTCTTTCCCAGGAAATTCCTTCCCACTGGCTGTGTTACCTCTTGCTATTGCCTCATCTCCATCAGCTCTCACCACCGGTAAACAGCTCAGGTTCCCACCCCCCTGCCATACTAGTTTAAACCCTCTCGAACTACTCGAGCAAACCTTCCACCCAGGACATTGGTCCCCTTCCAGTTCATGTGTAACCCGTCCTTCTTGTACAGGTCCCACCTTCCCCAGAAGGCATCCCAATTATCTACATATCTGAAGCCCTCCCTCCTACACCAGCTGTACAGCCACGTGTTAAGCTGCGCCCGCTCCCTGTTCCTCGCCTCGGTATCTCATGGCACCGGTAGAGTTTTAATTAGTACAGTCATATGATGATGGTTCATTATCATTTACCTGTAGCTAAAATCTAATTAATTGTACATTTTAATAAGTACAGATACATGGTTCATGTTTTCTGCCAACCAGTGACTGATCGTCAGCTGGATGGGGAATCATTGCATACTTTTTAAAAAGTTTAACTTTTGTGACAGGTCTGGGAAAAACAGAGTTGATTCCAGTCGGTTACTTCAATGAGGCATGATGCTCGATAGATCATATTTTGATTTTCATGGGATGATCTCACACAGGAATCTAACATGTGATGTTGCAGATTTGGTTTTAAACGAAGAATTGAAAATAAATTAGAATAAACTAATCTATTTAACTATCACACAAACTTGAAAATTTTTAAACACAGGGTAGAAGCATTATCTCATTAATCCCGAAAGTATCCCTTGTACCATATGTAATTTCCCCTTGTGCTGACACCAGGGAAAAATCTTGACACTTCAATGCGTTTAATTTAACTTTGATTTCAACTCCCCGTCTCAAAAATCTGATTTGTTATTTTCTTAGAGCATTCATATACCTGAGTTTAAAGATTCGCAGCTTCAAATAATCTCTTCAGTGTTTTATTCAAAAATTTTGATTTGGAACTGTTACTCAATCCTTTAGTGTATAATGATCTAGTCTTAACAAATCTAAATATTTTCCCTTGCCTTCAGAACAGTACTTCATATATCTTTCACAGTCCAAGGAGAGCCGACCAAAACTGAAATACAAACTGTAAAGGGCTCTTCCTCGAATCAATGAGTGTTTCCCCAATGTTAAAATGAAGAGAATGGGCTCCTGTGGTAATGTCCCTGTCTCTGAGCTGTCAGACTAGGATTCAAGTCCAACTGCTGCAGAGGTGTGTCATAATATGTGTGAACAGATTGCTTAAAATATCTTATTTTCAAAAACTGCTGAAGTCCACAAATTTCTGGCAGAAATCTTGGTGCCTTGCATGGTCACAAACCCCCTGAATGTAAACAAAATACATTAATTCTGAAGATTGGCTCTCACATGTTGTTTTAAAACAAAACCCCATGACTAGAAATTCTTACAAATGAATTATTAAAACCTCAGTCGCACAGAAAAACCCATAAGTCACTAATTCAATATCCAAAAATCTAAACTTAAATGATGTTAAAAATAGAAATCTCATCTCTGATACATGAGAGACTTGGTAGATAGAGCTTATTGCTTAGGATTATAAAATCCCAACCATGTGGAATCAGGCCATTTGGCGCATACTGGCCCTCTGAAGAGCATCCCGTCTGGACCCACTCCGATCCTGTAACCCTACATTTTCCATGACTAACACACCTAGCCTGCACACTATAGGACAATTTAGCATGGCCAATCCACCTAACCTGCACACCTTTGGACTGTGGGAGGAAGCCCATGCAGACACGGGGAGAATGTGTAAATTCCATACAGACAGTCACCTGAGGCTGGAATCGAATGTGGGTCCCTGGTGCTGTGAGGCAGCAGTGCTAACCACTGTGTGGCCCCAATTAAACCTGATATAAATAAAGTATTTAATTGCTCATTTTGGTAACTGGGAAAGAAGTATTTTCATGATATAGTCTATCCATGGAACAGTGGAACTAATGACAGTGCACTCCCTCAGTCTCAGTCATAACACTTCCTTCAGTGAGGAGATCAAAACTGTACACAGTAGTCCAGACATCTCACTAAGGGTCAGTACAAATGTAACAAAACATCCCCAGGAGACAGAATTGGATAAGTACAGAGATCTCAGAAAGGACAAAGCAAAATGAAGCAATATTTCTAGAGCAGCCAGTTTGACATAAACACATGGAGGTCCCATGGGAAGAATCCCAAGCTGCTTTTGTTTTCAAACTGATGGTTTTAGCTGGAAGATCGGACATATATTTCAATTCTCAGCTCACTGCCTGATTTTCCTTTTCACTGACTTGAGTTGATCTAAAGTACAGTTTGCTCTAATTCCTGACACTGGTTTGCTTCTGAGTTGTTGTTTCCATGTAACTCATTCAGCCCAACTACAGTCATAGAGTCATAGAGATGTACAGCTCAGAAACAGACCCTTTGGTCCAACTTGGAGAAAGCGAGGACTGCAAATGCTGGAGACCAGAGTTGAAAAATGTGGTGCTGGAAAAACACAGCAGGCCAGGCAGCATCCGAGGAGCAGGAGAATCGACGTTTGGGGCATAAGCCCTTCTTCAGGAAGTTGATCTTAACCCTTTGGTCCAACTTGTCCATGCCGACCACATATCCTAAATTAATCTAGTCCCATTAGCCAGCACTTGGCCCATATCCCTCTTAAACCCTTCCTATTCGTATACCCATCAGGATACTGCAAAGCCTTTTAAATTTTGTATTTGTACCAATCTTCACCACTTCCTCTGGCAGCGCATTCCATACACACACCACCTTCTGTGTGAAAAAGTTGCCTCTTAAGGGAAAGATGTATAAGGAACCTTTCACCTTAAACCTATGCCCTCTAGTTCTGGACTTCCCTCCAAGAAACAGACCTTGTCTATATACCCTATCCATGCCCCTCATGATTTTATAGACCTCTATAAGGTCACACCTCAACCTCTGATGTTCCAGAGAAAACAGCCCCAAACTATTCCGACTACTCTGTGCTAGTATTTGTACACCACATGAGGCCCTGTCCACTCAAATTATTACTTACAAAATGGTTGTCCTTTTTATCTCCTTCCCTTGTGTGTGTACCAATGCTTCCCTAGTAAATATCACTGTGATCTGTTTTAAACGCCCCTCTCGGACATGAGTCCTGTAACCTCAACATTCTCATGCAAAGGAATTCTTTAGATGATCAGGATACTGCAAAGCTTATTGGCTCTGACAACATCCTGGCAATAGTACTGAAGACCTGTGCTCCAGAACTTGCCACTCCCCTAGCAAAGCTGTTCCAGTGCAGTGCTGAAAAATGTGTTGCTGGAAGAGCGCAGCAAGTCAGGCAGTATCCAAGGAGCAGGAGAATCGACGTTTCGGACATAAGCCCTTCTTCAGGAATGAGGAAGGTGTGCCAAGCAGGCTAAGATAAAAGGTAGGGAGGAGGGACTTGGGGGAGGGGCATTGGGAATGCGATAGGTGGAAGGAGGTTAAAGTGAGGGTGATGGGCCAGAGTGGGGGTGGGGGCAGAGAGGTCGGGAAGAAGATTGCAGGTCAAGAAGGCGGTGCTGAGTCCAAGGGTTGGGACTGAGATAAGATGGGGGGAGGGGAAATGAGGAAGCTGGAGAAATCTGCATTCATCCCTTGTGGTTGGAGGGTTCCTAGGCGGAAGATGAGGCGCTCTTCCTCCAGGCGTCATGTTGCCATGGTCTGGCGATGGAGGAGTCCAAGGACCTGCATGTCCTTAGCGGAGTGGGAGGGGGAGTTAAAGTGTTCAGCCACAGGGCGGTTGGGTTGGTTGGTGCGGGTGTCCCAGAGATGTTTTCTGAAATGTTCCGCAAGTAGGCAGCCTGTCTCCCCAATATAGAGGCGGCCACATCGGGTGCAGTGGATGCAGTAAATGATGTGTGTGGAGGTGCAGGTGAATTTGTGATGGATATGGAAGGATCCTTTGGGGCCTTGAAGGGAAATGAGGGGGGAGGTGTGGGCATAAGTTTTGCATTTCTTGCGGTTGCAGGGGAAGGTGCCGGGAGTGGAGGTTGGCCCACCTTTTCCTCGCTACATCAATGACTGTATCGGCGCTACCTCGTGCTCCCACGAGGAGGTTGAACAGTTTATCCACTTTACTAACACCTTCCACCCCGACCTCAAATTTACCTGGACCGTCTCAGACTCCTCCCTCCCCTTCCTAGACCTCTCCATTTCTATCTCGGGCGACCGACTCAACACGGACATTTACTATAAACTGACCGATTCCCACAGCTACCTAGATTACACCTCTCCCACCCTACCCCTGTAAAAATGCAATCCCATATTCCCAATTCCTTCATCTCCGGCGGCACGGTGGCACAGTGGTTAGCACTGTTGCCTCACAGCGCCGGAGACCCGGTTCAATTCCCGCCTCAGGCGACTGACTGTGTGGAGTTTGCACGTTCTCCCTGTGTCTGCGTGGGTTTCCTCCGGGTGCTCCGGTTTCCTCCCACAGTCCAAAAATGTGCAGGTCAGGTGAATTGGCCATGCTAAATTGCCCGTAGTGTTAGGTGAAGGGATAAATGTAGGGATATGGGTGGGTTGCGCTTCGGCGGGTCGGTGTGGACTTGTTGGGCCGAAGGGCCTGTTTCCACACTGTAATGTAATCTAATCTAATCTGCTCCCAGGAGGACCAATTCCAATACCGTACAACCCAGATGGCCTCCTTCTTCAAAGACCGCAATTTCCCCCCAGACGTGATCGACGATGCCCTCCACCGCATCTCCTCCACTTCCCGCTCCTCCGCCCTTGAATCCCGCCCCTCCAATCACCACCAGGACAAAACCCCATTGGTCCTCACCTACCACCCCACCAATCTCCATATACAGTGTATCATCCGCCGTCATTTCCGCCACCTCCAAACGGACCCCACCACCAGGGATATATTTCCCTCCCTCCCCTATCAGCGTTCCGAAAAGACCACTCCCTCCGTGACTCCCTCATCAGGTCCACACCCCCCACCAACCCAACCTCTACTCCCAGCACCTTCCCCTGCAACCGCAAGAAATGCAAAACTTACGCCCACACCTCCCCCCTCACTTCCCTCCAAGGCCCCAAGGGATCCTTCCATATCCACCACAAATTCACCTGCACCTCCAAACACATCATTTACTGCATCCGCTGCGGTCTCTTATACATTGGGGAGACAGGCCGCCTACTTGCGGAACGTTTCAGAGAACACCTCTGGGACACCCGCACTAACCAACCCAACCACCCCGTGGCTCAACACTTTAACTCCCCCTCCCACTCCGCCAAGGACATGCACGTCCTTGGACTCCTCCATCGCCAGACCATGGCCTGGAGGAAGAGTGCCTCATCTTCTGCCTCGGAACCCTCCAACCACAAGGGATGAATGCAGATTTCTCCAGCTTCTTCATTTCCCCTCCTCCCACCTTGTCTCAGTCCCAACCCTCGGACTCAGCACCACCTTCTTGACCTGCAATCTTCTTCCTGACCTCTCTGCCCCCATCCCCTCTCCGGCCTATCACCCTCACCTTAACCTCCTTCCACCTATCGCATTTCCAACGCCCCTCCCCCAAGTCCCTCCTCCCTACCTTTTATCTTAGCCTGCTTGGCACACCTTTCTCATTCCTGAAGAAGGGCTTATGCCCAAAATGTCAATTCTCCTGCTCCTTGGATGCTGCCTGACCTGCTGCGCTTTTCCAGCAACACATTTTTCAGCTCTGATCTCCAGCATCTGCAGTCCTCACTTTCTCCTGTTCCAGTGCAGTTATAACACTGGCATCTACCCGACAATGTGGAAAATTGCCCAGGTATGTCCTGTACACAAAAAGCAGGACAAATTCAACCCGGCCCATTCCTGCCCATCAATCTACTCTCCATCCTCAGTAATTCCCACCCCATCAGCGTACTCTCCATCCTCAGTAAAGTGATGGACAGTGTCAGTAACAGAGCTATCAAGCAGCACCTGCTCAGCAATAACCTGCTCAGTGACGCCCAGTTTGGGTTCCCCCCAGGGCCACTCAGCTCCTGACCTCATTACACCCTTGTGTCAAACATGGACAAAAGAGCTGGATTCCAGAGGGGAGGGGAGAGGGACAGTCCCTGACATCAAGGCTATATTTGAATGACTGTTGGAGCTCTAGCAAAACTGGAATCAGGCGATAAACTCTCTGCTGGTTGGAGTCATACCAGACACATAGGGAGATGGTTGTGGTTGTTGGAGGTCAGTCATCTCAGCTCCAGGACATCTCTGCAGGAGTTCCTCAGGGTAGTGTCCTTGGCCCAACCATCTTCAGCTGCTTCATTAATGACCTTCCCTCCATCATAAGGTCAGGAGTGGGGATGTTCGCTGATGAGTGCACAGTGTTTAGTACTATTTGCAACTCCTTGTAACTTTAAATGCAACAAGGAATATTCAGATTTGGGCTGTTAGGTAGCAAGAAAATATTTGTGCCACAAGTGCCAGGTAATGTCCATTTGGAGTCACCATTGACCAGAAACTCAACTGGACTCATCACATAAACACAGCGGCTACAAGAGCATGTCAGGGGCTATGAATACTGCAGTGAGTAACTCACCTCCTGACTCCCCAAAGCCCATCCACCATCTACAAGGCACAAGGCAGGAGTGTAATGGAATATTCCCCACTTGCCTGGATGGGGGCAGCTCCAACAACACTCAAGAAGTTTGACACCATCCAGGACAAAGCAGCCGCTTGATTGTCACCACATCCACAAACATCCACTCTCTCCACCCCGACACTCAGTAGCAGCAGTGTGTACTATTGACAAGATGTACTGCAGAAATTCACCAAAGAATCTTTGACAGCACCTAAAGTCATGATCATTTCCATCTAGAAGGACAAGGGCAGCCGATACATAGGAACATCACCCCCTGCAAGTTCCCCTCCAAGCCACTCATCATCCTGACTTGGAAATATATCGCTGTTCCTTCAATGTCACTGGGTCAAAATCCTGGAATTCCCTCCCTAAGGACATTGTGGGTCTTCCCACAACACTTGGACTGTAACCGTTCAAGAAGGCAGTTCACCCCCATCTTCTCAAGGGGCAATTAGGAATGGGCAAATAATGCAGGCCCAGCCAACAATGCCCACATCTCATGAACAAATAAAGAATGTTAGGTGCATGGAAGCATAATGCTGACATTCATAGAACATAGAACATAGAAGAATACAGCGCAGTACAGGCCCTTTGGCCCTCGATGTTGCGCCGATCCAAGCCCACCTAACCTATACTAACCCACTATCCTCCATATACCTATCCAATGCCCGCTTAAATGCCCATAAAGAGGGAGAGTCCACCACTGCTACTGGCAGGGCATTCCATGAACTTACGACTCGCTGAGTGAAGAACCTACCCCTAACTTCAGTCCTATATCTACCCCCCCTTAATTTAAAGCTATGCCCCCTTGTAATACTCGACTCCATACGCGGGAAAAGGTTCACACTGTCAACCCTATCTAACCCCCTAATCATCTTGTACACCTCAATCAAGTCACCCCTAAACCTTCTTTTCTCTAATGAAAACAGCCCCAAGTGTCTCAGTCTTTCCTCATACGATCTTCCTTCCATACCAGGCAACATCCTGGTAAACCTCCTCTGCACCCGTTCCAGTGCCTCCACATCCTTCCTATAGTATGGCGACCAAAACTGCACACAATATTCCAGATGCGGCCGCACCAGAGTCTTATACAACTGCATCATGACCTCAGGACTCCGGAACTCAATTCCTCTACCAATAAAAGCCAGTACGCCATATGCCTTCCTCACCGCACTATTTACCTGGGTGGCAACTTTCAGAGATCTGTGTACATGGACACCAAGATCCCTCTGCTCATCCACACTGCCAAGTATCCGACCATTAGCCCAGTACCCCATCTTTTTGTTATTCTTCCCAAAGTGAATCACCTCACACTTAGCTACATTGAATTCCATTTGCCACCTTTCTGCCCAGCTCTGCAGCTTCTCTATATCCTGCTGTAACCTGCCACATCCTTCCTCACTGTCAACAACTCCTCCGACTTTCGTATCATCCGCAAACTTGCTCACCCAACCTTCTAACCCCTCTTCCAGGTCATTTATAAAAATGACAAACAGCAATGGTCCCAAAACAGATCCTTGCGGAACACCGCTAGTGATGGCACTCCATGAAGAAACTTTGCCATCAACTACTACCCTCTGTCTTCTTCCATCCAGCCAATTCCTAATCCAAACCTCCAACTCACCCTCAATGCCATATCTCCGTATTTTCTGCAGTAGCCTACCATGGGGAACCTTATCAAACGCCTTACTAAAATCCATATATACCACATCTACCGCTTTCCCCTCATCAACCTCCTTCGTCACCTTTTCAAAGAATTCAATAAGGTTTGTGAGGCACGATCTGCCCTTCACAAAACCATGCTGACTATCCTTGATCACATTATTCCTATCCAGATGTGCATAAATCCTATCCCTTACAATTCTCTCTAAGACTTTGCCCACAACAGAAGTGAGACTCACCGGCCTATAGTTACTAGGGTTATCCCTACTCCCCTTTTTGAACAAGGGAACCACATTTGCTATCCTCCAGTCTTCTGGCGTACTCCTGTAGACAAAGAGGACATAAAAATCAAGGCCAATGGCTCTGCAATCTCCTCCCTTGCTTCCCAGAGAATCCTAGGATAAATGCCATCAGGCCCAGGGGACTTAACTATTTTCACCTTTTCCAGGATTTCCAACACCTCTTCTCTACATACCTCAAAGCCATCCATTCTACTTATTTGTGACTCAGTATTCACATCGACGACAATGCCCTGTTCCTGAGTAAATACTGAAGAAAAGTATTCATTCAGTGTCTCCCAAATCTCTTCCGCCTCCACACGCAACTTCCCACTACTATCCTTGACTGGACCTATTCCTACCCTAGTCATTCTTTTATTCCTAACATACCTATAGAAAGCCTTAGGGTTTTCCCTAATCCTACCGACTAAGGACCTTTCATGTCCCCTCCTTGCTGCTCTTAGCTCTCTCTTCAGGTCCTTCCTGGCTACCCTATAACTCTCAATCGCCCCAATTGAACCTTCACGTCTCATCTTGAGATAGGCCGCCCTCTTCCATTTAACAAGGGATTCCAATTCCTTATTAAACCACGGCTCCCTCGCACGACCCTTTCCTCCCTGCCTGACAGGTACATAATTATCAAGGACACTCAATAGTTGCTCCTTGAACAAGCTCCACATATCATTTACACTCTTGCCTTGGAGTCTACTTTTCCAAGCCACACATCCTAAGTCATGCCTCACCGCATCATAATTTCCCTGACCCCAGCTATAACTCTTGCCCTGTAGTACACACTTATCCCTCTCCATCACGAGAGTAAAAATCACCGAATTATGGTCACTATCCCCAAAGTGCTCACCGATCTCTAATTCTAACACCTGGCCTGGTTCGTTACCCAGAACCAAATCCAGTATGGCCTCACCTCTTGTTGGCCTGTCTACATATTGTGTCAGGAAACTCTCCTGCACACATTGAACAAACACTGACCCATCTAACGAACTTGAGCTATAGCTTTCCCAATCAATATCAGGAAAGTTAAAGTCCCCCATAATAACCACCCTATTACTGTCACTCATCTCCTGAATCACCTTCCCTATGTTTAACATTCCTTGATGTTTAGACCAGAAACCAGGATTACTGGGGTCTGATTTTTCTCAATGTAACTTATTGGGTCTTGAAACATAAGGTCATAAGATGTAGGAGCAAAAATGGCCATTCAGCCCTTTGAGAGTTTTCCACCATTCAATGAGATCAGATAATCCTCAACTCTGAGAGAAATAAGTTCAAACCCCTACAGAGCTGCTGGTGAATTTCAATAGAGTTTTTTTTTTAAATTCACTCGTATTATGTGCCCCTAATTACACATGTACTGAATCTGAACGAGTCATTTTAAATTAAATTAAAGCATTTACTATCATATTAAGAGGGGGTTCAAAAAGTAGGTGCCCATTAAGAGAGACATAAAGAGAAAGGACATCTAAAGTTAAAAAAAAAAATTTGATCTCCAACAATAACTCTCGTCTGAAGGAATGAGATTCCACAACTGTGAAAGTCAGAGCAGTTTCTGGCAGTAATTAAGACTAAACAAGATAATAAAAACAGGAATAAACAAGCCTTAACTTTTCCTGACAAGGTTAATGAGCATCCAGCACCTACATATGACAACTTCACCCTGTTGTCAGTGTGTCAATGGGCCACTCTCTGAATGAGATACTGCTATAACTTAGCTTTTGAGTTAGGGGAGCAACTCAACTTCTGTCTTCCTGGCTCCAATATTTCAGTGCGCAAGTATTGATTGGCACTTAACCAATAGCAGGTCCTGATAACCTCATCGTTATTACTCCAATGAAAGCCATCCGGCAGTTTGGGGTTGCTGAGGGGGAGGGGAATTTGATCTCACTACTGCTCAAAAATATTTTTGTGATAGAGAATAAATGGAATATTAAGCTGCCATGATACAATATGACCTCTTTGTAATGAGATCACCTGGAGAAAGATTGCTTTATTCCAAACAGTGTTGTCTGCTACAAGATGTTCCTTAGATATTCTTCTTTATGCTGTTTGTATCATGACAGCAAGTGACATATTTAAATTCTCACCTGGAATCTTGATTAAATAAGTTTGTCTTGCATTGTTATGAGTTCAGATTAGTTTGCTGAAACAAACTGAGGAATATTTCTCACCAGCATTCTCAAGTACTAGGTACACTAAGGACTGACAAATCATTCCAGATATTGTACAATAAATAAGAACTCCTTTATGTGTAACTTTCAGTTGCTGTCATGAATGTAAGTTTGTATCAAACAAATAACAAACAAAATATTGTTTTATCTGGGTGAAATATCTTGTCTAGCAAATCATTGTCTAATGACAGCACATCACAAGTTACCTTTTGGCCTTCTGATTGATGGCTTCAATGAGACTGAGCGAAACTGGAATCAGTGGGTTTCAGGGGTCAACTCTCTGCTGGTTGAAGGCACACTTGGCACAGAAAAATGGTTTTGTGGTTGCTGCAGATTATCCATCCCAGCTCCAGAGCACCACTACAGGAGTTCCTCAGGCCAATATCCTCAGTCCAACCATCTTTAGCTGCTTCATCAATGACCTTCCCTCCACCATAAGGTCAGAAGTGGGGATGTTCACCCATGATTGCACAATGTTCAGCACCATTCGCAAATCCATGTTCAAATGCAACTAAAAAGTGCCTTTCAAACCCATGAACATTAGCATCTAAAAGGACAAGGACAGTAGATACATGGCAACCCCCCCCCCCCCCTCCTGCAAGTCTCCCTCCAAGCCATGCACCATCCTGACTTGGAAATGGATCACTGTTCCTTCAGTGTCTCCAAGTCAAAATCCTGGAATTCCCTCCCTAAGGGCATTGTGAGTCAACCTGTAGCACATGGATTTTAGTGGCAGCTCACCATCAACTCCACCAAAATCAAACAAGGCCCTCGAGGAATATAAAGGAAATAGAACTGAGCTTGAACAAGGAATTAGGCAGGCTGGAAGAGACCATGAAATGTCCTTGACAATGGGATTAAGGAGAAACCCAGGGTGTATTATATGTGTATATTAGGAGCAAGAGGCTGGCTAAGGAAAGGAGGCAAGGGAGGGATTGCTGGGCCCGTAACAGAGATCCTCTTTAGCCACAGGCGAGGTCCCAGAAGAATGGGGAATGTTGTTCCTTTGTTTTAAGAAAAGCAACAAGGATAATCCAGGAAATTATGGTTAGATTACTTACAGTGTGGAACCAGGCCGTTCAACAGGTCCACATTGACCCTCCAAAGAGTAACCCACCCAGCCCCATTCCCCTGCATTTACCCCAACTAATGTAGCTAACACTGTGCTGAAAATGTGTTGCTGGAAAAGCGCAGCAGGTCAGGCAGCATCCAGGGAACAGGAGAATCGACGTTTCGGGCATAAGCCCTTCTTCAGGGCTTTTCCAGCAACACATTTTCAGCTCTGATCTCCAGCATCTGCAGACCTCACTTTCTCCTCAAAGATAGCTAACACTGTGGGCAATTTAGCATGACCAATTCACCTGACCTGTACATCTTTGGACTGTGGGAGGAAACTGGAGCACCCGGAGGAAACTCACGCAGACACGGGGAGAATGTACAAACTCCACACAGACAGTCGCCCGAGGCTGGAATTGAACCCCAGTCTCTGGTGCTGTGAGGCAGCAGTGCTAACCACTGAGCCACCGTGCTGCCCCAGATTGGTGAGTCTCACATCAATGGGAGGGAAAATATTGGAGAAGATTCCTAGGGACAGGATTTACTGGTATTTGGAGAAGATCTGATTTATCCAGAATAGGCAGTGTGGCTTTGTGCAGGGGAGGTCTTGTCTCACAAACTTGATTGAGTTTTTTGACAAAGTGACAAAGGTGATTGATGAGAGCAGGACAGTGTATGTTGTCTACATGAACTCTCCTAAAGCATTTGAGAAGGTCCCTCATGGAAGGCTGGTCCAGAAGATAAAATTACATGAAATACATGATGAGTTACAAGTTGGATACAAAATTAGCTTGTCATAGACAGAGGGTAGTTGTGGAGGGGTGTTTTCCTGACAGGAGGTCAGTGAGCAGTGAAGCTCTGCAAGGATCAGAAAAGGGACCTCTGCTATTTATAATGAGAGATTTGGATGAACATGTAGCCAGTTGGATTAATAAGTTTGCAGATGGCTCAAAAATTAGTGGAGTTGTGGATAATGATGAAGAATATCAGAGGATTCAGCAGGATATAGCTCAGCTCGAAAGTTGGGGATAGAATATCAGATGAAATTTAATCTGGACAAATGTGAGATGATGCATTTTGAGAGGTCAAATCAAGAAGAAAATATACAGTAAATGATAGAACCCTTAGCCACATTGATATACAGAGAGGTCTTGGGGTCCAAGTCCACAGCTCCTTGAAAGTGGCAACACAAGCTGAGAATTTGGAAAAGAAGGTGTATGGCATACCTATCTTCATTGGTCAGTGCGTTGACTCTAAATGTTGGCAAGTCGTGTTGCAGCTGTGTAAGACTTTAGTAGGCTGCATTGGGAGCATTGTGTGCAGTTCTGGTCACCACATTGTAAGATCATAAAGTATAGGAGCCATTAGGCCCAATAAGTCTGCTCTTGTAGGTAGGATGTGGAGGCTTTGGAGAGAGTGCAAAAGTGGTTTACCAAGATGTTGCCTGGATTGGAGTGTATTAGCTATAAGGAGAAGTTGGGCAATCTTGGATTGTTTTTGTTCAAGCATCAGAGGCTGAAGGGTGGCAGGACAGAAGTACATAAAATTATGAACGTGGATAGGGTGGATATTCAGCCTTTGAAATGTCAAATATCAGGGGGCACAGGTTTTAAGTGAGAGGGGGAAAGTTTTTTTTAAAGGAGATGTGTGAGGGTGACAGGTGCCTGGAATGTGCTGCCAGGGAAGGTAGAAGCAGATACAATAGCAACGTTTAAGAGGCGTTTAGACAGACACATGGACAGGCAGGGAATAAGGGGATATGGACCATGTGGGGGCAGATGGGATTAGTTTAGAATGGCATCATGGTCAGTACAGACATGGTGGGCTGAAGGGCCTGTTCCTGTGCTGTACTGTTCTGAGTTATCATGGGTAACTAGGGAAGGGCAATAAGTACTTGCCAGTCACTGGTGCCATGTGCCCAATAATTAAAAAAACCTCCCATTTTCACAAACAGGCATGAGAATATCCTGCAACACTCTCAGTGCAAAATGCACACTGTGTACCATCTGAAGGGGTGCCATACTGTTGGAGGTACAGTCTTTCCCATAACGTCAAATCCTAGTCCTGTCAGGTGTAAAAGATCCTACTGTGTTTCTTTAAGAGTAATATAAACTTTCCTGAGTGTCCACTGTGAACTTTACCGACTCTGTCACTGATGTACACTCACTGTCTTCGGGCTATGTTACTGGTTTCTGTGTGTGTAACAGGCTTTATTCACAATATTTACAATGTCTGCTGTACCTCTGGGTTTCAGTGCTTTCTGCGCTGCATGTATTTTATGTGGAATATTAAACTGGAAAATGTAACTTTGGAGCAGTTTTGTGGCAAAGACGCAACCTTTTACAACTTAAAATGGAATTATGTGGTGTTCACTCATTCAGTAAACAACTATATGTAACTTTTTGGAAGAAGTTGGATTTGATTCTTTTGTGAGACTAATTGCCACATATATGTTGAAAGAAAAACTGCCCAGCAACAGCTTTTGGATGGTTGTAAGAAGTGCATTTGTCAGTGAGCTGAGCAATGAGTAGTAGGGACTCCAGCCTGTAGAAACTTGCGAGCAAGTGATTTTTTTTTAAAATCTGGAATTTAGGGTCTAATGATGATCATGAAACCATTGTCGATTGTTAGAAAAATCCATACGGTTCATTAATGTACTTTCAGGGAATGAAACTGGGTTCCTTACCTGGTCTGGACGACACGTGACTCCAGACCCACAGCAACTTGGTTGAATTTTACTGCCATCGGGGTAATTGGGAATGGGCAATAACTTTACCTGTGCACCACCCAAACCGGTCTGAACTGAGAGGAAAACTGGGTTATTGTGGGAGCAGGTGGAGGCAGCTACGTGGAGGTAAAGCCATGATAGTATTTGAACGGTGGAAAAGCCTGAATGGGTCATGGGGTCAGCTCACCATCAGCTTCTCCAGGCCCATTACAGACAGGTATTAAACACTGCCGCATCCAGTGATGCTCACATCCTGTGAACACAAACTAACCTCCTGCTCTTACTTGTTATGATCTTTATTTTAGTCCTTATCGCAAAATCACAGAATGTTGCTATGGAAGGTGATGGTAGCATCATGGTAATCTCAGTGGGCTAGTAATCTATAAATAAACTAGCCACATCAACAATAGACAATAGACAATAGGTGCAGGAGTAGGCCATTCTGCCCTTCAAGCCTGCACCACCATTCATTATGATCATGGCTGATCATCCTTAATCAGTATCCTGTTCCTGCCTTATCTCTATAACCCTTGATTCCACTATCCTTGAGAGCTCTATCCAACTCTTTCTTAAATGAATCCAGAGACAGGGCCTCCACTGCCCTCTGGGGCAGAGCATTCCACACAGCCACCACTCTCTGGGTGAAGACGTTTCTCCTCATCTCTGTCCTAAATGGTCTACCCCGTATTTTTAAGCTGTATCCTCTGGTTCGGGACTCACCCATCAGCGGAAACATGTTTCTTGCCTCCAGAGTGTCCAATCCTTTAATAATCTTATATGTCTCAATCAGATCCCCTCTCAGTCTTCTAAACTCAAGGGTATACAAGCCCAGACGCTCCAGTCTTTCAGTGTAAGGTAATCCCGCCATTCCAGGAATTGACCTCGTGAACCTACGCTGCACTCCCTCAATAGCCAGAATGTCTTTCCTCAAATTTGGAGACTAGAACTGCACACAGTACTCCAGGTGTGGTCTCACCAGGGCCCTGTACAGCTGCAGAAGAACCTCTTTGCTTCAATACTCAATCCCTCTTGTTATGAAGGCCAGCATGCTATTAGCTTTCTTCACTACCTGCTGTACCTGCATGCTTACCTTCATTGACTGGTGTACAAGAACACCCAGATCTCTCTGTACTGCCCCTTTACCTAAATTGAGTCCATTTAGGTAGTAATCTGCCTTCCTGTTCTTGCCACCAAAGTGGATAACCATACATTTATCCACATTAAACTGCATCTGCCATGCATCTGACCATTCACCCCCAACATGTCCAGGTCACCCTGTAATCTCCTAACATCCTCATCACATTTCACCTGCCACCCAGCTTAGTATCATCAGCAAATTTGCTAATATTATTACTAATACCATCTTCTATATCATTAACATATATTGTCAAAAGCTGCGGTCCCAGCACTGATCCCTGCGGTACCCCAGTGGTCACTGCTTGCCAATCCGAAATTGAGCCGTTTATCACTACACTTTGTTTCCTATCAGCCAACCAACTTTCAATCCAAGTTAGTACTTTGCCCCCAATACCATGCGCCCTAATTCTGCTCACTAACCTCCTATGTGGGACTTTATCAAAAGCTTTCTGAAAGTCCAGGTACACTACATCTACTGGATCTCCCTTGTCCATCTTCAGAGTTACATCCTCAAAAAATTCCAGAAGATTAGTCAAGCATGATTGCCCCTTCATAAATCCATGCTGACTCTGACCTATCCTGTTACTACTATCCAGATGTGTCGTAATTTCATCCTTTATCATAGACTCCAACATCTTTCCCACCACTGAGGTCAGACTAACTGGTCTATAATTTCCTGCTTTCTCCCTCCCACCTTTCTTAAAAAGTGGTACAACATTAGCCACCCTCCAATCCGCAGGAACTGATCCCAAATCTATCGAACTTTGGAAAATAATCACCAACGGATCCACGATTTCTCGAGCCACCTCCTTCAGTAGCCTGGGATGTAGACCATCAGGCCCCGGGACTTATCAACCTTTAGACCTAACAGTCTCTCCAACACCATTTCCTATCTAATATAAATTCCCTTCAGTTCAGGTCCTTCAGCCACTGTTACCTCAGGGAGATTGCTCATGTCTTCCCCAGTGAACACAGATCTAAAGTACCAATTCAATTCTTCTGCCATTTCTTTGTTCCCCGTAATATATTCCCCTGTTTCTGTCTTCAAGGGCCCAATTTTAGTCTTAATCATTTTTTTGCCTTTCACATACCTAAAAAACCTTTTACTATCCTCCTTTAAATTATTGGCCAGTTTACTTTCGTACCTCATTTTTTTCTCTGCATATTTCCTTCTTAGTAATCCTCTATTGCTCTTTAAAAGCTTCCCAGTCCTCCATTTTCCCACTTATCTTTGCTATGTTATATTTTTTCTCTTTTAACTTTATATGTTTCTTAACTTCCCTCATCAGCCATGGCCGCCCATGACTCCTCCTGGCATCTTTCTTCCTTTTAGGAATGAACTGATCCTGCAACTTCTGCATTATACACAGAAATATCCGCCATTGTTCCTCCACGGTCATCCCTGCTAAGGTATTGCACCATTGAACTTTGGCCAGCTCCTCCCTCATAGCTCCATAGTTCCTTTTATTCAACAGAAGAACTGTCACTTCCGACTGTACCCTCTCCCTCAAATTGCAGATTGAAGCTTATTGTATTATGGTCACTACTTCCCAATGGCTCCTTCACTTGGACGTCCCTGACCAATTCTGGTTCGTTGCACAACACCAGATCCAGAATTGCCTTCTCCCTGGTCGGCTCCAGCACCAGCTGTTCTAAGAATCCATCTCCTGAGGCACTCCACAAAGTCTCTTTCTTGAGGTCCAATACCATCCTGATTCTCCCAGTCTACCTGCATGTTAAAATCCCCCATAACAACTGTAGTAACATCTTTGCGACAGGCCAATTTCAGCTCCTGATTTAACTTACATCCGACATCCAGACTACTGTTTGTGGGCCTGTAGATAGCTCCCAAGAGGGTCTTTTTACCCTTAGTATTTCTCAGCTCTATCCATACTGACTCTACATCCCCTGATTCTAGGTCCCCCCCGCGCAAGGGACTGAATATCATCTCTTACCAACATGGCCGCCCCACCTCCTCTGCCCGTCAGTCTGTCCTTACGATAGCACGTGTAGCCTTGAATATTCATTTCCCAGGCCCTGTCCACTTGAAGCCACGTCTCAGTTATCCCCACAATATCGTATCTGCCAATTTCCAAAAGAGCCTCAAGCTCATCCATCTTATTTCTAATGCTTTGTGCATTCATGTATAGTATTTTTAATTTGTTACTGCCCTCACCCTTCCCATCAACTCCTATTTCACTCAACCTTACAGCATGATCCCTTTCTGAGTTTTCTGCCTCATTGATACAGCTGTCTTTCTTGACTTCTCTTGTTCTAACTTTCCCTTCAATTTCCTTCTTAAACATCCAGTTTGTCCCCTCCCCCCCCCCGCTACTTATTTTAAATGTAGCAAACCTGCCTGCCAGAATGCTGGTCCCCAACCTATTAAGGTGCAAACCATTTCTCTTGTATAATTTATGCTTCCCACAAAACATACCCCAGTGATCCAAGAATTTAAATCCTTGCTTCCTGCACCAGTTCCCCAGACACATGTTAAAGTCCATTATCTCCCTGTTTCTGGCCTCACCAGCCCGAGGAACTGGAAGCAAACCGGAGATAATCACCTTGGATGTCCTGCTTTTCAGCCTTCTTCCTAGTTCTCCGAAGTCCCACTGTAGTATGTTCCTCCTCTTCTTCCCGACTAGCTACAAAATGACATGACTCACTCTCACAAGTATCCTTACATACAGATAAGGAAGGACACCACTTCAACTGGGGCAACACATCCATCCGAGAACAGGCCAAACAGAGACTCGCACGAGAATTCCTCGAAGCATGAAATTCAATCCGGAACTCTATTAACAAACACATTGACTTGGACCCCATTTACCACCGGAAAAGAACCAGAAATGACATCACCATAGGAAATGACGTAATCAGATATATAAATAGAAAGCAGCAAACATGAGCAGTGCTTTGTCTGGAGGCTCACTGAAGATGTTACCTAGTATGGTGATGAAATGTCTGAAAATGAACCTTCCAGCTCAATGAGCAAACCTACATCCATAAATAAACTAGTAATCCAGGCTAACAATTGGGGCATGGGTTTAAATCTCAATACAGCATAGAGTCATGGAGATGTACAGCACAGAAACAGACCCTTCGGTCCAACTCGTCCAGGCCAACCAGATATCCCAACCTAATCTATTCCCACCTACCAGCATCTGGCCCATATCCCTCCAAACTCTTCCTATTCATATACCCATCCAAATGCCTCTTAAATGTTGCAATTGTACCAGCCTCCACCACTTCCTCTGGCAGCTCATTCCATACATATACCACCCTCTGCATGAAAAAGTTGCCCCTCAGGTCTCTTTTATATCTCTCCCCTCTCACTCTAAACCTATGTCCTCTAGTTATGGACTCCCTGACTCCAGCAAAAAGACTTTGTATATCTAGCCTATCCATGCCCCTCATGATTTTATAAACCTCTATAAGGTCACCCCTCAGCCTCCGATGCTCCAGAGAAAACAGTCTATTCAACCTCTCCCTATAGCTCAAGTCTTCCAACCTTGGCAACATCCTTGTAAATCTTTTCTGAACCCTTTCAAGTTTCAAAACATCCTTCCGATAGGAAGGAGACCAGAATTGCACACAATATTCCAACAGTGGCCTAACGAATATCTTGTACAGCCGCGGCATGACCTCCCAATATCTATAGGGAGCCCTCCAACCACAAGGGATGAACTCATATTTCTCCAGTTTCCTCATTTCCCCTCCCCCCAACCTTGTCTCAGTCAAATCCCTCGAACTCAGCACGGCCTTCCTAACCTGCAATCTTCTTCCTGACCTCTCCGCCCCCACCCCACTCCGGCCTATCACCCTCACCTTGACCTCCCTCCACCTATCGCATTTCCAATGCCCCTCCCCCAAGTCCCTCCTCCCTACCTTTTATCTTAGCCTGCTGGACACACTTTCCTCATTCCTGAAGAAGGGCTTATGCCCGAAACGTCGATTCTCCTGCTCCTTGGATGCTGCCTGACCTGCTGCACTTTTCCAGCAACACATTTTCAGCTCCCAACTTCTATACTCAATACTCTGACCAATAAAGGAAAGCATACCAAACTCCTCCTTCACTATCCTATCTACCTGCGACTCCACTTTCAAGGAGCTATGAACCTGCACTCCAAGGTCTCTTTGTTCAGCAACACTCCCAAGGACCTTACCATTAAGTGTATATGTCCTGCTAAGATTTGCTTTCCCAAAATGCAGCACCTCGTATTTTTCTGAATTAAACTCCATCTGCCACCCCTCAGCCCGAAATTCAAATTCAATAAAAATCTGGATTAATGGTGACCATGTGACCACTATCAGAGACACAGCTGGACAGCGCGGAAGCAGACCCTTCGGTCCAACTCATCCATGCTAATCAAATATTCGACATTAAGCTCGGCCCATTTGTCGGCATTTGGCCCATATTCATCTAAACCCTTCTTATTCATATACCTATCACAATGTCTTTTCAAATGCTGTAATTGTACCATCCCCCACCACTTCCTCTGGCAGCTCATTTCATACACGCACCACCCTCTGCGTGAAAAAGTTGTCCCTCAGGTCCCTTTTAAATCTTTCTCCTCTCACTTAAACCTATACCCTCGAACTTTGGGCTCCTCCATCCAAGGGAAAAGGCCTTGGCTATTGACCTTATCTATGCCCCTCAATATTTTATTAATCTCAATAAGGTCACCCCTCATCCTCTGACACTCCGGGGAAATATTCCCAGCCTGTTCAGCCTCTCCATATAAGTCAAACTCTCCAGACCTGGCAACATCCTTGTAAATCTGTCAATGGCTGTTAATAATCCATCTGGGTTCCTGATATCATTTTGGGAAGGAAGCTCTGTCCTTACATGATCTGGCCTGTAGGTGACTCCAGACCCACAGCATGATGTTTGATTATTAAATAACCAATTATGGATGAACAAAAAATGTTTGCCAGGTCAACCATACTCACATCACCTGGATGAAAAGAAAAACCTGAAATAACACCTTTCTGTTGTTGCTCTATGATCTTCCAAACAAAATGTGTCATATCATTGAACATCAATGACTTGGTGGTTGGAAGGAGAGGGGCTGTTGTTCCCATGTATCTGCTATCCTTGTTCTTCCAGATGGAAGTGATGTGGGTTTGAAAGTGCTGTCCGAGGATCTTTTGTGAATTTCTATGGTTTTTCTTCTTGATAGTACTGTTGGATAAGGCTGAAGATAACAGGGGTCTATTAGGAGACTTTACAATGGGTTTTGACACCGTCCTATTCCCCCTGGTCCAGGAACTCCCCACCAATGCTCAGGACACCACCCATGCCCTCCACCTCCTCAATGATTTTCGTTTCCTTGGTCCCCAATGCCTCACCTTTACCATGGACACCCAGTCCCTGTACGCCTCCATCTGCCATGACGAAGGAGTCCAAGCCCTCCATTTCTTCCTCTCATGCCGTTTCATCAGTTCACTGACATTCTCATTTGTTTTGCTGAACTGGTCCTCACCCTCATTAATTTCTCCTTTGAACCCTCCTACATCCTCCAAACCAAGGGTTAACCATGGGCCCCAGCAATGCCTGTCTCTTTGTCATTTATATGGAACAGTCCAACTTCCGCAGCTACACCAGCACCATTCTCCACCTTTTCCTCTGCTACATCGACGACTATATCGGCGCCACCTCGTTCTCCCATGAGGAGATTGAACAGTTCATCAATTTAACCAACACATTTCACCTGACTTAAGTTCACCTGGACCATCTCAGACACCTCCCTCCTCTTCCTGAACTTCTCCATCTCCATTAACAGTGATCAACTCAAAACTGATATGCTCTACAAACCCACTGACTCCCACAGCTACTTGGACTACACCTTCTCCCACCCTGCCTCCTGTAAAGATGCTATCCCTTATTCCCAATTCATCTGCCTCTGCCGCACTTGCTTCCAGGAGGATCAGTTCCACCTTAGAACATACCAGATGGCCTCCTTCTTCAAAGACCATATTTTCCCCTCCTACCTGGTCGATGATTCCCTCCAAGGCATCTTATCTACTTCCAGCACACCTGCCCTTGAACCCAACCACAACAAGGAAAGAACCCCCGGTCCTCACCTTCCATCCCACCAACCTCCAGATACATCACATCATCCTCTGCCATTTCCGCCACCTACAAACAGACCTCACCACCACAGATATATTTCCCTCCCCACCCCTATGTGCATTCCGTAGAGACCGTTCCCTCCGCGACTCCTTTGTTAGGTCCACGCCCCCACCAACCCACCCTCCCCTCCCGGCAGCTTCCCCTGCCACCACAGGAATTGCAAAACGTGTGCCCACACCTCCCCTCTTACGTCCGTCCAAGGACCTTCCACATCTGTCAGAGATTTACCTGTACTTCCACACATGTCATCTACTGTATCCATTGCTCCCGATGTGGTCTCCTCTACATTGGGGAAACAGGGTGCCTACTTGCAGAATGCTTCAGAGAACATCTCTGGGACATCTGCACGAAACAACCCTACCGGCCTGTGGCTGAACACTTTAACTTCCCCTCTCACTTCCCCGAGGACATGCAGGTCCTGGGCCTCCTCCATTGCCAAACCTTTACTATCCGAAGCCTGGAGGAAGAACACCTCATCTTCCACCTTGAGACCCTCCAACCCCACAGGATCAAAGTTGATTTCACCAGTTTCCTCATTTCCTCTCTCCCCACCTTATCCCAGTCCCAACCTTCCAGATCAGCAACACCTTCATGACCTCCCCTACATGTCCATCTTCCTTCCCATCTATCAGCTCCACCCTCCTCTCTGACCTATCACCATCACCCCCACCTCCATCGACCTATCGTGCTCTCAGCTACCTTCCCCCACCAGACGCACCCCCCTCCCATTTATCTCTGTATCCCCTTGGGCCACCCTCTCATTCCTGATGAAGGGCTTATGCTCGAAACATTGACTCTCCTCCTCCTTGGATGCTGCCTGAGCTGCTGTGCCTTTCCAATACCACACTCTAATGTATTCATGTCTATCTATGTAATGTCTCTCAAGCAGGCAACAGTACACACTGCTACTACTGAGCATTGGCAGTGGAGGAAGGGGATGTTCGTGGATGTGGTGTTAATCAAGCGGGATGCTTTGTCCTGGATGCTGTCAAGTTTCTCAAGTCTTGTTGGAGTTGCACCATCCAGACAAGTGGGGAGTATTCCATCAGAACTCAAGCCAGAACTCAAGTTGGGGAAGTGATCGACTAGTCGTAATATCACTGGACTGTTAATGTGGAGAACCAGGTAATGTTCTGCTGACCTGGGTTCAAATCCTGCCATGGTGGAATTTGAATTCAATAAACATATTTGGAATTAAGAGTCTAATGATGACCATGAATCTATTGTTGGTTCATTAATGTCCTTTAGGAAAGGAAATCTGCCATCCTTACCTGGTCTGGCCTACATGACTCCAGACCCACAGCAATGTGGTTGACTCTTCACTGCCCCCTGGGATGGGTAATAAATGTAGGCTAAGCCAGACATCTGTGAATAAATAAAGGAAAAGGCACAATGAAGCCATATTGCTGTACCTTTTGTCCACCCTTTTTCTGGGAACATACTCTGTCTTGCATTCCTTTATACTGCTACTTTCGCCCACTGACAGTTTATTTTTGTCTAAAACTGATGACCCACCTATTTCATCTTCATTCAACTTGGACATTTCCAACAAAGAGAGGGTGGACATTTGTAAAACAGTGCATCTCTGAACCTTCTTACCTGGTCAGCAAATCGCATTTTGAGCCCAGTTTGAGTGAAATCAGGGATTCATTCGGCATACAGTGGAGCTTCACATATTGATCATTCTTTCCAACGTGTTACTGTGTGTGATTTAAATTACTGTCTCCCACCACATGAAAAAGCTTCATTGTAAGAATATCTTCATCTCATGACCATACCAAGTCAATTCATCATATTGACTTGAGTCAGTGGCAGTCATGGAGTCATTGAGATTGTGATTAGAGTAATTGATGAGAGCTATAAAGATCAGAAAACAACCACTTTACAGTTACTCGAGTTCTGGCCCTAGCATTCAGAAAATAGGTGTATTTTTTTATTTTACTTTAGAAAAAGCAGTTAGCACTACTTACTCCCAGAACCTACTCTCCCATTAGCCATGTCTCCAAATGGGATTAAGTCAGAAGTCACATGACACCAGGTTATCGTCCAACAGGTTCATTTGAAATCACAAGCTTTTGGAGCACGGCTCCTCCATCAGGTGAAGTGGAGGGAAGTGGACATGCACAAAATTTATAGGCAGAGGGATCATTGCAAGATAATTCTAGGTAATTAAGAGTGTCAAAGGATAGTGCAAATTATATGAGTGGAGTGTCAACAGACTGAATAACAAGTTTTTGCAGGTGATCAAAGGTGTCAGACAGTGTGAGCAAAGTGTCAACAGCTAAATATCAAGTGAAGGGATGACCTATGATTCGGGTAATACTTACAAAAAATCAAAAATAGGATGGTGCTAGAGACAAGTCAAACGACTGGGATAACACAACAACAGGTATAAGAGTCGCATGCCGAGGGTCTAACCAAAGTAATAAATAATCCAAAACTGCAGTAACTAATTACGGTAGAGAGATCATAACAAGTTATCGTGGTGATGGTGTCAAAATGGTAAGGAAAATTTTACAAATACAGAACAGGATGGAGGGGTCACATGTCACGCAACATGAACCCAAGTTCACAGTTGAGGCCATCCCCATGGGTACAGAAACCAAAAAAGAGAAAATGCTGGAAAATCTCAGTAAGTCTGGCAGCATCTGTAAGGAGAGTTTCGTACGGGATCCGTTGCTCCCGATTCGGTCTCTACATTGGGGAGACTGGACGCCTCCTAGCAGAGCGCTTTAGGGAACATCTCTGGGACACCCGCACCAATCAACCACACCGCCCTATGGTCCAACATTTCAACTCCCCCTCCCACTCTGCCGAGGACATGGAGGTCCTGGGCATCCTTCACTGCCGCTCCCTCACCACCCGACATCTTCCGCCTCGTAACACTTCAACTCCATGGCACCAATATGGACTTCACCAGTTTCCTCATTTCCCCTTTCCCCACCTCACCCCAGTTCCAAGCTTCCAGCTCAGCACTGTCCCTATGACCTGTCTATCTTCCTTTCCACCTATCCACTCCACTCTCCTCTCTGACCTATCACCTTCATTCCCACCTCCATTCACCTATTGTACTCTATGCTACTTTCTCTTCACCCCCACCCTCCTCTCATTTATCTCTCCACCCTTCAGACACTCTGCCTGTATTCCTGATGAAGGGCTTTTGCCCAAAACATCGATTTCCCTGGTCCTTGGATGCTGTCTGAACTGCTGTGCTTTTCCAGCACCATTCTCATCCAGAATGATGTTTCTGGATTCAGACTATTTCCCAGAGCAGAAATGGCTAACACGAGGGGTCATAGTTTTAAGCTGGTTGGAGGAAGGTATAGAGGGGATGTCAGAGGCGGGTTCTTTACACAGAGTTGTGAGAGCATGGAATGCGTTGCCAGCAGCAGTTGTGGAAGTGAGATCATTGGGGACATTTAAGAGACTGTTGGACATGCATATGGTCACAGAAATTTGAGGGTGCATACATGAGGAATAATGGTCGGCACAACATCGTGGGCTGAAGGGCCTGTTCTGTGCTGTACTGTTCTATGTTCTATGAGTCTAACTGACCCTTCATCAAAGCTAAAAAAACGAGAAATAGGGAGGTATTTATACGAGGCTGAGAGAAGGTGAGTCGTGGCTCCAGAAGTAAAGGTAGCAATAAAGAGGTGATAATGACAGTGCACAGAGAGACTATCGGGAGATAGGAGCTGTGAATGACCAAGGCTGGAGCTAGTGCTATGTGACAAAATATGTGGGGGATTAGGGGGGAATGGGTGAAGCAGAGGCAAAATGGAAAACAGGGGAGAAGGGTAGCAAAGGGGGAAGAGGAGAGGAAAAAGGTGATGAGAGAGTGGGGAGCAAGAGAAAGAGAGACAATCAAGAAATAAGCGGTACAGAACAGTGAAAAAAACCATAAATAAAATAAAATAAAATTATGGAGCAGAATGAAAACAGAGGGGTCGAGATGGGATCATCATCTGAAGTTGTTGAATTCAGTGTTCATAAATACCTCCCTATTTCTCCTTTTTTTAACTTTGACAAAGGGTCAGTTAGACTCGAAACGTCAGCTCTTTTCTCTCCTTAATCTGTAAACTGCCAGGCTTGCTGAGATTTTCCAGTATTTTCTCTTTTTTGGTTTCAGATTCCAGCATCCGCAGCAATTTGCTTTTATCTCATGGGTACAGAACTTGGCTTTCTAAGAAGGGGTTAGATATAGTTGTTCAGGGTAAAAGGATCAAAGGGTATGGGGAAAGTGGGAACAGTGGACCGATGGGATGATCAGTCAGGACAACATTGAATGTTGGAGCAGGGCCGAATGGCCTACTCCTGCTTCTATTTTTTTAATGTTTCTATCAAACGTCTCGATGGTTCCCCACCCCCTTCTCAAGGAATCCGCAACAAACTGAAGTTGTGCCAGCATTGCCCGGCCCATAACCCAATCTGAGTAAATGACGGTAGATAACAGTGAGCTCTCGGTGAAGAATCTTTGCCAGGTTTCCCTGAACGGATCATCCCTCCCACAAGCAGAGCAGAGAATCGGTGGGATAACATCTGATGGTTTTATGAGAGTGTGTTGACACTATTTTCTGCATCCGCAATTGTTTCTGAAATTAAATTTACTAAATTGAATGTGGGGAGGAAATCACCTGTCAGCTGATAATAGGCCATCTGCTCTCAGGAGTGAATAATGTTGATTCCAGTAACTGAGGCAACCTTTTAAATGGTTTTGTTTGTTGCACGAGTAACTGAATGTGCTCTCCTCCAGATTCGCACCCTGTTCCATTTCCCTTACAAAGTGACATCAAGCACCTGGTACTCCGGCTCCAGAGAGGGAATCGAACCCTCGGACAATGACGCAGCCTCCCCTCGTTAAAAATCAAACTATCTGGAGCAATCTGACTGTGGGATCCCAGGTGAGCCAGGCCTGCTCAGAGATAAGAGACACCTCCTGGGAATTGTCTCTGCTGTGGTTTTGTGGCCACAAGAAATCCTCCCTGGGATTCAGACGATTATTGGAATCAAGATCCAGTCCAGAGCCATCACTGCATGATGATGCAGTCCAAAATAACATGCCTGCAGCAGTTCCAGTAAAGAGCTTTTCCATTAACTTTACTTCACTGTTCTGATTCTGTTACTGGAAGGTGACAATGTGTCAACTTAGTGTATTTTTGGTGTTGCAGACTCGATGGGCTGAAGGGCCTCTTTTGGACTGTATGATTCTAAGTTGTGTTCAGATACCTCAAAATCATTCCCTCATGGGTTCCTCCCAATGCCAGTTCAAAAGTTACATCAACACAGAGAGCAGGAGTAGACTGGATCATCTAATGTTATTCTCTCCTCTCCTTGAGTGTGCATTGCCTTCCATTGTGATTACAACTGATCTTAACTCCAAATCCACTTTCTCACCCTTTCCCCATATCTGTGGATTCTCTGAGGCACCAGAAATATGCCTCCTCCAGACGTAATGATTTATTCGATCATTTACTCTCAAGCTGTGAGCATCACTGGCTGGGCCAACATTTAATGCTTATCCTTAATTGTCCATCAATGAAATCTCCATGCCTTTTAGGAACAGGATTCCAAAGTCTCTCCACCCCTTGACTGAAGAGATTTTATCCAAAATAATCACTTCCTTCTCCTGAGACTGAGCTCCCATGTTCCAGATTCTCTGACCTGTTGGACCAATCTCTCAGGACAGGTCCTGTGCATTTTCGTCCTGAATGTGGTTAAACTCCGGCAGGGAACAGAAGGAATCGTTCCAAGAACCAACCCCACCATTACAAACCAGAAACCTCATACAGGCATTTCAATGGAATCTCCTGAAACCCTAACCCTATCCCCCGAGACAGAGATGCCTTTCCCAACCTAAAGCTGCTGCTCATTAGGGGAATACTCCCACACCCTGAGCTGCAATGCCTCCTCAGAGGCCATGCCTGCTGGCAGATTGGCAACACCAAACCATGGAGGTACCCTCTGGGGGTGGGGGAGGAGTGCCCAAGGAATAATTGCATGGTGGAGCTCACTGGGAAAGGGGCACCAAGGGGTATTTAGAAGAAAGAGCAGGGAGTGGAGTTTGTCTGCTTGGGACCGAGTACGTCATAATGGTGGTGGTGCCATGTAGAGGTCTCCATGAGATCATTGACCAGTTAATAGTAACACATGGTGGTGGGCCAGGAATACCTTTCCAGCCAGAACTTCATTCCTGTGGACGCAGCATGGTAGGGATATCATAGAACATGGAACATTACAGTGCAGTACAGGTCCTTCAGCCCTCGATATTGCACCAACCTGTGAAACCATCTGAAGCCCATCTATCCTACGCGATTTCATTCTCGCCCATACGCCTATCCAATGACCATTTAAATGGCATTAACGTCAGCGAGTCTACTACTGTTGCACGCAGGCCATTCACGCCCCTATTACTCACGGAGTAAAGAAACTACCTCTGACAGCTGTCCGATATCTATCACCCCTCAGTTTAAAGCTACGTTCTGTTGTGCTAGGCATCACCATCCAAGGAAAAAGGCTCTCCCTGTCCACCCTATCTAACCTCTGATTATCTTGTATGTCTCAATTAAGTCACCTCTCAACCTTCTTCTCTCTAACGAAAATAGTCTCAAGTCCCTCAGCCTTTCCTCGTAAGACCTTCCCTCCATACCAGGCAACATCCTGGTAAATCTCCTCTGAACCCTTTCCACGCTTCCACATCCTTCCTATAATGTGGTGACCAGAACTGTACACAATACTCCAAGTGCGGCTTCACCAGAGTTTTGTACAGCTGCAACATGACCTCATGGCTCCGAAACTCAATCCCTCCACCAATAAAAGCTAATACACCGTATACCTTCTTAACAACCTTCTCAACCAGGGAAGCAACATTCAGGGATCTATGTACATGAACACCGAGGTCTCTCTGCTCATCTGCACTACTGTGAATCTTACCATTAGCCCAGTATTCTGCATTCCTGTTACTCCTTCCAAAGTGATTCACCTCACATTTTTCCACATTAAACTCCATTTGCCACCTGTCAGCCCAGCTCTGCAGCTTATCTATGTCCCTCTGTAACCTGCAACATTCTTTGGTACTACCATTAATGCCACCTCACTCGATTATCTCCCACTTGGTTACCCCTCTGGGCCACAACTGGAGTGGGGAAGATTCTCGCCTCAGTGGCAGGCCCCTTCATAACATCTACATGGGATCATCTTTCTTCTAAACACCAAAGAATATTGAACTCATCGACTCAACCTTTCATTGGAGTAGCCCTCTCATCCCTGGCAGCCAATCCAGTGAGGTTTTCCAGCACCACCTTCAGTTATAGTGTATCCTCTCTGCAATATGAAGGACAATACAACACAGCGCTCCAGATATGATTGCATCAATGGCTGTACAAGTGTAGGAAGGCTCCTTTATTCTTGTACCCCAGTCCCCTTTCTGATTAGCAGGAGATGATGCTGTCATGGTAATATCTCTGTCTAGTCATCTAAAACCTCAGGTTAATGTTCTTGGGACATGGGCAGATAGTGAAATTTGATTTCAGTTAAAAATAAATCTGGACTTAAAGCCAGTCTCATGGTGTCCATGTAAATACTGACAATTTTCATAAAATAAAAACATTGGATTCACTTTAGGCAAAGAAATCTGTCATTCTTCCACAGTCTGACCTCCATGTGACTCCAGACCCACTATATTGGTTGACTCTTATCTGTCTCCCAAAGTGATCTGATCAAGACGCTCAGTTCAGGGGAAATTAGGGATAGCAACACAGTTAGGTGTTGCCAGTGACTTCCACATCTCACACGGGAATGAAGATAAAAACCATGCCTTTTGTCACACGAACACTTGCTGACACAAACGCTAACTTTTTTGTTCCTTGTATGAATACACCCAAATCTATCTGAATGTGAACATACTCAAGTTTAACACCTTGTAAAATTAATATGCCTCTCTACATTTATTCCAAAGTGAATATCCTCACATTTCCCCACGTTATATTCTATCTGCCATCTTTGTGCCCACTCCCTTAACCTGTTGGTATCTCTTTGTAGACCCTCTGTGCCTCCCTTTCAACTTACATTCCCATCTTGCATTGTATCAGCAGCAAACATAGATACATCACTCGCTGTACAATTGTCTAAGTTATTAATACAGATTGTAAATAGCTTCACTTCAGCACTGAATACGTGGCACTCAGCTCATCATAGTTTACTAATTTGAAAGTGCACCATGTATTGCTGCTCTTCACTTCTGTTTACAAGCCAGTGCGTTAATCAGACTAATGCATTAACAAGGACTCCATGAATACATCTATAAGAGCATAAGGAATAGGACAGCAGTAGGCCATTCGGCCCCTCGAGCCTGCTGCACCATTCGATAGGATCAGGGCTGATCCGACATTCTTCATGTCCACACTCCTGCCCTTTCCCTGTAACCCCTGATTCCCTAACTGAAGGAGAATCTGTCTCAGCCTGAAGTATACACAAGGACTCTGCCCCCATAACTCTCTGTGGCAAGGAATTCCAAAGACTTTCAACCCTCTGACAGAAGAAATTCTTCCTCATCTCAGTCTTAAATAGAAGCCCCTTTATCTGAGACTGTGCCCTCTGGTCCGAGACCCTCCCTTCAGGATTCTATATGTCACAATATTTTCTCTAGCATAAACTTAACCATTTGTGTGGCACCTTATTGAATGTCTTTGGGAAATCCAGATATACTTCATCTACTACCTTCCCTTTATCTAACCTACTAGTTACATCCTTGAAGGACTCTGTACTGACCACCTTTATTATTTTTGGACTGTGGACTTGGAAATGGGAAAAGATACTGTTTTAAATTGAGGTGCTGTGAAAGTGGATGTTTGCAGGTTTAAAAGACAAGTCACTGAAGCTCATGTGAATGTTTTATCTACACTGTCACTTTTTTCAAGCAGCAGGGAAAGACGTGAAATAAAACAAAATAAATTTTATCAGTGAACAGTCACTCTGTGCCTCTGACAAACCCACAGAAGCATCTGGAGAAGGATGACCACAAAGCAATGGTCTGACAAACACAAGAATCTTAGAAGCTCTTGTGACCAGGAACAGCTGAACTGTAATCCCAGTGTTTCCCTCTGTTTGTGTGTGTGTGGATTTTATAAAAGGATTAGAGTTTTGATTATGAGTGTTTTATGACGAGGTTTATAACTGTTTACCTATAGCTAGAGTCTAATTACTTGTAGTAAATTGTAGTTGTTGTCCAAAGCAGAAGCCTACTCTCCATGAATGTGAGTCTAAAAGGCAAGGAAATTGGGGAACTCTGCCATTTTAACTTCTGTAATGGCTCTGGGAATAGCACGGCTGGATTTCTAGTGTGCTACCCCAGTGAGGCATAACAATTATTGATTGTCCCTAGTTGCCCCTTGAGGAGGTGGTACTAAGCCAAATGCTTAAACTGCTGTAGACGATGTGCTGTGAGTAGATCCACAATGACCTTAGGGAGGGAATTCCAGGATTTTGACACAGTGACAGTGAAGGAGCAGTGATATGTTTCCAAATCAGGATAGTGACCATATTCACCATTAGGTTCAAGAACACCTTCTTCCTGGACATTGTCAAAAATCACACAACACCAGGTTATTTGGAAATACTAGCTTTCGGAGTGCCGCTCCTTCACCAGCTGTTTATTATTAGATTGCTGAATGGACCTTCCTAACTTCAAATAATGTCGATCTTATTAATGTTGATCCTGCTTTATGAACCTCCTGTGCAGTGTAACCCTGTGTGCCTTGCTCTGTCTAATCACCCTATGGTCTGGATGTCCTTGTTTGCTATGATCCACCTGTAATACTCATAAAACAAAGCTATTCACTGTACTTAGGTACATGTGACTACAATAAATCAAATCAAATCAGTGAGTGGCTTGGATGGTACTTGCAGGGGGTGGTGTTCCCATGTGTATGTTGCCCTTGTCTTATGTGGGTACCATTAGGGGTCTCATAATGAAGGTGGGAGCTATTACTCATTCTACAAAGGGCCTGAATACCAGTGATGACAGAGACAGACTCCTCATCGAGGCATATACATGTGATGTGAGGTCATGGGAGTTGTAGGTTTGGAAGGTGCTGTCTGAGGATCCTGGGTGAATTTCTGCAGTACATTTTGTACACACTGCTGCTATTTGTGTGTGTGTGGATTTTATAAAAGGATTAGAGTTTTGATTATGAGTGTTTTATGACGAGGTTTATAACTGTTTACCTATAGCTAGAGTCTAATTACTTGTAGTAAATTGTAGTTGTTGTCCAAAGCAGAAGCCTACTCTCCATGAATGTGAGTCTAAAAGGCAGGGAAATTGGGGAACTCTGCCATTTTAACTTCTGTAATGGCTCTGGGAATAGCACACTAGAAATCCAGCCGTGCTATTCCCAGAGCCATTACAGAAGTTAAAATGGCAGAGTTCCCCAATTTCCCTGCCTTTTAGACTCACATTCATGGAGAGTAGGCTTCTGCTTTGGACAACAACTACAATTTAGCACACGGTGGTGAGGGTAGGGTCTGTCAGACCTTGTGAATGGGGTACCAAGCAATTGGTTGCTTTGTCCTGATTACTTTGTCTTGTTTCTGAGGTAGATAGGATAGGTCATTGCTGAAATGTGTGGGAATGAATGTGAAAATTGACATCTCTTGTGAATCATTAATTTAATACAATGGTAGAACAGTCTGAGCTTCCTTAATCACTTCACTCTGACTGAAGGCCAAGGGAGTAAATGATGTGCCTACATTTCCTGAAGCCTGTAATATAACACCTCATGGTAGCAGACTCCTGCCATAATATTGCATTTGAGATGTGTAATTTACATCAGTTTCCAGCAAACTTGTAGATATTGCTGGTTTTTTTGGCAGAGATAGAAACCTAATTCAAAGTCTTGACTTGCCAAGGTTCCTTAAGGCCTCAACCCTGCAATGTACATCTTAGTCAGTCTTTGTCTCATCTATATAACCACCAATTATTGTTACAACATTCTAATTAACGATGATGGACAAAGTGGCACTCTGAGCCACACAGCACAACTGAAATGGGTCAACTTGGGTATGCACATTAACTCCTGAATCTGTATTCAATCTGTAGTTCTCCTTGGCTTCAGAGGAACTGAGCTTCCTTGAAACACACACTCAGCACGTTATTCACACTCTATCCATCATTGTGCTCCATTCTGAGGATTAGGAGAGGGATATATTTGCCAGGAAATTGCCCAGTTGATGAAACTGTGAAGTAAAGACATTTATGAAACATGAATGGTCAATGGAAACAATCAAGTTGACTTCAAATCAAGGAACATAATGCTTAATTAGCTTTTCTATTAAACACAAGCTATGACCTGCGTAGCGGCTAGCTCACCTGTGGATCCTAATCCATGTAGTTGTGAGATCAGGATCTACTGCACAGACTTGAAAACACATCCAAGCTGACCCTCCCACATCTCATACAAACAGAACTGAGGGAGTGCCGCACTGTCAGAGGGTCAGTACTGAGGGAGTGCCACACTGTCAAAGGGTCAGTGCTGAGGGAGTGCTGCACTGACAGAGGGTCAGTGCTGAGGGAGTGCCACACTGTCAGAGGGTCAGTACTGATGGAGTGCCACACTGTCAGTGGGTCAGTGCTGAGGGAATGCCGTACTGTCAGAGGGTCAGTTCTGAGGGAGTGCAGCACTGTCAGAGGGTCAGTACTGAGGGAGTGGTGCACTGTCAGAGGATCAGTACTGAGGGAGTGCCGCACTGTCAGAGGGTCAGTACTGAGGGAGTGCTGCACTGTCAGAGGGTCAGTGCTGAGGGAATGCCGTACTGTCAGAGGGTCAGTACTGAGGGAGTGCCGCACTGTCAGAGGGTCAGTACTGAGGGAGTGGTGCACTGTCAGAGGATCAGTACTGAGGGAGTGTCGCACTGTCAGAGGGTCAGTACTGAGGGAGTGCCACACTGTCAGAGGGTCAGTGCTGAGGGAGTGTCGCACTGTCAGAGGGTCAGTGCTGAGGGAGTGTCGCACTGTCAGAGGGTCAGTACTGAGGGAGTGCTGCACTGTCAGAGGGTCAGTGCTGAGGGAATGCCGTACTGTCAGAGGGTCAGTACTGAGGGAGTGCCGCACTGTCAGAGGGTCATTACTGAGGGAGTGTCGCACTGTCAGAGGGTCAGTGCTGAGGGAGTGCTGCACTGTCAGAGGGTCAGTGCTGAGGGAGTGCCGCACTGTCAGAGGGTCATTACTGAGGGAGTGCCACACTGTCAGAGGGTCATTACTGAGGGAGTGTCGCACTGTCAGAGGGTCAGTGCTGAGGGAGTGCCGCACTGTCAGAGGGTCAGTGCTGAGGGAATGTTGCCTCTTGAAGGTGTAAAGAATTGCTGGTTGTATTTCCAGGTAGAGTGACAGAGCTTGACCTGCCTTTCTGGCCAGCATTGATCCCTAACTAAAGACAAATGATCTGACCATATGTTTGTTAGCTATTAGTCTGCGGTGTATTGCTGGGTGGTTCCCCTTTCACTCCTGCAGGGACTTGTTTAACCACACCGTATGGGTCCAGTTGAGAATGTCATGCCTCAGACAGCTTAGTATTACCCTCTCCAACTCCACGTCATGCGTGAGCTGTGCTAAAATCCGAACCGATAAAAGTCTGCAAACCAAGACCCAACATCAGAAGTTCCCTGCCTGCTTCCCAACCCAGTCCCCAATTTGCTGACTCTGGCAGTGTTGCAGTAAGCTGCAGAGATATCATTGTGATGGCGGTTGGGTTAACTGAAGCAAAGCAAGGTGCTGTCTTCATCAAAGTTCTTGTTAGCCAAGAGTACATCCTAACTGACTGCTTGTTCTAAAATACCTTCATGTTGAATATCTCAGGGCACACTCCATGGGCACTGGCCACACACTGCTCCTGACCATGGGCATTGACGTCTGACCCGTACCAGCCTTAGTGAACCCTTGTGCCTCATCTCCAACCCACTTACAGGCCATTCTGCCCTTCAATGCTGCCCCTCAGGTTCTCCCAGTAATGCTCATTGTAACGCTGCAGCAAGGACACTGTGTGCTCAGGGACACCCCGCCCTACCCCAGTTCAGGGAGTGCCCAAGGCTCTATCTCCGGGATCGTCCCACTCTGTCAGAGCGCCCACTCACTATGAGCTGAGCTGGGCACCCAGAGCCTCCCTGCCTGGCCTTGCCTTCCCCAGTCAATAGTTCCGAAAACCCCTGCCTTGCTGTGCAGCACAGATACAAAGCCAGGAAATCTCAGTCAAGTTGGGGAGGTAACCTTCGCTCAGGGAGTCCCAGCAGTAAGTCCAGCGCAGCTCCTGATACCGGTCTAGGGGCTTGAACGTGGTCAGTCAGCCACCCAGAACAGTCTGAGCCAGGATTGTCTCCACAGAGGGGGACAGGAGCTCAATGATGGGCAGCCACAACCCTTATGGACTCTTTCTGTCCCACTGGGGGGCTGTCTTCCTGCTGGAATGAGAGAGAGGTGGGTTTTAAATAATGAAAGTTGGTCGCATCACGTTTACTGTTGGTGGAGGGCAGAGAGGTGTCCCGAGTGAGTGAGTGGGCAGCACAGAGGCAGGTAGGCTGAGTGGGGTCATGGTGGGTGAGGGAGGATGTTGCGCGTGATAGTGAAAGCGGTGGAGCATGTGCCTTGGTGAGAGATGGGTGCAGTAACAGAGAGAGAGTGAGGGTGAGGTATCAGAGAGAAGATAGTGGCATTTACCCTGGCAGACTGGGGAAGGACATTGAGCTTCTTCCTATAGCGCTGTGAATTCCTCCAGACAGCAGAGTCTGTACTGGGGAAGCAACCTCAGAGCGCACTCGTCTGGTCTGGTGTTGTAGCCTGCCTTGCTGGCTGACTCCATCCCATCCCATCCAACAGGAATTCCGTGATCCTGCCCGGAAACTGGCCAGCAACAACCACCTCCCTGTTCCCGTGAAACTGGAGCTTCAGACTGATTGACTTTTTCTCGGTTGCTCGGTGAGCTTTTAAATCTGGGGACAGTGTCTGAGGGAGCTGTGAGTTCTGGGAAATGCAGTGAGTGGTGAGTTATCTGGGAAGCAGTAAGTGGTGAAACGGAGCTAGAATTGGATGCTCCGTACCCCATAGGGGTCAGGGTAAGTAGTTAATGAGGAAAAATGGGGAAGATACAACTAGGAAACCTCCAAAAATAACTTTTCAACTAGAGCAGAATCTCTCCTCCTTTAACTTTCCTCAAACTGACTCTTCAGTTGGTCTTTATCAAGGGGTGGGGTGCGGTGGGGAGGGGGGGAGCAGGAAACGACCTGATTGAAAGATTCTTAGGGGCCTTGATGAGGGAGATGTGGTGAGGTGGTTTCTTCTTTTGGGAGAGTTTAGAACCAGAGGGCATTATCTCAGAATAAGGAGATAGAGGTGAGGAGGAATTTCCTCTCTGAGGGGAGTGAATCTGTGGGATTCTTTACCACACAGAACTGTCAAGGCTGGGTCTTTAAATATTTTCAAGGCTGAGATCGACGGAATTTTAATCAGTCAGGGAATCAAGAGAAAAGGCAGGACAGTAGAGTTGAAGATGATCAATCAGCCATGATCTCATTGAATGGTGGAGCAGATTCAATGAACTGAATGGCCTAAATCTGCAGCTACTTCTTGTGGTCTGACATCCAATCCTAACCTCGCCTCTGTCACTTGTTGTCAAACTTTCTGATAAATGCACTCTTGAAGTGCTCTGTGATGCTTTATGATATTATAGCACTATATAAATGCAAATTGTTATTGCAATATTACAATTGCAATCAGGCTATTCCAGTCAGATGTATGCAGTGACCAGCTGATGATAAAGTGATCTTTATGCATCGTGCCTGTTCACTTACACAATTCCTCAGGTCGATATTATGATACATTTTTATGCAAACCATTTCCAATTGCTTTCTGAGTACACTTCCCATATTTAGAAAGCACTGTAGGCTGACGTTGCGCCTGTCTGAATGTTAATAAGTCATACATCTTAAAAACACTTTCTATGCTAGTCATATACTGCATATCATAAATAAGAATAATCCTATTACTGAGATTATGTTGTGATCTCCACAACTGAACATATAATTCTGCTGACATATTTCACAGTCTTGCAGTTTCCTTGAGTGTTTAGCATTGGGTCTTCCTGAATGTCAACGCAGAATACTCCAAAGAAAATTACAGTAAAATGACAACTTACATATTACAGCCAAAGACTCAAATCCTTTTGATCCTTCTTGATTTTTGAATGCTCTTTATACTATTAGTTTCATTTAGACTGGTGTTCAATTAATTTCATTTTTTTACCAATATCAGATACAGTCCTGGAATGTTCATGTTAAGAATCACATTAGGGCTCAGGCCTGAATCAAACTGACTCCCTTGAGTTCTTGACCTATCTGTCAGGTCCTTGCATTATCCCTAATTTCCCAGCAAGTGGTTTTCACTCAGTGTTTGTATTAAGTCCAGACCATTGTCTGCCCTGCTGTCCAGTAGTGATGTGGAGGTGGAGAAATTACTTTGGAGTAATTAATCAGAAGGTCATGGGTTCAAATCCTACACCAGAGAATTGAGGACATGATGTCGTCTGACCCCTCCAGGGGGAGTACAGCCCCATTGGGAAATGCTCTCTTTCAAGATGTAGTAATAATCCAGTGTTCCTCTGAAACAAACTATTTCATTCAATTCTGGTTGCTGCATTGCAGGAAGGATGTGGAGGCTTTGGAGAGGGTGCAGAAAAGGTCTACCAGGATGGTGCCTGGATTATAGAGTATGAGCTTTCGGGAGAGGTTAGAAAAACTCAGGTTGTTTTCTCTGGAGAAATGGAGACTGAGGGAAGGTCAATAGAAGTCTGTAAAATAATGGGATGCATAGATAGGGTTGACAGTCAGAATCTTTTTCCCAGAGGGGGAAAGTTCAAAGATGATGTGAGGGGCTAGTTATTTTTTAAACACAGAGCGGTAGGTGTGTGGAATGCACTGCCAGGGGTGGGTGTGGAGGCTGATACGATAGGGGTATTTAAGAGACTTTCAGATATCTGCATGAATATGCAAAGAATGGAGGGATATGGACCAAGGGCAGGCACAGGGGATTAGTTGGCTTCATGTTCAGCACAACACGGTGGGTTGAAGGGCCTGTTCCTGTGCTGTACAGTTTTGTGTTCGAAGATGACATGTCTATTACCTCCATGAAAAGCAAGGGACATTGTCCCTTAGATCCTGCCCAATGTTTATTGGTTAGCCAACATCACAAAAAAAAGGTTATTGGGAGCTTGCTGTGTACAAATTGTCTGCTGTATTTCCAACATTACAACTGCAGCTACAGCTCACAAGGTCTTTACTGGAAAAGGTTTGGGAAGTGAGACATTCAGAGCCTGTAGCAGCTGAGATGGTAGGTGTGAACGCAGCAGTGAAACGATGTGCAGTCAGGCGTGGTGTATCATTGGGCAATATCTGCCATGTGTTTAAAGGCTTCCTAGTGTATAGAAGGCAATATAAGGTTTATACCAACACTGAGCAGTTCTGATCATGGAGTAAACAGTTTATATTGAGTGCGATATAAATCTACAACCAATGGTATGGATTAACCATGTTGTCCTCTACCCACCAAGTCTTAGTGTGATACCTGTGACGGTTCTAGTGCCTTGAAGCCTGTAGTTTGTCTGTTTGTAAGATTGGTGCAATACTTGGACCTAATTATCTTCATTTGGGAGAATGCTGTCCCACAGAGGGATGTGGAGCCAAAGTAAGCTTCCACTTTAAAAGCAGGGAAGGGAATGAGAGGATTGGCTATTTTTCTCTGTTTGCAAGTTCCCAAAAATTGCTGTCTCGAGCTGGCTTTCAGCTCAATACCATTTTGTGCAGTAACTATCTCCACATCAACCTTGCAGCTTTGAAAATCAAATCCCTGGTGGAATTTGGTAGCCAACCCACCAATGTATAATTGAAGGAACGGTTTTGAGACAAACATGATGAATTGTTTCAACACATCAATTCCTGAAGTTGCCTGTTGAATTCATGTGCTAACTTCCTCAGAGCTATGCAGACGTTTTCTGGTGGTGTTATTTTATTTATCATTGATTTTTTTTTTCTCTAGTATTTTCTTCAAGTTCACGAAGTGTTGCAGCAGTTTGGTTTTTAATTGGGAGGACCAAGGACCCAGTTCCAGTTTGAATGCATTCACAGCACTGAGCCTATGTTGCTGAGACACTGTCCTTTCTCTACAGTTCAGAGTTCAGCTCATTCAATTTTGCTGTTATGTCTGTCAGGAACCCGAAGGGCAGTTACACATTGCCTGACAGCTCCCTGTGCACTTTATTCCCTCATTTAACAAAAGTAATGATTCAGGCATCAGATCTAAAAACGTCTTTGTAGGACTGTTCCTTGATTTAACCACCTCACATCAGCATTGAGGATTAGCTCTCCCTAGGCAACATTGAGTTCATTGAATAAGGATTCAAACAAGCCGCACTGAAAGGATCTTGCTCGAATTGAGTTTACAGTCTTAACAACAACTTTCATAAAATGAGAAAAGTCCATAACTTTACTCAGTCATGCTTGCTGGTGCATTATAATCTTGGTAATTAACAATAGAGGGGAACTCATCATCATTTCAGCAATATGCAACAAAGCCTGCGTTATACCAATAGTTGGTGCACTATCAGTTGGGATGGAAAGCAGCTTCTTGATGGGAATGTTTTGTCAAGCACATACCTTTTGAATTTGCTGCAGATATCCTCCCTCTCTTCCCTCTTTTAAGGTGCACAAGGTGAGAAGATTTTCTTTGTTTTGTTTTATGGTTTTTAAGAACGTATCAACTAATTGGCTGGTCATGTCAAGGAATCCATCACTGCATTTAGAAGCATCCACAGTCCTTGAGGTCCTGCTGTTGTTGCTGAAGGACATATTAAGACACAGATTCCATTTGTCTTGCTACTGTTTAAACACCAAGTGAAATGCTCTGGATTGACCTTATTATTTCTTCTTTGCTGTGAAAGTATTTGAGTAAAGAGTCAGTGGTCACAGTCATTGTTTCTTTAATCACTTTGCCAGAAGATGACAGATCTGAAATGAAGCCTCAGTGCAGGCCTTAGTTTTTGCTGCTGTTTTAGAAAATATTATTGTTGAGATTCAAAATGACCTTTGATTTGTCAAATTCCTTTGTCTGAAGCATGATGTTCAAGGCAAAGAGTTCTTTAAATTCAATGCGCATCCTTGTTTGGTGTCATTCCAAGTTCCCCTTTTTATTTAGCGATATATTTTGGTAACATATAATTTTGTGGTCGGCACGGTGGCACAGTGGTTAGCACTGCTGACTCACAGCGCCAGAGACCCCGGTTCAATTCCAGCCTCAGGCAACTGACTGTGTGGAGTTTGCACATTCTCCCCGTGTCTGCGTGGGTTTCCTCCGGGTGCTCCGGTTTCCTCCCACAGTCCAAAGATGTGCAGGTCAGGTGAATTGGCCATGCTAAATTGCCCATAGTGTTAGGTAAGGGGTAAATATCGGGGCATGGGTGGGTTGCACTTCGGCGGGTCGGTGTGGACTTGTTGGGCCGAAGGGCCTGTTTCCACGCTGTAATGTAATCTAATCTAATCTAATCTTTAAAATCTCTGGTTTCGAGGTGAGTCTGTGCCTTTTGTTGATACTGAACCGTGATGTCGCCCTCGAGATACCTCAACTCCTATCCCTCACTTGTTGTTGTCTTTCATCACTAACTCCTCTGACTTCCTGTGAGGAAGCAGCAATATTTCTGTAACTCCCGGCAACGTCTCCAGGAATTCTGCACAACATGTAAACACTTTGGCAATAGCAGACAGATTCTTTCCTTAATGGGTGAGGAGAACCTCTGGCAGATGAGAGTATGTGCTGTTGTCACTAACAATGAACAACATTCTCAACAGGAGGAGGTGATGGCCTAGTGGTTATTGTCAGTCGACTATTAATCCAGAGACCCAGACAATATTCTGGGGACCTGGGTTCAAATCATGCCACAGCAGAATTCTAATTCAATACAACATCTGGAATTAAGAATCTAGTGACCATTGTTGGGAAAACCCCATCTGGTTCACTAAATGTCCTTTAGGGAAGGAAATTGCCATCTTTACCTGGTCTGGTCTACATGTGGCTCCAGACCCACAGCAATGGGCTTGACTCTTAACTGTCCTCGGGGCAGTTAGGGGTGGACAATAAATGCTGGCCGAGTCAGCAATCCCTCATCTTGTGAATGTAAAAAGACTAGGAATTGGAGCTGGATGATGCTGTGAAAGCACCAGCCCCCTGTGAATAACCTTCCAGACATGGGGCATCAGAAGGGCAATGCTGAGGATGACCCAATGAGCCCCAATGGGAAGACAGCCAGCTCCTGTAGCCCTGCCCCTTGAAGAGCATTCTACACCGTGTGAACCTCCTGATTTGACATTTTCAATTGTCCCTTCCATCCCCACATTGATGGCCTCAACAGCATCTTGGGTCACAAAGTTTGGAGTCTCCATTTTTCTGTGTGTGTGCCTTGTGACCTCTGAATGAACTGGATTTAATTTGAATGTTGTTCTGATGGTGGTAAAAATAGATGATCAGTTTTCAAGTTCTGTCACCTGATTTTAATAATTGAGACCTGTATTAGAGATAATAGAGTCATAGAGATGTACAGCATGGAAACAGACCCTTCGGTCCAACTCGTCCATGCTGACCAGATATCCCAACCCAATCTAGTCCCACTTGCCAGCACCCAATCCATATCCTTCCAAACCCTTCCTATTCATATACCATCCAAATGCCTCTCAAATGTTGCAATTGCACCAGCCTCCACCACTCCCCCCCCCCCCCCCCGGAAGCCCACTCCACACATGCATCAACCCCTGTGTGAAAGAGCTGCTCCCAGGTCTCCTTCATATCCTTCCCCTCCCACCCCAAACCCACGACCTCTCGCTCTGGACTCCCCCACCCCAGGGAAAAGACACTGCCTATTCATCCAATCCATGCCCCTCAGAATTTTGTAAAATACCTCAAAAAAAGGAGCAGCTGTTACAGCCAGAAAGTTTCCCCATCCTCCATCTTGGATTACCCAGAATCCTTTCCAATCGTGGCTGATAAGTTTCTCAACCCTATTCTCCCTCTTTCAGCAAAGTGAAAATGGAGGGAGAGAGTGTGGGATGGAGATTTTTAGCTTCTAGGGAATAAGAGAGGAAAGAGAGTTCAGTATAAATTAGAATTGATTGGATTGGCCAAGCAGTGGCAGATGCAGTTTGCATTTTGGTCAAGCAATCCAGGCAGGACTGACACAGTTAAGGAGACACTGACTTATCAGTGATCAGGCTGAGCCAAGCCCATCAAACCGTCAATAAGCAAGAATCAACTGAAATTAACATCATTTTAAAAAACGATTTGAAATCCAGATCTGCATCTCCAGATGGATTCGCAGCTTTCTGGATATTTTGTGTGTTGGGATGGAAGTTGCCTCCAGATCACCCAATTTGGAAATGTCAATGAAGCCAGACACGGCAGTACAAAAAGGAACTGTATTTTAGGAAACAGTTTCTGGACAGTGACAGAGGGAAGAGAAAACTGGATTTGCAGCTGCAAAATTGCATCCTTTCCCTCCCCCACCCTTGTTTTTCTCAGCCCCTTGAGAAGCAGAGCTTGGTGATATAGCAGCTTAGAGAACATCCATTCACTTAGAACATGGGGATATCTACAAGCTTAAACTGTTGTTGGGTATACAATACATCAGTTAAACACTATGGCCTCAGGTTAAGATTTAACATCTCTAGGACCTTGAGAATTCCCTTTTCACACTGTTGATTTGTGATCTTCCTTTTTGTACAAGACCCCCTCAATTATGGGGTTAGTAAGGTATAAAATTCATAGAACATAGATCATAGAACATCGAACAGTACAGGCCCTTTTGCCCTCAATGTTGTGCCACCCCTTCTTTTAATGGAGAATGCTTTATAATTGGCTCCTTAGTTCTTAATTAGTGCTATATTTTAATTGAAGAGTGATTGAGCTGCATGCTAAAAAGAAGAATTAAAACTCTCTATTGCAACCACCCCAGGGGAATGTTAAAGAGAGGGGAGTTAATGCACCTTGTTGTACCTCTTCACCCCCTTGTTCTGGCTTCCTGCTGCTGAAGATTTTCTGCATCTCCCCATGGAACCTTCACTCCATTTATGAATAAAAGCATCACTCACAAAGGAGGTACCACAATTTTTTTTAAACTGAATTCTGTTGTTGATTCTTCTTTTAAGAAATAGAAGTGGAAAAAATGGAATTAGAAACAATAAGGAAAAGAAAGGTGCACTGTGACTGCAGAAGTTAAAATAAACGTGGTTTTCAAAAACAACATTAGCTGCTCATTTACTTTTCAGACCTTTGAGAATTGTTGTTATTTTAATGTGTCAAATGATTGTTTAGTCAATTTATATGTAATAATGAGAATAAGATTTATTGAGGTTATGTCATGGTCTGCACTGAGTGATGATAACACTGGCTAAGTCACATGAATAACTAAGCAGTAACTGCAAGCAGGAGATTTATTCTAGATTAGAGTGGTGCTGGAAGAGCACAGCAGTTCAGGCAGCATCCGAGGAGCAGTAAAATCAACGTTTCGGGCAAAAGCCCTTCATCAGGAATAAAGGCAGAGAGCCTGAAGCGTGGAGAGATAAGGTAGAGGAGGGTGGGGGTGGGGAGAAAGTAGTATAGAGTACAATAGGCAAGTGGGGGAGGGGATGAAGGTGATTGGTCAGGGAGGAGGGTGGAGTGGATAGCTGGAAAAGGAGATAGGCAGGTCTTTTCCACCTATCCACTCCACCCTCCCCCCCCCCCCCCCGCCCCCCCACCTATCACCTTCATCCCCTCCCCCACTCACCTATTGTACTCTATGCTACTTTCTCCCCACCCCCACCCTCCTCTAGCTTATCTCTCCACGCTTCAGGTTCTCTGCCTTTATTCCTGATGAAGGACTTTTGCCCGAAATGTTGATTTTACTGCTCCTCGGATGCTGCCTGAACTGCTGTGCTCTTCCAGCACCACTGATCCAGAATCTGGTTTCCAGCGTCTGCAGTCATTGTTTTTACCTGGGAGATTTATTCTGTCTATCCATGAGTTTCTCAACATACATCACAGACATTTAAACAGCAGTTGAGGAAATTACAAGTGTGAAAATGTGTGAAGTATTTCTAAAAATTCATTCGGGGATGTGGTTGTCTCTATCAAGGCTACAAGTTATTGCCCAAGAGTTGGTTGTGGTGGGTCATCTTCACTGGAAGATTACAGATTTTATTCCGAATATTGAGTCGACACCTCAGAAATCGGCCAATCAACCCAACAGGGCAATGTTTCTGCTCCACCCCCACCTCATCCCACACCTTTCCACCTTCACATCACTCAACCATATTTTGATAATCATGTCTTATGTTACCCAGCTTCTCCTGAAATGGATTAACATTAATCACCCCTGCTACTCCCTGTGACAGTAGGTAAAACATTGTCCCCTCAACGTTTCTCTTAAATTCCTGACTGGATTCACTGGTGATTATTCTCTATCTGCAGACCCTAATTATGACCCTGCCCCTAGTACATAAAACCTTATCTCCCTGTCTATGTTGTCAAATCCTTCCACAATTACAACCGCAGCTCCAAGATTACCCTCCCACCCAGTCTTCCCATCTCTGAAGGTAAAAAGCTCCAGCCTGTTAGTATCTTCTCATATTTCTGGAGTTATTTCTTGAGACTATTTTTACCTGAATGTCCTTTGTTTATAGCACAGTGAGATAGCATGAACTCAATAGAATGAAAGCTTCCTGCTATGATTCAATTGGCTGGATTTTGTCAGGGTGACAGCTGACAACTCCGCCCACTCCCACTTTTGGGGAATCTCGGTCTGATTGTAAAACATTCAGAATGCAAACAAATCCCTGTTTAGATTAGATTAGATTCTCTACAGTGTGGAAACAGGCCCTTCGGCCCAACAAGTCCACACTGACCCTCTAAAGAGTAAACCACTCAGTCCCATTTCCCTCTCACTAATGCACCTAACACTGTGGGCAATTTAGCATGGCCAATTCACCTAATCTGCACATTTTTGGACTATGGGAGGAAACCGGAGCACCCGGAGGAAACCGGAGCACCCGGAGGAAACCCACACAGACACGGGGAGAAGGTGCAAACTCCACACAGACAGTCGCCAGAGGCTGGAATTGAACCTGGGACCCTGGTGCTGTGAGGCAGCAGTGCTAACCACTGAGCCATCATGTTGCCAAGGGATTCTATGATTCTGACATCATAGTACCCCTGAAGGTGAGATTGAATAAATACAAAGATGTTGTTTCCATTTATTTACCTGCTCTCAATGGTCATAATAAATGCAGATTCGTGCTTTGTCAAGCCTTTTCCAAGGGCAGTGGAGAACTGAAGAGGGTGTGCCCATTCAGATCCTCAAGGCCATTCAGTCCCATCATACATGATCCTTGAACAAGCCCCACCATTCTTCTTCATATCTTTGGTTGAGAAAAGCTTATCATCTCAAACTTTAAATTACTCACAAGCTTGCATCGGATTGCCCTTTTGGAAGGTAGTTCTGAGTTTCTAATACATTCAGTGGATTAAAGTGTTTATGAACGTTGCTCTTGAAATAATTGATTTGAACTTTTGGTGATGGTCCATTGTTCTGGACTCCCTGACCAGAGGGAATCATTTTTCCTCATCATCCTTATCAATTCCCCTTCATTTGGGAAGTTAGGAACAGGAGTAGGCTATTCAGCCCCTTGAGCCTGTTCTGCCACTCAATGGGATCATGGCTGATCTGTGACCCAGCTCCATACACCAGCCTTTGGTCCATATCCCTTAATATCTGTGCTCAACTAAAATGTGTCCATCTAAGATTTAAAACTAACACCCGATCCAGCGCATCTACTGCTGTTGGAAGAGAGTTCCAAACCTCTCCTACCCTTCGTGTGTGCATGTGTTTCCTAGCATCCCTCCTGAATGCTCTGGCCCTAATTCTCAGACTGTGCCCCCTAGTTATTTTGGAAACTTTGAACAAATCATTAAAAACCTTTGTACATTGTTAATTTGTGTAATCTCTCACTGTAATGTAATCCTTGTGGCATTCCTAAACCATATTTGCAAGTGGAGTCTGCTGCTTCATTGCAAAAATTTAATAAGTGAATGAGTTTGTTCATTAGCTAGTGATGTAAGGCTGTGAGTTGAGAACCTGACTAGTTGGAGATTGAGCAGTAACCTCCTCTGCCATTCTTTTATCTTTACATTCCGGTGGCTTTCTTGCAAGCTGCCTAATGGCCTGAGCCTATAAGCTAAAGGTGTAATGTTGATGTATTATCACATGACTGAGAGAGAGTGAGCACATGCGGAAGACCCTCTGAATTCATAGAGATCATCACTTCCCCTCGTTTTTGTTCCCACTGTGACTCCTTTTTGAGGCTTGCAAATTGTCACAACTCCCTCAGTGAGATCTCAAAGGTTATAGGCCTGAAGCAGAAGATGTGGAGAGTGGTGGAGGGGGAGGAGACCTATGGGAGGTGGGGGAAGGAGGTTGAAGCTTTTCAATGGCCATTGCTCCCTCCACTCTCATGACATCAACACTTCAACTTGTGAGCTCTCTTCAGGTCCTGAGTCCCACTTTGGAAGCCCAAGTGTAAACCAGTGAATGTGTGTAGCATTGATATGCAAGCAAGATCATTGTTAACATGTACCTCAACAACTGCAGACTTGTTGGGTCAAAATCCTGGCACTCCCCCCCGAAGGCCATTGTGGGTCTACCCACAGCGCATGGACTGCAGTGGTTCAAGAAGGCAGCTCACCCCCACCTTCTCAAGGGGCAACTAGAGATGGGCAATGAATATTGGTCCAGCCAGTGATGCGCATATCCCATGAGTGAATTTAAAAAAGGTATCAACCAGCCTCAGAGTTACACAGGAAAGACCAGTGTGATCAGGTCAGTATTCTGCCTTATCCAATCGGAACATTTGTGGATAAAAACCAAAATAACTACAGATTCTGGAAATCAGAAACAAAAACAGAAATTGCTGGAAAAACTCAGCAGGTCAGGTAGCTTCTGTGGAGGGAAATCAAAGTTACTGTTTCAAATCTAGTTTCTGTCTCTGCTTCTTAAACCGAGTCTATTCAATGAGAGTATTTTTTCAGACAGGGAAGTGTAGTTTGAAGAATTTTAGATCTTCATTCAAAGAGGTTAAAGTCTCATCTCTACCCTTTCTGGTCAACACAATATCCACAATGGTTCCAAAAACAGAAATTGCCTGAAAAGCTCAGCAGGTCTGACAGCATCTGTGGAGAGAAATCAGAGTTAATGTTTCAGGTCCAGTAATCTTTCCTCAGAACTTAGGGAACTGAGGAAGGATCACTGGATTTGAAACAGTAACTTTGATTTCCCTCCACAGATGCTGTCAGACCTGCTGAGCTTTTCAGGCAATTTCTGTTTTTGGAACCATTGTGGATATTGTGTTGACCAGAAAGGGTAGAGATGAGACTTTAACCTCTTTGAATGAAGATCTAAAATTCTTCAAACTACACTTCCCTGTCTGAAAAAATACTCTCATTGAATAGACTCGGTTTAAGAAGCAGAGACAGAAACTAGGTCAAGTCATTCATTGCTTCATTAATGGCCTTTACAGATCAGCTGCTAAATATCCAAGAAAGTTTAGGGACAAATTAGTATGGGACCACAACAATACGATGGTATGGATGAGGCATTGTCAGATTTTTTAAGTCCAAAGAAGACTTAATGTTTGTGACAGCAGTGCGGTTTGTGAGGTCCTGAAACAAAACAGGGGGATACTTTCAAGCAAGCCTGAGGCTTGATGAAATAGAATCAGTGCAGTGGGGATGCCTGAAACCAGAGAGCACACCAACACAAACACCAGCCAAAAATGGTCAATCACACCAACCACCACTTTCTTGATGTAGTAGGAATAAGGGTCATAAATGAGATGATTGTCCAGCAGAGGAATGGAATGATATAGTTATGGCAAATGTGGTCATTTTCAGAAATGCTGTCATTCTAAATCTGTAAGTAATGGAAGCACATGGTAATTGAATTTAAAACACAACCAAAATGAAGATGTAAGGGAGTCAAAGCGACATAAACTAAGCGATGAAAGAACAATGGCTGCGTGATAACCACTGGTCAGTAAATTTCCACATACAGCAACGTTCCACTGTGTATGAACAAGACACTGGTGCAGCTGTTACGTTGTCCAATAGGTTGAAATGGTTCAAACAATCCTCATTCAAACTGCATACAGCAGCAGGAACACACTTGGAAAGTCCGAAAGTCAGATTGTGGCAAGATTAAAGTATAAAGAATGACAAGTAGCAGAATGACTTTCAATCTGAGAGAATCAAGAAGCTTCAGTTTTCAGCAGCTCAGTACACTTGGGATCAAAGCTGATCATGAGAGGAGATAAAATTGCAAAGGAAGACCGAGTTCAGGCAAGAACTTTCTAAATTATTCTCAGAGTAAGCTGAGAAATGAGGACCACATACACATGGACAAATGCAAGATCAATTAATCTTTTTACTTCAAGATAGGTTCAGCACTCACGAATGGATAAAGCGAAAGAATAAATTGAAAAGATGGTGGAACAGGGGTAATTTCATTAATCACATTTCCGCTAGATTGTGTTCAGGTATGGTCTCTCTTTCTGAACCGATTGGAGATACCAAAATCTGCACAAACCTGACACAATTGGCAGGTAGAGTTATAACATTTCATGGAAAAATATGAAATTGTTAACTTTGACAGGAAGAAAACAAAAGCAGGGCTTTACTTCAGTGGAAGATGACTGTGAGGTGCAGAGGTGCAGAGGGGTTGGATTTGACCTGCCTTTTGTGTACAGGACATACCTGGGCAATTGCCCACATTTGAGAATGTGGTGCTGGAAAAGCACAGCAGGTCTGGCAGCAACCAAGGAGCAGAAGGACTCTGAAGAAGGGTCGCTGGACCCGAAATATTAACCTCATTCCTCTGTCGACAGAAGCTGCCAGACCTGCTGAGATTTTCCAGCATGTTCTGTTTTTGTCCCTCTGGTTACTGACCCCCTTGTAACTTATAACAGTTTACTCTCTATTTACTTTATCCAAACCCTTCATAATCTCAAAAAAAACAAGCAGTAAAAGTCAGAAATGACACAAACTGATACCATCTTTAAAATCTGAAAACAACAAATGCTGGAAGTCACAGAGGGTCAGGCAGCATCCATGGACAGAGAGCAAGCTAACGTTTCAAGTCCAAACGTCTCTTCAACAGAGATCAGATCTAGACTCGAAAGGTTAGTTTGCTCTTTCTCCATGGAAGCTGCCTGACCCTCTGTGATCTCCAGCATTTGTTGTTTTCAGTACAGATTCCAAAATCTGCAGTAAGTTGCTCCAACCATCTTTAAACCTTCACCCAACTATTTCTGCTGGAGCAACCCTAGTTCCTCCAGTCTCTCCACATTCACTGAAGTCCCTTATCCTTGGCCCCATTGTACTAAATCTCCTCTGCACCCCCAACGTCTTGGCTTCCTGCCGAAGGTGCGGTGCCCAGAATTAAACACAATTCTCGAGATAAAGGCTGGGCCAGTGCCTTATAAAGGTTTACTGCAAATTCCTTCCATTTGTGCCATACACTTCCAGACCTAAAGGCTTACAAATCTCATTTGTCGCTTCAGCAACTTCATCCGTTACTCTGTCACTTTAAAAGATTTGTGAATGTGAACCTCCAGGTCTCTCCGTTCTTGCACCATCGTTAGAATTGTACCATTTAATTTATAACCTTGAAAGCTTTTGAAAGCTGGAGGGATCAGAATAAATCATCAGGCGATGTTAATGTTAACAGATCGACAATATAACATTGTAATGGGATAATCCAGCATTCAAGATTTTAAACTTATCTGAGAATGTAAAGTTAAGATCAGTAGTAAGGTATTTTAAGAACATATCTCCCAAAGTGTTTAATTAAAGCTGCTCTCTCACAGATTGTAGTATTAAGGAATATAATTGTGACCATCACACGTGCACAAAGATCAAACACACCACACTATATTGCTGTTGAAAGTAATTCTCTACAATATAGCTAAATAAAAGTTGATTGGAGATGTGAAGGTCTGTGTTTGGAATTTCATTTGACATTTAACATCAGATTAAAACTGGGGATATCTTGTAGTTCATGTATTTAATTTATTACTCTGTCATATTGCACACTGGGCTAATAAATTTTCAAAAACTATATATCCTTGCTGTTACTAGGCAACAGCAACCAAATGCAATTAAACTGACATCCTGTATTTGATTGAAAGCAGTGGCCAAAAATGGCAGAAACTCTGACTTCAGGTTCCTTAGTTTTTTAAACATTTGAATCCCCTTTAGGGTATATCCCAGAGTCCCGACCTCCTAAGGTTAGCATCCTGACATCAACTGGGTGTTTGGAGGAATTGTCTCAGGAGGATGCGTATGTAAGAGTGTGTGAGGGAAAGTGTGTGTGTGTGTGTGTGTGTGGGGGGGGGGGGGGGGGGGAGAATGTGTATGAGTGTGAGAGAGTGTATGTGTATGAGTGTGAGAGAGTGTATGTGTATGCGTGTGAGAATGTGTGTGTGTGTGAGTGTGTATGTGTGTGTGAGCGTGTGTGAGAGAGTATGTATGTGTGTGTGAGAGTTTTTATGCGTGTGAGAGTGTGTGTGTGAGAGAGTGTGTGTATTTGTGTGTTTGTGTGTTAGTCTCTGTGTCAGTATTGGTGTGCACAATGCATTTGTGTACGGATGTGTCAGTGTGTACAGGTTGTATGTCAGCGTGTGTATTTATGTGTGTCACTACTGTGTCTGTGACTATGGATACACAATGCATGTCAGTGTGTGTTAGCGTGTGTATGTTATGTGTCAGCAGGTGCACAGTGTGAACACGTGAATGTGCCACCGTGTCACTATGGTATGGTGTGTGTCAGTATGTTTATTTGTGTGTGAGTGAGAGAGAGAGAGAGAGAGAGAGAGAGAGAGAGATAGGATAGACACGTGTGAATCTTTTAACATTCTTATGTAATCGCCCCAGCGAATTCTCTGCTTGCAGCCTTCTCACTAGGAATGGAATTCATGGCAGTCCCTCCTGTTCTGTGGTGTTACTCAAGGGAGTCAGTTTGTGGTTATATTCAGAGTAAGTATACAAACACTGCACAGCCCCCAACCCATACAGGTCCCCCATTTATAATATAAACAAATGCATTGTTTACAGATTGACGGTCTTTTTTCATGTATCTTATTTCAAAACTGAGTTAGAAAACTGGCAACAGTCCTGTGCCCAGGAGGAATATTTGGCTGAAGTCATCATAACATATGTGTAATGAGAAGAGAGAGAGAGAGAGATGGTGAGAGAGAGAAAGGAAATAGAGATGAGAGAGGGGAGATGGAGGGGAAGAGAGAGGAAAGAGAGAAGGGATGAGAGAGTGGGGAGGGAGAGATGGAGAGAGAGGAGAGAGATAGAGAAGAGGGAGTGAGGAGAGAGAAGAAAGAGAAAGGGGGTGTGAGAGATAGAAAGAAAGAGAGTGAGAAGAAGAAAGAGATAGAGAGATGAGGTGGGGGGGGAGCGGCAATAGAGAGACACAGACAGAGAGAAAGAAAATGGGAGAAGAGCAGAGAGACCGAAAGATAACCAAAAGAAAATCATATTTGAACACAATTATAGTTTTCTGATAATTGTGGGATAGATTTTAGTTGTTGAGCAGTTGGCTGCAAAGTTAGAGGGAGACTCATGTCATAAAATGTATAAAATGTAAGAATTATGAGCAGGAGTTAGTTACTTGTCTCCTTAAACATGCTCTGTTGTGGTGGTAGATGATCGTTTACTTCAATTCTATCTATACACCCCATTCTATATTTATTAATTCACTCATGGGATGTGGGCATTGCTGGCAGGGCCAGTATTTATTGCCCATCCATAGTTGCCCCGTGAGAAGGTGGGGGTGAGCTGCCTTTTTGAACCACTGCAATCCATCTGCTGTCATAGAGTCATAGAGATGTACAGCACGGAAACAGACCCTTCGGTCCAACCCGTCCATGCCGACCAGATATCCCAACCCAATCGAGTCCCACCTGCCAGCCCCTGGCTCATATCCCTCCAAACCCTTCCTATTCATATACCCATCCAAATGCCTTTTAAATGTTGCAACTATACCAGCCTCCACCACATTCTCTGGCAGCTCATTCCATACACGTACCACCCTCTGAGTGAAAAAGTTGTCCCTGAGGTCTCTTTTATATCTTTCCCCTCTCACCCTAAACTTATGCCCTCTAGATCTAGACTACCCCACCCCAGAGAAAAGACTTTGCCTATTTACCCTATCCATGCCCCTCATCATTTTATAAACCTCTATAAGGTCACCCCTCCAGCCTCAGCCTGTTCAGTCTCTCCCTGTAGCTCAAACCCTCCAACCCTGGCAACATCCTTGTAAATCTTTTCTGAACCCTTTCAAGTTTCACAACATCTTTCCAATAGGAAGGAGACCAGAACTGCATGCAATTTTCCAACAGTGGCCTAACCAATGTCCTGTACAGCCACACAATACCCTTAGGAAGGGAATTCCAGGATTTTCACATGGAGGCATTGAGGAAATGGCGATATATTTGAAAATCAGGATGATGGGTGACTTGGAAGAAAAATTGCAGGGGGTGGTGTTCCCATGTATCTGCTGCCATCGTCCTTCCAGATGGAAGTGGTTGTGGGTTTGGAAGGTGCTGTCTGAGGAACTTTGGTGAATTTCTGCAGGGCATCTTGTAGATGGTACACACTGCTGCTACTGAGCATTGATGGGGGAGGGAGTGGATGTTTGTGGTTTTGGCGCCAACCTGATGGAGTCAAGCTTCTTGAGTGTTGTTGGAGCTGCACCCATCCAGGCTCGTGCAGAGTATTCCACCACCCTCCTGACTCTTGCCTTGTAGATGGTGACAGACTTTGGGGAGTCAGGAGGTGAGTTGTTCACTGCAGTATTCCCAGTCTCTGACCCGCTCTTGTAGGCTCCGCATTTATATGGTGAGTCCAGTTCAGTTTTTGGTCAATGATAACCCCCAGGATGTTGATAGTGATACGTTTATGGTAATTGGGATTGAACATCAAGGAGCAACAGTTAGATTGTCTTTTACGGAGATGGTCATAGCCTGGCATTTGCGCGGTGCAAATGTTACTTGCCTTGTGTCAGCCTGAGCCTAGATATTGTCCAGATCTTGTTGCATTTGAACATGGACCGCTTCAGTATCTGAGGAGTCACGAACGGTGCTGAACATTGCGCAATCATCGGCGAACATCCCCACGCCTGACCTTCTTGAGTGGTCGCTGATGATGAAACAGCTGAAGATGGTTGGGCCGAGGACACTACCCTGAGGAACTCCTGCAGAGATGTCCTGGAGCTGTTGGGTAGTTACCAAAATTCCATTGACGCCTGGCTTCACTGTGCTGATCAGCAAGATTTCCACAAGACTCTGGGTCAGAGATTCATAACTTTCTGAGGGAAGAAATGTCTCCTCATCTGAAGCTGAAATGATCAGCACCTTACCCCAAGATAGTGACCCCATACCCTAGTTTCCACAGCCAGGAGAATCAAACTTTCAGGTTCAGTCACGTCAAGCCATTTAAGATTTGTACTGACCAATGAGATTCCCTTTCAGACTATATTCAGGTTCACTTTACACCCCTCCTGGGACAATCCCTTCCTCCTATCCAATCATGTTTCTTTGCTCACCCTCCAAGGCCAGTATGTCTTTCCATGGTTGAGAAATCGAAACCAAAACTGCACACTATACTCTTGTTGTGGACTCCCCCAAACTCTGTCTAACATGGAGGGAATGTTTTTTATGGAACGCAGATGGGATGGGGAGGAAAATATATCTCTGGCGGTGGGGTCCATTTGTTGGTGGCAAAAATGGTGGAGGATAATGTGATGTATACAGTGGTTGGTGGGGTGGAAGGTAATGACCAGGGGCGTTCTGTCTTCATTACGATTGGAGGGGTTCGAGGGCAGAGGTGCAGGAAGTGGATGAAATTCCCTCCGCAACTCCCTTGTCAGGTCCACGTCCCCCACCAACCCACCCTCCCCTCCTAGCGCCTTCCCCTGCCACTGCAGGAATTGCAAAACCTGCGCCCACATCTCCCCCCTCACCTCTGTCTAAGGCCCCAAAGGAGCCTTCCACATCCATCAGTTTTACCTGCACTTTCACACATGTCATTTATTGTATCCGTTGCTCTCGATGCGGTCTCCTTTACATTGGGGAGACAGGACGCCTACTCACAGAGCACTTCAGAGAACATCTCTGGGACACCTGAAACAACCAACCCAACTGCCTCGTAGCTAATCATTTCAACTCCCCCTCCTACTCTGGCAAGGACATTCAGGCCTTGGGCCTCCTCCATCGCCTGTCCCTAACCACCCGATGCTTGGACAGGAGAACACCTCATCTTCTGCCTTGAGATACTCCAACCCCAGGGCATCAATGTGGATTTCAAAAGTTTCCTCATTTCCCCTCCCCCCCACCTTACCCTAGTTCCGACCTTCCAGCTCAGCACCACCCTCATGACCCATCTTAACTGTTCATCTCCCTTCCCATCTGTCTGCCCCAGTCCCTTCTCTGCCCTATCACCCTCACCCCCACCTCCATCTACCTATTGCACTCTCAGCTATCCTCCCCCCAGCCTCACCCCCCCTCCCATGTATCTCTCCACTCCCTCAGCCAATAGCCTCATTCCTGATTAAGGGTTCCTGCCTGAAATGCTGAATCTCCTGCTCCTTGGATGCTGCCTGACCTGCTGTGTTTCTCCAGCACCGCACTCTCGGCTCTGATCTCTAGCATCTGCAGTCCTCCCTTTCTCCAGGTTGAATAAAGAGGGGAGCCTGGTCATGTCCCCTCACCCAGGAGTTTAGGTGTATCCCATCATGAATCTGGTGTCTGGGTCAAACTGTGAGTAGATCCCATTGGGTTACTGGGCGTTTGTATCCACATTACCTTGAATAGTGTGCCAGTGGAGGAGGGTGGATGGTGTTCGGGCTCTGGTGACAGTGTTGTACTCCCACACCACTGAAATGGTAGCTGGGCTTTGGCCAGAGAAATCCAAACTAACAATTTTTGTAAATTAGCCGCTGAAAATACTGTCCTGCAGAAAGAGGGGAGGAGGGTGGATGGTCCCCGCCAGACCCTGGGAGGGGATGAAGGGGCAGGATGGCTTTGTGCAGTTATAAACTCAAACCCAAGCCCTGAGCTCTGTGCTTCCAGGCAAGAAACTCCCACTGAGGAAGGGCTTGGCATCTGATGGAGCTCAGACCCACCAGAAACACTCAGCTTCATATCTGCTCCGGGTAAACACAGGGCAAACCGTCCCCTTACCCTCACAGCTACATTCCTGATTGAAAATCTCTCCTTCCCCCTGCTTTCTTTGGTTGGTGTCACTAATGGTGCTGCACGGTGGGGGATTGAGTGGGGGAGCAGTCAGGGTACAGGGTGCTGCCTTATCTAGACCACCACCTCCCTCCTGTAAGGGTGCTTCTTCAGGAACTCTCTCCTGTGTGTGTGTGTGTGTGAGAGAGAGAGAGAGGGGGGAAGAGGAGGACAGTGTGAGGCCCTGCCCCTGTTTCTTGCTGCTGTATTAGGTATGCGAGGCAGTGCCTTTATGTATCCAATCACACACAAGGACTCAGTGATGCAGTCGGTTCTCACTGGAGACTTTTCTGGGAGCTGCAGTGTTTCTCTGTTCAAGTGACGGTTCCCCCTGTCTCCCGCAGTATAAAACCGCTCACTCTCAACACTTGGAACCAAATCTCTGCAAAGCCTGGCCAAGAGAAGCAGACGAGAGAGAGCGAAACCGTGTCTTCCTTTTAATTTGTGTCTGTCTCTATTTCTCAGGCAACCTCAGCTAAATAGATTTTCTGTTTATTTTAAACAAAATAAAGGACATCTTTCCAGGTAAGACAATGTTGTGTTGCCAAGCTCTCTGTCCATGCTGAAAGTGTGGCTCATAGGATCCCTGCTGTTGGGGATGAGTTGTTTTGGGAAGGGGCTATTGTCTAATGAATGCTTCCTTACGGAATGGGAGGTACATGTCAGTACACGGATTGTGTTCCCTCAGCTCGACCAGGAATATCCCTATCACCCGAATCACTGCGGGTCAGTGAGGGGGGTGAGAGAGGGGAGGGAGCCTGACTCTGTGCGTGTGGGTGCCAGAAAGTTGAGGTGCCTGAGTGGAGAGGCTGTGCCCAGAGTGTGGGATTAATACAGACCCGTGTGTGTGTTCGTCTCTGCCACTCTCTATCAGAGAGAAAGCGAAAACAAATGTCATCTTTCATTTGCTCGGTATGTTGTTGCTGCTGTCGGTGGTGTTAGGGCTGTGTGTGTGATGAGGTAGAGGATTCCTCTGTTTCTGTCCAACACTCGCTGAATATCTGTTTGCCTGTTTCAATGAAGAGTCCACTTTCGGTGGAACATTATCTCCATTGGGTTCAGTAAGTTCCCGTTTTCACCTTGTTCAATTTCAAACTGGCAATGTATTCACAAAAGGTGTTTATCAGAAAGAACACATTGATAGTGCTTTCCGACTAGTTGTAATTTAATCAGTACACACAATCACACTGACACACACACACTGACACACAATCACACACACTGACACACAATCACAGACTGACACAATCTCTCACACTAATGCAGTCACACACACTGATAGACACACACTCAATCCCTCACACTGACACACAGTCACACCCATACTGACACACACAATGACATACTCACAATCTGTCACACACTGATTCACACAGATACTGACAATCTCACACTCACTGACAGTCACACATAATCTCTCTCAAACACAACACACACTAACAATCTCATACACTGACACAGTCACACAGGAACACACTGACACAGGTACACACAATCTCTCCCATATACACACAGTTTCACACACACTGACAGTCACTGACGTTCACACATTCGCATATTCACAATCACACACACACTGACACACAATCACACACTAGCGCACAATTACTCTGACCCACATTCCAGCACCAACAGTCACTCACACTCACACTCACACTCACTCTCACACACTGGTACACTCTCTCAAGACGGGAGCACGGAGAATGCTGGATCCTGGGAGAAGGGACCAGGACAAGGATGTGGGGAAACGGCCGGAGAGCAGCGGCGGAGTGTTTGAGCCGAGAGACTTTCCCACCTTTCCGTTCCTGCCGGGAATGGGCCGGCAACTAGGGACCGAGCAGCAGCGAATTCAGGGGAATTCTGAACAGACGGTGTGAAGGTCAAGGAGTTTTCGACTTGGTTTGATCTTCTGATCTCTGTGCCTCTGTGACACATCCATATTTATACACTGATTTATTATCCTGCATTAACCTCTTGAGAGATATGGAGTGTTCAGGTTGACACATAGAAATGCAGCCAAACAGAGAGAGCAATAAGACTGCACTGGCTCCCACAAGTTCACTGCATCCTAGGGACAGAGAGAATCCCAAAGACTGACAATCCCAGAGACAGAGAGAATCCCAGAGACAGCGACAATCCCAGAGTCAGCGACAATCCCAGAGACAGCGACAATCCCAGAGACAGCGACAATCCCAGAGACAGAGACAATCCCAGAGACAGAGACAATCCCAGAGACAGAGAGAATCCCAGAGACAGAGAGAATCCCAGAGACAGAGACAATCCCAGAGACAGAGAGAATCCCAAAGACAGAGAGAATCCCAGAGACAGTGACAATCCCATAGACAGAGAGAATTCCAGAGACAGCGACAATCCCAGAGACAGAGAGAATCCCAGAGACAGCGACAATCCCAGAGACAGCGACAATCCCAGAGACAGAGAGAATCCCAGAGACAGCGACAATCCCAGAGACAGTGACAATCCCAGAGACAGAGAGAATCCCAGAGACAGAGACAATCCCAGAGACAGCGACAATCCCAGAGACAGAGAGAATCCCAGAGACAGTGACAATCCCAGAGACAGAGAGAATCCCTGAGACAGCGACAATCCCAGAGACAGCGACAATCTCAGAGACAGTGACAATCCCAGAGACAGAGAGAATCCCAGAGACAGAGAGAATCCCAGAGACAGAGAGAATCCCAAAGACAGAGAGAATCCCAGAGACAGCGACAATCCCAGAGACAGCGACAATCCCAGAGACAGAGACAATCCCAGAGACAGAAAGAATCCCAAAGACAGTGACAATCCCAGAGACAGAGACAATCCCAGAGACAGAGACAATCCCAGAGACAGAGACAATCCCAGAGACAGCGACAACCCCAGAGACAGCGACAATCCCTGAGACAGCGACAATCCCAGAGACAGTGACAATCCCAGAGACAGAGATAATCCCAGAGACAGAGATAATCCCAGAGACAGAGACAATCCCACAGACAGAGACAATCCCACAGACAGAGACAATCCCAGAGACAGAGAGAATCCCGAAGACAGTGACAATCCCGGAGACAGAGAGAATCCCGGAGACAGCGACAATCCCAGAGACAGTGACAATCCCAGAGACAGAGATAATCCCAGAGACAGAGATAATCCCAGAGACAGAGACAATCCCACAGACAGAGACAATCCCACAGATAGAGACAATCCCACAGACAGAGACAATCCCAGAGACAGAGAGAATCCCGAAGACAGTGACAATCCCAGAGACAGAGAGAATCCCGGAGACAGAGACAATCCCAGAGACAGTGACAATCCCAGAGACAGTGAGAATCCCAGAGACAGAGACAATCCCAGAGACAGCGACAATCCCAGAGACAGCTACAATCCCAGAGACAGTGACAATCCCAGAGACAGAGACAATCCCAGAGACAGTGACAATCCCAGAGACAGAGATAATCCCAGAGACAGAGAGAATCCCAGAGACAGCTACAATCCCAGAGACAGCGACAATCCCAGAGACAGTGACAATCCCAGAGACAGTGAGAATCCCAGAGACAGAGAGAATCCCAGAGACAGAGACAATCTCAGAGACAGCGACAATCCCAGAGACAGAGACAATCCCAGAGACAGAGAGAATCCCAGAGACAGTGACAATCCCAGAGACAGTGACAATCCCAGAGACAGAGACAATCCCAGCGACAGAGAGAATCCCAGAGACAGAGACAATCCCAGAGAAAGCGACAATCCCAGAGACAGTGACAATCCTAGAGACAGAGACAATCCCAGTGACTGAGAGAATCCCAGAGACAGCGACAATCCCAAAGACAGAGAGAATCCCAGAGACAGAGACAATCCCAGAGACAGAGACAACCCCAGAGACAGCGACAATCCCAGAGACAGCGACAATCCCAGAGACAGCGACAATCCCAGAGGCAGTGACAATCCCAGAGACAGAGACAATCCCACAGACAGACACAATCCAACAGACAGAGAGAATCCCAGAGACAGAGAGAATCCCAGAGACAGAGACAATCCCAGAGACAGTGACAATCCCAAAGACAGAGACAATCCCAGAGACGGAGAGCATCCCAAAGACAGTGACAATCCCAGAGACAGTGACAATCCCATAGACAGAGAGAATCCCAAAGACAGTGACAATCCCAGAGACAGCGACAATCCCAGAGACAGAGACAATCCCAGAGACAGAGAGAATCCCAGAGATAGTGACAATCCCAGAGACAGCGACAATCCCAGAGACAGAGCTGGCAACTGTAACAGCAATCAGCACCTTCTATTCTGCCCAGGAACAGACTGAAGCCAGGGCAGTGAGTGTTAATCTCAGAAGAAAATACTAACCACTTCCCAGTGACACCAAACTCCAGCAGGATATTTTTAAACCAGCTGGAGTACAACAGATTCAGCTGTATTAGTGAGAGAGAGAGAGTGAGAGAGAGAGAGAGAGTGTCTCCCCTGCTCACTGCCCTGACGCTCAGAGGAATTTTCACTTTTATTGTTTAACATTGGCTAATATTCTGAAAACTGAAAATGTGTTGCTGGAAAAGCGCAGCAGGTCAGGCAGCATCCAAGGAACAGGAGAATCGATGTTTCGGGCATGAGCCCTTCTTCAGGAATGAGGAAAGTGTGCCAAGCAGGCTAAGATAAAAGGTAGGGAGGAGGGACTTGGAGTGGGCATTGAAAATGCGGTAGGTGGAAGGAGGTTAAGGTGAGGGTGATAAGGTGAGGGTGATAGGCCGGAGTGGGGGTGGGGGTGGAGAGGTCAGGAAGAAGATTGCAGGTTAGGAAGGTGGTGCTGAGTTCGAGGGTTGGGACTGAGACAAGGTGCGGGGAGGGGAAATGAGGAAACTTGAGAAATCTGAGTTCATCCCTTGTGGTTGGAGGGTTCCTAGGCAGAAGATGAGGCGCTCTTCCTCCAACCGTCGTGTTGCTATGGTCTGGCGATGGAGGAGTCCAAGGACCTGCATGTCCTTGGTGGAGTGGGAGGGAGAGTTGAAGTGTTGAGCCACGGGGCGGTTGGGTTGGTTGGTCCGGGTGTCCCAGAGGTGTTCTCTGAAACGTTCCGCAAGTAGGTGGCCTGTCTCCCCAATATAGAGGAGGCCACATCGGGTGCAGCAGATGCAGTAAATGATGTGTGTGGAGGTGCAGGTGAATTTGTGGTGGATATGGAAGAATCCCTTGGGGCCTTGGTGGGAAGTAAGGGGGGATTTTCCATGATTTTCGCTTCCCCGGTCCCCCACACCTTATCTTCACCATGGACATCCAGTCCCTGTACACCTCCATCCCCCATCATGAAGGACTCAAAGCCCTCCACTTATTCCTTTCCCGCCGTACCAACCAGTACCCTTCCACTGACACCCTCCTTCGACTGACTGAACTGGTCCTCACTCTGAACAACTTCTCTTTCCAATCCTCCCACTTCCTCCAAACCAAAGGAGTAGCCATGGGCACCCGCATGGGTCCCAGCTATGCCAGCCTCTTCGTAGGATATGTGGAACAGCCCATCTTCCGCAGCTACACTGGCACCACCCCCCACCTTTTCCTCCGCTACATCGATGACTGTATTGGCGCTGCCTCATGCTCCCACGAGGAGGTTGAACAGTTCATCCACTTTACCACCACCTTCCATTCCGACCTCAAATTTACCTGGACCATCTCAGACTCCTCCCTCTCCTTCCTTGACCTCTCCATTTCTATCTTGGGCGACCGAATCAACACGAACATTTACTATAAACCGACCAACTCCCACAGCTACCTAGACTACACCTCCTCCCATCCTGCCCCCTGTAAAAACGCCATCCCATATTCCCAAATCCTTCGTCTCCGCCGCATCTGCTCCCAGGAGGACCAATTCCAATACCGAACAACCCAGATGGCCTCCTTCTTCAAAGACCGCAATTTCCCACCAGACGTGATCGACGATGCCCTCCACCGCATCTCCTCCACTTCCCGCTCCTCCGCCCTTGAACCCCGCCCCTCCAATCGCCACTAGGACAGAACCCCACTGGTCCTCATCTACCACCCCACCAACCTCCTGATACATCGTATCATCCGCCGTCATTTCCGCCACCTCCAAACGGACCTCACCACCAGGGATATACTTCCTTCCCTTCCCCTATCAGCGTTCCGAAAAGACCACTCTCTCCGTGACTCCCTCGTCAGGTCCACACCCCCCACCAACCCAACCTCCATTCCCGGCACCTTCCTCTGCAACTGCAAGAAATGCAAAACCTGCGCCCACACCTCCCCCCTTACTTCCCTCCAATGCCCTAAGGGATCCTTCCATATCCACCACAAATTCACCTGCACCTCCACACACATCATTTACTGCATCCTCTGTACCCGATGTGGCCTCCTCTATATTGGGGAGACAGGCCGCCTACTTGCGGAACGTTTCAGAGAACACCTCTGGGTCACCTGGACCAACCAACCCAACTGCCCTGTGGCTGAACACTTCAACTCCCCCTCCCACTCCACCAAGGATATGCAGGTCTTTGGACTCCTCTATCGCCAGACTATAGCAACACGACGGCTGGAGGAAGAGCGCCTCATCTTCTGCCTAGGAACCCTCCAACCGCAAAGGATGAACTCAGATTTCTCCAGTTTCCTCATTTCCCCTCCCCCCACCTTGTCTCAGTCAAATCCCTCAAACTCAGCACCACCTTCCTAACCTGCAATCTTCTTCCTGACCTCTCCGCCCCCACCCCCACTCCGGCCTATCACCCTCACCTTATCACCCTCACCTTAACCTCCTTCCACCTACCGCATTTCCAACACCCCTCCCCCAAGTCCCTCCTCCCTACCTTTTATCTTAGCCTGCTTGGCACACCTCCTCATTCCTGAAGAAGGGCTCATGCCCGAAACGTCGATTCTCCTGCTCCTTAGATGCTGCCTGACCTGCTGCACTTTTCCAGCAACACATTTTTAAGCTCTGATCTTCAGCATCTGCAGTCCTCACTTTCTCCTAATATTCTGAAAGGGTGACTGAAAGAGAACTAGCAAACACGTTTGGGTCAAACATGAGGCACAGCCTCCCGAGACACCGTGGAGCTTGGAGAGAGATCAAAACACAGTGTGTCACATGGTGTCTAAGGCCATTCCCAAACCCCTGCCAACACCATCCAGAAACAAACCCACCTTGGGCCCTGAACTCCACTGAAACACATTAAATATTTTAAAAGCAACACGCTCAGAGATGTTATTACATTCCTCTGGAGCAGATGGCATTGAACCTGGGCTTCCACTGTATCACAGGAGGGCACTGGCTGAGTATCCAACTGGCCCTTTCATGGTTAATCTCACCTTGATACAATAAAGCTGAATGAGGCACGAGGATTCAGGTGAATGGGGGTTCCGGTGAATCGGGTTCAGGTGAATAAGGGTTGAAGTGGTTGGGGGTTGAGGTGGATAGGGATTGAATGGGGGTAGAGGTGGATGGGGGCTGAGGTGGATGGGGGCTGAGGTAGATGGGGGTTAAGGTGGATGGGGTTGAGGTAGATGGCGGTTGAGGTAGATGGGGTAGAGTTGGAAGGAGGTTGAGGTGGAGGGGGACTGAGTTGGATGGAGGTTGAGTTGGATGGAGGTTGAGTTGGATGGAGGTTGAGTTGGATGGAGGTTGAGTTGGATGGAGGTTGAGGTGGATGGGGGTTGAAGTGGATGGGGGTTGAAGTGGATGGAGGTTGAGGTGAATGAGGGTTGAGATGGATGGAGGTTGAGGTAGATGGAGGTTAAGGTAGATGGGGGTAGAGTTGGAAGGAGTTTGAGGTGGAAGGGGGCTGAGATGGATGGAGGTTGAGTTGGATGGAGGTTGAGGTAGATGGGGGTTGAGATGGATGGAGGTTGAGGTGGATGGGGTTGAGGTGGATGGAGGTTGAGGTTGATGCAGGTTGAGGTGGATGGGGGTTGAGGTGGATGGGGGTTGAGGTAGATGGGTTGAGGTAGATGGGGTAGACTTGAAAGGAGGTTGAGGTGGAAGTGGGCTGAGGTGGATGGTGGTTGAGATGGAGGGGAGCTGAGGTCAATGAAGGTTGAGGTGGATGGAGGTTGAGGTGGAGGGGGCTGAGGTGGATGGAGGTTGAGGTGGATGGAGGTTGAGGTGGATGGAGGTTGAGGTGGAGGGAGCTGAGGTGGATGGAGGTTGAGGTGGATGGAGGTTGAAGTGGATGGAGGTTGAAGTGGATGGATGTTGAGGTGAATGGAGGTTGAGGTGGATGGAGGTTGAGGTGGATGAAGGTTGAGGTGGATGGAGGTTGAGGTGGATGAAGGTTGAGGTGGATGAAGGTTGAGGTGGATGGAGGTTGAGGTGGATGGAGGTTGAGGTGGATGAAGGTTGAGGTGGATGGAGGTTGAGGTGGATGGAGGTTGAGGTGGATGGAGGTTGAGGTGGATGGGGTTGAGGTGAATGGAGGTTGAGGAGAATGGGACGTTGGGGGTATGGAGTGAATGGTTAGTTTGTAGAAGAGTGAATGGGTGAAGGTCAAGGGTCATTGCTTTGGTGGTTGGGCAGATGGATGACTTGAGCTGAAAATGTGTTGCTGGAAAAGCGCAGCAGGTCAGGCAGCATCCAGGGAACAGGAGAATCAACGTTTCGGGCATAAGCCCTTCCTGAGGTTGAGGTGGATGGAGGTTGAAGTGGATGGAGGTTGAGGTGGAGGGAGTTGAGGTGGACGGAGTTGACTGGACTGATAAATGGAAGGAGGGTATGCACTAATCATTGAATAATTGGGTGAATGAGTTGGCCCATTGTGAATCTTTGGATGAATGAATGAGCTTGTGATGTGTTTGTGTAGGACAAGAGGAGCCACAGTATGTGGTTTACAGGGTGAGAAGGTTAGGTTGGTCATTCAGATTGGTGCCAGGTGTATGGGGCATCGATGCCCATTCCAGCTATGGTGGATCTGAGAACTCTCAGCTGGTGCAGTCACAAATAAATCCAACTGAGTATCTGAGGGAAACACCATTATTCCAGAGTGTGGTGAGAATGTGGAGTTTGCTCACACAACAGCTTGGCTGCTGTTGGATTAACAGGAATTGAGGCATCAAAGGAAATGTTGATAGAATGCGATGCAGAAAGATGGGAGAAGCTTTGTGTTGAACACTAAGGACACATTAAGCTGACTAACCTTGATCCCGAGTTGTTAGTATTCTGTCGTACCATTGTTATAACCTGACAAGTTTGAGGATTGAGCAATTATTTCACCTGTAAATATAACTCTCATGTGAAAATGTGCTAATTCAAAAGGATGTCTGTTTCTGACTGGGGACCTGGATTTTGTTACTGAATTATTTTGTTCCATCAAAAAGCACACATATGTATAAAACACTTCACTGTAAGTGTCAAGAGGAATATTTTACAGACTAATTCATGGATGCACAACAATTGATTGTGTGATGAAGCTTTATTTATATCAAACAAGTGGAAAGTGGAATGTAGAAGTCAGCTCTGAAAGGTGTGACAGATGCTCTGTGTTATTAATAGCTCTTTTGGATTAGGATCAAGAGTCCAGGGCACTCTCTTCTTACGGTCTCGAAAGTTTTCTTCAACCCCTGGCGTTTTAAAGCGTTGTGATGAGGTCAATCAAATCATGTGTGTGCTGACAGCTGTCAAATGCAGAAGAGAGGGATCTATTTTGTGTTTTTTAAGAATGTAAAATTACAGTTACTTCTATGAAGATACTGATGGCGTGTCTCCCAAGGGTTGTTGGTACCACCAGCGGAATTTGGGCTCCCATATCTAGATTCCCTTGGTGAACAATCCATTACAACTGGATCAAATTGATGCTGCTGGCAACATTTATTTGATTATGTATCCTTTGTCTGCCTTTTGGAACGCTTTCTCCTTGAGGCACCAGCCTTCAGCTTAATTTCATCAAGATGGAAGCCCCTTCGCCATGTTGGCTAGGCAGCTGCATTTCCTTTGGGTGATTGAGGATGGAATGTGAATGGCCACAACATCCTGAGGGCACGATTAAACTTGAGGTGAACAAATGTTAACACAAGGGGTAATTCATCCCTTGTTGCCCATGCAGAATTTCAGTCTCTCCCTTGGGCTGTTTCTTATTTTATTATTCTTTTTTCTCAATTGTAATCCTTTTAAAATAGAACCAATACAATTTACAATGATGTAATCAGTTTAGCTTTCGTCACCTCTTCTGGCAGAACGGTCCTCATTTTAAGAGCTTTGGATTAAGATGTTTCCATCTAATTCCCTTTGTGTATCCATTGAGCTTCTGGACTCTGGTCATTCACTCGTCAAGTAAGGAACAGGCTTCCCACAGTCCAGTCCCTAATCTCTGGAAACCCCTTTGCTTTTCGACTTCAAATGTTTCCTTTATGATTCTCGACATGGTGACCCTCCTGGACTATGCTGTGTTTCAGCCACCATGTAGTCTTCGTTTTTCACTCACTGTGAGCAGTATCATGATGTGTTTCCTACATTATGTGAATTATATTAAGTGCAGTTAATTTTCAAACGTAGGAGCAGGAGTAGTTTATTCAGGGAATTTCTGCCATTCAATAACATCGTGGCTTAATTTGTTCTTCTACTGTAGAAACACTTTCTTTGAAGAAAATGTTTGCTCCTTTTTATACTTTTGATAGTTTCTATCACTATTCTGCCCACTACCATCCCAAAATCCACCGTCACTGTCACCGTCACTGTCACCATCATCACTGAATGTCTTTATTTGTGGAGAGTGAATTGGTCAAAACTCTTGAGTTTGAATTGACAGACTTATGCAACACATTCTATAGGGGCACCACACTCTTGGCTCAATTACTCAGATTCAGGTTCCTGATGAAGGGCTTCTGCCCGAAATGTCAATTTTCCTGCTCCTCGGATGCTACATGGCCTGCTGTGCTTTTTCAGCACCACTCTAATCTTGACTGGCTGCCTGTGCCAAGTTGCAGTTGTCGTGAGCAAGAGCCCAAGGGCAGAACTCTTCAAACTAACACATACAGAAGACAAAAAAGTATTAACAGCCAACTTTGAATTCATTCTGTCTGATATGATGTTGTTTGAAATGGCTAATTACAGGTGGTTAATTGCCATTGTGCTTAAGACTGATTCTGAGGTGTCGGTGTGTCCTGTGAATATTAACATTTATGCAGAACTGAAAGTACTGTGGGAGCTGTGAGATCTGGAGAATAGAGACCAAATATCTCGGCCAGTTCCTTCACTGTACTTTGATTTCAATTCTATTTCCTCAAATTGCTGCTCACCATTGGCCCAATGAGCTCTGTGTTTGATCATCAATGTTGCCAGATGATTGGACAGTGCTTTTATTCATTTTCAAGCGAAAATGTCAAGGCCAGTCTCCTCTACATTGGGGAGACAGGACGCCTTCTCGCAGAGCGCTTCAGAGAACATCTCCAGGACACCTGCACCAATCAACCCTGTGGCCGAAAACTTTAACTCCCCCTCCTACTCCCCCAAGAAATGCAGATCCTGGGCCTCCTCCATCGTCATTCCCTCACCATCCGACGCCTGGAGGAAGAACGCCTCATCTTCTGCCACGGGACCCTCCAACCCCACAGCATTAATGTGGATTTCACTTGTTTCCTCATTTCCCCTTCCCCAACCTTACCCCAGTTCCAAACTTCCAGCTCAGCACCGTGCTCATGACCTGTCCTACCTGTCCATTTTCCTTCCCACCTATCCACTCCACCCTCCCCTCCGACCTATCACCTTTACCCCCACCTCCATCCACCTATTGTACTCTTAGCTGCCTTCCTACCACCCCCACCCCCTCTTATTTATCTCTCCACCCCCAAGGCTTCCAGCCTCATTCCTGATGAAGGGCCTTAGCTCCTCGGATGCTGCCTGGCCTGCTGTGCTTTTCCAGCACCTCACTCTTGGCTCAATTACTCAGTGAAAGTGAGAACTGCAGTTGCTGGAGACCAGAGTTGAAAAATGTGGTGCTGAAGAAGTCCTGAAGAAGGGCTTATGCCCGAAGCGTCGATTCTCCTGCTCCTCGGATGCTGCCTGGCCTGCTGTGTTTTTCCAGCACCACATTTTTCAACTCAATTACTCAGTGTTAACTGTTGATGAGAAGTTACTGGTGAGCTACCCTCTGGAGCTGCTGCAGTCCACTAAAGGCAGATGTGCAGCTGGGAGAACTTTGCAGGATTTTGACTCAGTTCCTTGTTTGATGCTGGCATTTCTGTCTAATATTGTTTTGCTTTGACTTCTCCATTGGTTTCGAAGAGTATGTTGCTGGAAAAACACAGCCGGTCAGGCAATATCCGAGGAGCAGGAGAATCAACATTTTGAGCATAAGCCATTTGCTGGACCAGATAACAGCTACAAGTCTGGCAAAATGGCAATTACATTACAGTCCATGCATTTAATTCAGGGCACATCTGAGTAGAAATAAATACCCTTGTGTAGTAATTAAATATTTTGCCTCAATGTGATGTATGTCTTGGTTCAGTGGGTCGCACTCTTGCCTTTAAGTCAACAAGTTAAACCCCATTCCAGTTATTTAAGGAACAGCCTGAATTGACATCATTTCCTGACACTAAAGGTGCTATTTTTAATGGTGTGACCTTCCTGGGTAGACATATTGGACCCTCTGGCACCATTGTGAAGAAGATGAATAGAATTTACCTGAGTGCTCCTGGGGCCAAAATGTATCCCTTAACTGCTCATAGAAGCAGATGATCTTGTTGCTGTCTCAGTGCTGTTTATGGGAGATCCCTGTTGTGTTTCCAACACTACAGCTGTAATGAGACTTCACATCTACTTCACTGGCTCTTTTGGATATGCAGAGGTTGGGAAAAGTCCTATAGAAATCTGGAAAAAAGTTATTCCGGACTTGACTACATTACATAAACATAAGTCTTCTTTCTGTAACGTACAACAAGAAACACTTACATTTCTATAGCAGTGGTGACAGTGCAACACTCTGTCTTGCTGCATTGAATTTGAAGTATCAGTCTTGGCTTTGTGTTCCGTTCTCTGGGGTGGATCTTAAATTGGGATCTTTCTGTCTCAGAAGTGAGTGTGCCACTGGCTGAGCTGCAGCTGATAATGCAACTTAAAGCATTCAACTGATTGGCTGAATATAATGTAAGGAACTGGGCAGCTGAAGTGATGAGTTTTAAATGGAACTTGCAATCTTTTAATAGTATTGAAGCTCAGAAAAATTGTTGATTTTTCTCTGTTTTACACAACTAATCTTTAGAAAGGTGTTACCATATTTACAAACTGAGCAATATGCAGTGCTGTTAGCATTAGAAACTATCTTAGAAACATAGAAAATAGCAACAGGAGGAGGCCATTTGGCCTTTTGAGCCTGCAGCATCATTCAGTATGATCATGGCCGATCATTCAGCTCAGTCCCCTGTTCCTGCTTTCTCCCCCATACCCTTTGATCCCTAAGAACTCTATCTAACTCCTTCTTGAAAACATTTAACATTTTGGCCACAACCATTTTCTGAGTTCCACAGACTCCCCATGCTCCGGGTAAAGACATTTCTCCTCATCCCAGTCCTAAATACCCTACCCCATGTCTTTAGACTGTAACCCCCTGGTTCTGGAGTCCTAGGGCATCAGGAACAGTCTTTTGAGTGTTTATCCCATCTAGTCCCGTTACAATTTTATAGATTTCTCTGAGCACCCCCCAGTTCTTCTAGACCCCAGTGACTATAGCCCTAACTGATCCAGTCTCCCTTCATACATCAGTCCTGCTATCCCAGGAATCAGTCCCGATAAACCTTCGCTGCGCATGATAAAATCTGAGATATAACGCAGGGGAATTGGGTTAAATCTGCACTTTCCCTCCCTTTCATCACTCTTCCCACTGATGAAGGGCAAACATTGAAAGACAAAGAGATCTAACTGGTGACCATCACCTCTGGTCCCTGTGAAACAGGGTCAACAGCACAAACCAAAAACAGTGGGATGTTCTGAGAACACGTGGGGAGAGAGCAAGAAAATCAGAAAGCAATTCATTGAGATTAAGAGCAAAACAAGACCATGTACCCAAGATTCACCCCACATGGCCTTTCCTCTTTACACAGCAGTTGAAACTTTATTGCTGGAACAGCACAGCAGGTCAGGCAGCATCCAGGGAACAGGAGATTCGACGTTTCGGGCACAGGCCCTTCTTCAGGAATGAGCAGAGAGTGTTCAGCAGGAGAAGATAAAAGGTAGGGAGGAGGGACTTGGAGGAGGGGCGTTGGAAATGTGATAGGTGGAAAGAGGTCAAGGTGAGGGTGATAGGTCGGAGTAGGATGGAGGCGGAGAGGTCAAGAAGAAGACTGCAGGTCAGGAAGGCGGTGCCGGGCTGGAGGGATTCGGCTGAGACAAGGTGGGGGGAGGGGGGATGAAGAAACTGGTGAAGTCCAAGTTCATCCCCTGCGGTTGGAGGGTTCCCAGTCGGAAGATAAGACGCTCCTCCTCCGACCGTCGCGTTGTTGTGGTTTGGCGGTGGATGAGTCCAATGACCTGCATATCCTCGGTGGAGTGGGAGGGGGAGTTGAAATGCTGTGCTACAGGGTGGTTGGGTTGGTTCGTCCGGGTGGCCCAGAGGTGCTCTCTGAATCGCTCCGCAAGTAGGCGGCCTGTCTCCCCAATATAGAGGAGGCCACACCGGCTGCAGCGGATGCAGTAGATGATGTGGGTGGAGGTACAGGTGAATCTGTGGCGGATATGGAAGTTTCCTTTGGGGCCTTGGAGAGAAGTGAGGGGGGAGGTGTGGGCGCAAGTGTTGCACCTCCTGCGGTTGCAAGGGAAGGTGCCGGGAGTGGAGGTTGGGTCGGTGGGGGGTGTGGATCTGACAAGGGAGTCGCGGAGGGAGTGGTCTCTACGGAAAGCTGATAGGGGAGGGGAGGGAAATATATCCTTGGTGCTGGGGTCTGTTTGGAGGTGGCGGAAGTGACGGCGGATGATGCGCTGTACATGGAGATTGGTGGGGTGGTAGGTGAGGACCAGTGGGGTTCTGTCCTGGTGGCGGTTGGAGGGGCGGGGCTCAAGGGCGGAGGAGCGGGAAGTGGAGGAGATGCGGTGGAGGGCACCGTCTTTACACTGCAAACCTGCTTCTAACAAGGTTTTTGTTGTTATCTGAAAGATATGGTGGCAGTTCAGAGACTGCTCATAGTTGTACTGAGTGTTTCCAGAATTTTCTACATTGCTTTTTGAGCATTTGTATTTCTATATTAATTTGTTCAACAAAGCTGCAGATTGAAAATGGAAATGAAAGTGCTTTATTTGTAGTGTTTGAAGGGCTCGTCTGATTGACTGATTCAGGTGTATTATGTCAGGTAACTTGATAGCACAGCACCCATTTATAAAAAAAAGTTCAATTAGCTGAGATAAACTACTTGAGCAACCATTTCTGCTAATTTTCAAAATGAGTGTCCTGAACATATTTGCACATCATCAGGCTTCTCGAGCGATGACACAGAGAAAGCCTGAGCAAATCTATTCCACCATTCCATTAGATCTTGACCAATCAGCTCCATTTATCTCCTTCAATCCACATCGCCAGATGTCCTCACTCAGTAAATACCTCAATAAAACAAAGAACTGTGAATGCTGGAGATCATGGAGTCCCTACAGTGTGGAAATAGGACCTTCAGCCCAACACGTCCACACCAACCCTCTAAAGAGTAACCCACCCAGATTAATGCACCTAACCTACACATCCCTGAACACTTTGCGGCAATTTAGCATGGCCAATTCACCTAACCTATACACCTTTGGACTGTAGGAGGAAACCGGAGCACCCGGAGGAAACCCACGCAGACACGGGGAGAATGTGCAAACTCCACACGGACAGTTGCCTGAGGCTGGAATCGAACCCAGGTCCCTGGTGCTGTGAGGCAGCAGTGCTAACCACTGAGCCATTTGAAACAAACAAACAAAAAGCAGAAATTGCTGGAGAGTATCAGCATCTTCAGAGCAAGGAAGCAGCGTTAATGTTTCTGTTAACGTTTAAGAAACAAATGTTTCTCTCTCCACAGATGCTGCCAGACATACTGAGTTTCTCCAACAATTTCTGTTTTTGTTTGCCCCAGTAAATGTTTGTTGTTTTTTGTGTATTTTATAGTGGCCTTTTATTGCAAAGTTCTTCAGTACAACTTCCCTCTAAGGCAGAAGGTGATGGATTCACCCCAGAGTCTTCAGGATGATGGTCCAGCGCTATACTAAGGGAATGCTGTGCTGTTGCAGCTATCATCAATCAGGGGGGATGTTATATTAAAGCACTGTATGCCCCCTGGTGTGTGTAAAAAAATTCTTTGGGGATGTTCCAGAGAAAATTTAGTAGATCTACCAAATTCCCAGCTAATACTGATCACTGAATTAACCTCAGTAATAAAATGAACAAGTTACAATGGAGTATTTCTTACATTGTAGCTGTGACTGTACTTACAAATGTATTTAATTGGGTCTAATGTGTTTTAGAACATCCTGAGGGTCTGAAATGTCGTGTAGCAATGCAAGCTTTTCACTTTTAAGATTTTAAATGAAAAATGTGCAGGTCTACTTAGAAACAAAGACATAATGGCTCATTCAATTTTCAAATGTTTTCTGCCTTATTTCTTACAAAGAATCGTGGCCATAATGATGCATTACTCAGTTCTAGTTTCCTGTTATGACACATCCATAAGCACCTACACAGAGCTGTCTTTGGAAACCCATTCTCTTTTCTTTACCATTAGTAATATGGATGTAGATAGGAAAGGGTGATGATTTTCTGTGTAACAGTTACCCTTCAGTACATGAAGATTAAGCAGTAATTCAATCACAGAAAGCAGGGAGAAAATAAATCAAACAGCAGGCAGGCTATCATTGACAGCAAGAGATCTTTGTGTCTTGGGGAAGATGGACAGTGCTATTGCACAGCCACCTCTTCAATACGAAACATTTGTCCCTGTCCTGGGAGTGTTTGAGGGGGGGGACAGTGTAGAGGGTGTTTATTCTGTATCTAGAGTGTGTCTTGGGGAAGATGGACAGTGCTGTTGTACAACCACCTCTTCTCTTCAATATCAAACATTTGACTCTCCTGACTTCTGTTCAAAGCCAACAACAAGACCATCTATCTATCAGGTGCTACTTAATGTCATAAAAAATCCCAAGGCTAGTTCAAAGTGTCTGTGAAAACCTGACAATGATAGAGAGGAAAAGACCAGTCCAACTGCCCCAAGTGGTCAAGCAGCATTTGATTCCCAGCATCCAATAGAAATTATGGTATCTCTTTGGAGGGACAAACATTTATATTAAAACAAAACGTCTTTAACTTAGGGACGATGGCATCCAAGAAATACCTCACTGAATCCTTGAGGTAATCCAAATTCATTCCAGAGATCAAGGTACAGAAAGATCCCAAAACTCCTGACAGGAACATAACTGACAAAATTGAAATACGAAGCAAAGAACTGTGGGCGCTGAAACAAAAATAGAAATTGCTGGAGAAACTCAGCAGGTCTGGCAGCATCTATGGAGAGAGAACTGGTCCAGTAACCCTTGCTCCGAACCAATAGTAATTAGAGAAAAGTGGTACATATGCTGATGACGGGGGTTGTAAGTAGTTTGAGCAGGGGGGATCTTTGGTGGGGGAGGTAGGTAAAGGAGTTAATGATAGGAAGGGCCAGAGCTGAGAGAGAGAGAAGACAAGAGCTTAGCAAACTAAACGATGAATGAATATTGGTGAGCTGAGGAGAAAGAAAAGCTGGTCCACCCTTTTCTATCTCTCTACTTTTCTTTTCTATCTACCCTCAGTTTCTGAAGAAGGGTACTGGTCACTACTGAAACAGTACCTCTATTTTCTCTGTCCACAGATACTGCCAGATGTGCTGAATTTCTGTTTTTGTGAAGAAACTGGCAGTTGCAGATATTGGGATTGGAGACCCTGATGAAACAGAAAAGGGGGGTCTTACATTTAGGGAGGAGGGTGGTTTTGCGGTAGAATTCCACAGTATGTGATCAGCTGTATTGCAAGGTACACAAAAGGACAGGGGCAGAAGCAGATATAGCGGGGCCTTAGGAAGTAACCAGCTGTTGTTAAAGAGACGCGATAGGGAGAGGCTTCCATGAAATGGATGTTTTGATGTTGGGCCACATTTCTGCTTCTCTAAGGCCCACAAGTGAAGGAGAAGAAAATCCATCTGTAAATGTCCCTTCTGGTCCCACAGCCCTCATGGTGACTTCATGATGTTTTCATGTTTCTGATGCCTTCTATACTCAGGATCATGCCGATGGACAGACTCCATCACTCCTGTATCAGATCTTGTTTGACCATCAGTTTCAGGAAGACAAAGGTCATGATCCAGGGAGTTGCCACACCACCATCTGACAGCATCGACAATGCAACAACCTCCAAGACCCTCCAGTGGGGAATTGTCAAGGTTGGAGGTTGTTGAAGCCTCACACACCCAGGTTCAACATCACCAACAATCTGTTACCTGATGCTGAAATCAAAGCAGCTGCAGTTCTTGCAGGTTGTGTGATGTCCAAGTTGTGGGATGACTGAAGACATCAAACTTTGAGTTTATCAAACCCATCCTCAGCTCAGTCCGCTGCAGTGGGGAGATGTGGACAATACTCCCCAGGACTGAACAGATCCAACCTTCACTGGCTTAGGTCAATCTTTACCATCTCCTAGCAGGACAAGATCACCAACTCCGAGCTGCTTGATAATGCCAATTCCATCAGCACCCACTCATCACTATGCTAACAATGCTCCAACCTTCATTAAACAACTGACAAACCTATTCCCAGAGACGTCGCTCATGTCTTTTTAATCCCACCTCAGAGCTGTACTGACCTCGCAGTGGCACCCAGCTTCTATCGGGTAACCACAATGTTCAGAACATACCCAAAGTTCTGACTCCCAACACCGAGCTGCTCAACAATTCTTCGCACGTGGTTTGCATCCGAACATCATGATTATGTGCAACATCTCAACAAATTGACTCCTCAACAAATTCCCAAGTGCACAGACTCAGTGTATCTCAGTGAAACAACTCGACAGCTCCTTTCTGTGTGGAGCTTGTTTCTCTCACTCCCTGGACTTTCCTGAGTCCCGGTTGCATGGAGCTGTTCAATCGCTTTGGGACTTCCATGAGCGCTCTCGTGACACGGAACTGGTGTAGTTCAGTTTCCTTCTGTATAGCCCAGCTAAAAGGCAGCACTCCACCCTCACTGCCCCACAGTTCACTGCCTCCTTTCACCTCCTGTTCAGTGACCCCTGAACTGTCCAGAGCAATGGGCCCCTCCCAATGACTAGGCAGAATTGAGTGTTACCAACCAACAACTCTTGTACTTTGGGGAATGTTCCAGTGAATGCTGGCTTGCTCATTACACAAAGAAAGAAAACGAGAAGAATTATTTATACAATGTCTGCCATCTTCATATCTCACCGCCAAGTGTGCTTAAAGTCATAGAGTCACAGAGATGTACCGCACGGAAACAGGCCCTTCGGTCCAACTTGCCCATTCCGACCAGATATCCCAACCCAATCTTGTCCCACCTGCCAGCCCCCGGGCTCATATCTCTCCAAACCCTTCCTATTCATAAACCCATCCAGATGCCTTTGACATATTGCAATGTACTAACTTCCACCACTTCCTCTGGCAACTCATTCTATACACGTCCTACCCTCTGAGTGAAAAAGTTACCCCTTAGGTCTTGCTTATAGCAGAACGATTGATGACTAGGGGGTTGTGGCCCAGTGTCTAGTTCACTGTAGAGTGACTAGGGGGAAGAGTTACTGAGAAATCTGTGGGATCAGTTTTGGTCACATGCTTTTTGACTTGTGCTCTGAGTTGTTGATCAGAGACTATTATTCTCAGAAGTCACTTGTTAATTTTGGGTGTAAGAAATAAGGGCTATGTGGTTTTTAGATTGCATTACTGTTATAACATTGCATGCTATTGGTTTCAAACACCATTGAATCTTGTGGTCTTATTAGAGTCCTTCAGCTAGCCACTTTCTCATCTAAACCGCTAACTCACCCTCAATCCTGTGCCTCTGTATTTTGTGCAATAGCCTACCATGGGGAACCTTATCAAATGCCTTACTGAAATCCATATACACCACATCAACCACTTTACCCTCATCCACCTGTTTGGTCACCTTCCCAAAGAACTCAATACAGTTTGTGAGGCATGACCAACCCTTCACAAAACCACATTGACTATCTCTCATCAATTTATTCCTTTCTGGATGATTATAAATCCTATCTCTTACAACCTTTTCCAACACTTTTCCCACAACTGAAGTAAGGCTCACAGGTCTATAATTTCCAGAATTGTCTCTACTCCCCTTCTTGAACAAGAGGACAACATTTACTTTCCTCCAGTCTTCTGGCACTATTCCTGTAGACAATTACAACATAAAGATCAAAGCCAAAGGCTCGGCAATCTCCTCCCTGGCTTCCCAGAGAATCCTAGGATAAATCCCATCCAGCCCAGGGGACTTATCTATTTTTAGACTTTAGAATTGCTAACACCTTCTTGTTGTGAACCTCAATCCCATCTAGCCTAGTAGCCTGTATCTCAGTATTCTCCTCGACTACATTGTCTTTCTCTAGTGTGAATACTGATGAAAAATACTCATTTAGCACTTCCCCAATCTCCTCTGACTCCATTCACAACTTCCCACCACTGTCCTTGATTGGCCCTAATCTTACTCTTGTTAATCTTTTATTCCTGATATACCCATAGAAAGCCTTAGGGTTTTCCTTGATCCTATCCGCCAACAACTTCTCATGTCCCCTCCTGGCTCTTCTCAGTTCTCTCTTTTGGTCTTTCCTAGCTAACTTGTAACTCTCAAGCACTCTAGCTGACCCCTCACGTCTCATCCTAACATAAGCCGTCTTCTTCCTCTTGACAAGAGATTCAACTTCCTTAGTAAACCACGGCTCCTGCGCTCGACCACTTCCTCCCTGCCTGACCGGTACGTTCTTATCAAGGACACGCAGTAGCTGTTCCTTGAATAAGCTCCACATTTCTATTGTGCCCATTCCCTGCAGTTTCCTTCCCCATCCTATGCATCTTAAATCTTACCTAATCACATCATAATTGCCTTCACCCCAGCTATAGCTCTTGCCCTGCAGTATAAACCTATCTCTTTCCATCGCTAAAGTAAACATAAACTGAATTGTGGTCACTATCACCAAAATGCTCACCTACCTCCAAAACTAACACCATACCTAGTTCATTACCCAGTCCCAAATCCAATGTGGCCTCACCCCTTGGCCTGTCTACATACTGTGTAAAGAAACACTCGTGCACACATTGAACAAAACATGACCCATCTAAAGTGCTTACTAAAGTACTTTAGATGGGCCATCTAAACTATAGTATTCCCAGTCAATACTTGGAAAGTTAAAGGCCCCCATAACAACCACCCTGTCACTCTCACTCCAATCCAGAATCACTTTTTTAATCCTTTCCTTTACATCTCTGGAACTATTCGGAGGACAATAGTTGTTGGGAAATATTCATCCTGGAGTCCACTTACTAGTGGTGTACCGCAAGGATCTGTTTTGGGTCCATTGCTGTTTGTCATTTTTATAAATGACCTGAATGAGGGCGTGGAAGGATAAGTTAGTAAAATTGCGGAAGATACTAAGATCAGTACAGTTGTAGACAATGCTGAAGGATGTTATGGTTACAGAGGGACATAGATAAGCTGCAGAGTTGGGTTGAGATGTGGCAAAAGGAGTTTAATGTGGAAAAGTGTGAGGTGATTCACTTTGGAAGGAGTAATAGGAACGCAGAGTTCTGGGTGAATGGTAAGATTCTTGGTAGTGTAGATGAGCAGAGAGATTCTGGTGTCCATGTGCATAGATCCCTAAAAGTTGCCACCCAGGTTAATAGGGTTGTTAAGAAGGCAACAGGATGACCTCTCCCTTCCTGTTTTAAACCTTAGCCCATACTACCTCAGTAGACGAGTCCTCAAACATCCTTTCTGCCACCTTAATATTGTCCTTAACAATGCCACATTCCCAACCCCCTTTTACCAACTTCTCTGTTTTTACTGAAACATCTAACCTCTGGGACTGTAATCTCTGGGGACTGTAATCTCTGGGAGCTGTAATCTCTGGGGGCTGTACTCTCTGGGAGCTGTAATATCTGGGGACTGTAATCTCTGGGAGCTGTAATCTCTGGGGGCTGTAATCTCTGGGGACTGTAATCTCTGGGAGCTGTAATCTGTGGGGGCTGTAATCTCTGGGAGCTGTAATCTCTGGGAGCTGTAATCTTTGGGGCTGTAATCTCTGGGAGCTGTAATCTCTGGGAGCTGCAATCTCTTGGGGCTGTAATCTCTGGGATCTGAAATGCCTGGGAGCTGTAATCTGTGGGGGCTGTAATCTCTGGGAGCTGTAATCTCTGGGAGCTGTAATCTTTGGGGCTGTAATCTCTGGGAGCTGTCTTGCCTGGGAGCTGTAATCTGTGGGGGCTGTAATCTCTGGGAGCTGTAATCTCTGGAAGCTGTAATCTCTGGGGGTTGTAATCTCTGGGAGCTGTGATGTCTGGGAGCTGTAATGTCTGGGGGCTGTAATGTCTGGGGGTTGTAACCTCTGGGGGCTATAATCTCTGGGGGCTATAATCTCTAGGGGCTGTAATCTCTGGGGGCTGTAATCTCTGGGAGCTGTAATCTCTGGGGGCTATAATCTCTAGGGGCTGTAATCTCTGGGGGCTGTAATCTCTGGGAGCTGTAATCTCTAGGGGATGTCTGTTTGGAAGGTTGTTGGAAGAGCTGAGCAGAAATGAAACACTCAGTTGGCCGAGAGACAGGGCCAGAGAGAAGGGTCAGGTGAAGTCTGTCCCCTTCTCACCCGCCATCTTCCCCTGCAGCAAGTAGGACAGAGTCTGCCATCTTAGAGAGGGGTTCCTGGACCCCAACGGATAACTCCTACTACAGAGTAGACCACCACTACACAGGTCATCATCTTAGTGACACACAAGGCTGCTACAGTGTGAAGATCAGAACTGTTCACAAGATTCCAAATCTGGTTTAACTAAATTTAATCTCTCCTTAATTCCACCCCTCCAGAAATTGCATCATAATTGCCTTTCCCCCAGCTATAACTCTTGCCCTGTGGTATATACCTGTCTGTATTTCTCTTGAAGACTTTATTAATTATTATTAACTATTGCTACCTTTAGTAATATATACAGCAAAGCGGACAGGCTGTTGATAAAAAAGTCCCTCTGGAATTCCAGGAATCTTCTACAGCTTCAAATGGCCTGAATTGATTTGGTGTCTCTGTGGATCCTATTCTCGTCTCGAGTCAATACACTGTCAGACACGAAGAGGCGCCAACTCTTACTGCCATTCTGACCTTGTGCAGAGTGTGTGCTGCACTGTCAGAGGTGCCATCTTTTTGGTCATCTGAGGTTCTACCTGCCATCTCAGCTAGATGTGAAAGGTCCTGAGCCAATGGAGATGAGTTCCAACAGATATCCTGGCCAAGCTCTCTCTGTCAGTGTACATTGTCTGAAGACAAAGGGGGATTTTAAATACCACAGAGCTCAGGCAGAATGAGTGAGGAGTGAGTCTGGTATCTGCAGCACAATCTTAATTCCTGGGCTTCATCTGCATGGCACCAGTCAAGTCCCTGTCAAAGATCATAAAGTATTTCATTATTGTAAGGTCCTTTAGGACATCTGGAGGTCATGCAAGGTGCTATATAAATGCAGCTTGTTCTCTGTTCCATTTTTTCCCTCCTCCTACCACTCAGTCATTTTTATTTCTTCTTCACAAGATTATTGACAGTAAGAGAGACGTGTACAAAGAACAGGAGCTATGCTGCTTCCTGAAGTTAATTATTCCATTGTCCTTTCCCATCACTTCTTTTGTCATTGTTTGTACAAATTAATTTCTTCCTTTCCACTTGAGTACGACTGTAACACAGACTATTACTGGCATGTTAGTTATTGGGAGAAGACTCAGCTTCTGCTTCTGATTATATTTTGTTTCAAGTTGACTGATTTTGTTTAATCTCCTATGCTGAATTTTTGAATAATGTCAAAGCAGGTAAATCCTGGAGTTAAAGACAAATGGAAAACTGGGTTTCTGAGTTATTTTTCCCAGGGGTTTCTCAGAGACGGAGTGCACACATTTCCCATTTAATGCCCTTGCCCTTCACCCTGATGACGACAGCACCTTGTGTGTACAGCGTATCTGGGGAGTGAGACACTGGACAGCAACAACTGAGTGGGATCATGGAGATAAGTTGTTTGGGATCATACAATGGAGGTAAACATTTGGCCTAATTTTCTAATCACAGGAGTTTAGGACTTAGGAGGCCATTCAGTCCTTTGAGCCTACACTCCCATTTATTAAGCTCTTGGCTGATCTGTTTCTGGGTTTCAGTTACACCTTCACGCTAGTCTTCCCCCAAAAGCCTTGATTCCCTTTTCTATCAAATTCAGACTGGAATAAATTTGGTGACCCAGTCTCCACACTCTCTGGGGACTAGTAGCCCTTTGAAAGAAAAAAGAACTGTCCTCATTTCCATCTTAAATGGGAGACTGTATTTTTACACCACGTCCCTTGTTCTCGTGTCCTCCACAAGAGGCAATATTTCTATTCCTGATGAAGGGCTTTTGCCTGAAACGTCGATTTTCCGGCTCCTCGGATGCTGCCTGACCTGCTAGGCTTTTCCAGCTCCACTCTAATCTAAACTCTGACCTCCAGCATCTGCGGTCCTCACTCTTGCCTAATATTTCCAGGTAACCACTCTATTCAGGGTCTTATATGTTTTAACAGGATTGGCTGTTTAATAAGAATTTGATCCTGTCCCATGTTGAAGTTTAATTTATTTTGTTGTTACAACTATTGCAAAGTTAGTGTTGCAGCTAAATGGGTCAACTGAAGCCTCTGATTTAAATTACGGAGTTGATGCCTTGAATCCTAGAGTTCCCTAGTTAGTGTAGAGATTCTAAAAGGGCAGGGAGTGGGAACTGGAGCAACAGGATCAGTGGTGCTGGAAGAGCACAGCAATTCAGGCAGCATCCGAGGACAGGCAAAATCGACGTTTCGGGCAAAAGCCCTTCATCAGGAATCAGAAACGTCGATTTTGCCTGTCCTCGGATGCTGCCTGAATTGCTGTGCTCTTCCAGCACCACTGATCCAGAATCTGGTTTCCAGCATCTGCAGTCATTGTTTTTACCTACTGGAGCAACAGGTCAGTCAGTACAGAGACTGGGGAAGAGGCGAAGGCAAGTATAGCTATGAGGAAGAGCAGTCAGCGAGAGGTTGCTCAGCTCAGTGGAACTGGAAGCTTGAACTGTGTTTACTTCAAGACAAGAAGTATGACAGGTCAGACAGATGAACTTAGAGTCTGGATTTATGCATGCAGTTATGATGTTGCCATCACAGAGACATGGCTGAAAGAGGGACAGGACTGGTTCGGTCCTAAAGGAGAGAGTGTAGCAGTGGAAGGGTGCTTTTCAGAATAGACAATAGGTGCAGGAGTAGGCCATTCTGCCCTTCGAGCTAGCACCACCATTCATTATGGTCATGGCTGATCATCCTCAATCAGTATCCTATTCCTGCCTTATCTCAATAACCCTTGGTTCTTCTATCTCTAAGAGCTCTATCCAACTCTTTCTTGAAAGCATCCAGAGACTTGGCCTCCACAGCCTTCTGGGGCAGAGCATTCCATATACTCACCACTCTCTGGGTGAAGAAGTTTCTCCTCAACTCTGTTCTAAATGGCCTACCCCTTATTTTTAAACTGTGTCCTCTGGTTTGGGACTCACCCATCAGCGGAAACATGCTTCCTGCCTCCAGAGTGTCCAATCCTTTAATAATCTTATATGTCTCAATCAGACCCCCTCTCAGCTTTCTAAACTCAAGAGTATACAAGCCCAGTCGCTCCAATCTTTCAGTGTACGATAGTCCCGCCATTCTGGGAATTGACCTCGTGAACCTACACTGCTCTCCCTTAATAGCCAGAATGTCTTTTCTCAAATTTGGAGACCAAAACTACACACAATATTCCAGGTGCGGTCTCACCAGGGCCCTGTACAGCTGCAGAAGGACCTCTTTGCTTCTATACTCAATTCCTCTCGTTATGAAGGCCAGCATGCTATTAGCTTTCTTCACTGCCTGCTGTACCTGCATGCTTGCTTTCATTGACTGATGTACAAGAACACCTAGATCTCGTTGTACTGCCCCTTTACCTAACTTGACTCCATTTAGGTAGTAATCTGCCTTCCTGTTCTTGCCACCAAAGTGGATAATCACACATTTATCCACATTAAACTGCAGCTGCCATGCATCCATCCACTCATCTAGTCTGTCCAGGTTACCCTGTATTCTCCTAACATCCTCCTCACATTTTACCCTGCCACCCAGCTTTGTAAGGTAGTCATCAGCAAATTTGCTAATATTACTTTTAATACCTTCATCTATATCATTGATGTATATTGTAAGAATGGAAATCAGTAACTAGTAGTGTTCCACAGGGATCAGTGCTGGGACCTTTGTCGTTTGCAATTTATATAAATAGTCTGGAGGACAATGTAGATGGTCTGATTAGTATGTTTGCTGATGACACCAAACTTGGTGGAATTCAAGATTGTGTTGAGGATTATCAAAGGATACAGCGGGATATAGATAGATAGATTCTAGATTTGGGCAGAGAAATGGCAGATGGAGTTTGATCCGGACAAATGTGAGATGATACATTTTGGAAGATCCAATTCGGGTGTGGATTATATAATAAATGGCAGAATCCTTAGGTAATTGACATAGAGAGGGATCTGAGTGCACAAGAACACAGATTCCTGGAAGATAAGATAGTCAAGAAGCATACAGCATGCTTACCTTCATCAGGAGGACATTGAATAACATTGGCAAGTTATTGTACAACTGTATAAAACTTTAGCTAGGCTGTATTTGGATTATTGTGTGCAGTTCTGGTCACCACACTATCAGAAGGACATGGAGAGGGTGCAGAGAAGGTTTATCAGATGTTGCCTAATCTGGAGGGTTTTAGTTATGAGGAGGGGTTAGGTAAACTTGGCCCGTTTTCACTGGAAAAACAGAGGCTGAGGGGGCAACCTGATAGAGGTTGAAAAATTATAAGAGACATCGATAGGGTGGGATAGACAGAGGCTTTTTCCCAGGGTGGAAAGGTGGAAATACAAGAGACAGGTTCATGGTGAGAAGGGGAAAGCTTAAGGGGGAGCTGCAAAGAAACATTTTCACACAGAGGGTGGTGTCTGGGGTGCACTGCCAGTGAGGTATGCTATCAGTGTTTCAGGCGTATCTTGATAGGTATATGATTGGGAGGCTAACAGAGGGGTACAAATCATGCATGAGCAATACTTAGTGGGTCTAAATAAGGATAAGGAATTGGTACAGGCTTGGTGGGCTGAAGGGCCTGTCCTTATGCTGTATGGCATTATGTAAAATAATCAGCAGGTTAATCCTGAGGAACTTGCATCCTTTCAGGGATTGTAATCAACTCAACTGGCAGCATTTTCTTGGAAGCTGGAGGATTTAGTATCTGACCTTCACATCTGTCCTATCAATTCTACCCTTTTTTGTAGCTAAATTGCTTTTCAAATATCAGCTTAATGTTATTTAATGTTTAAAATAACCATCATGGAGAGTCCATTTTGTATTGATCAATGCATCATTGATCTGTTTACATTGTTTCTTTGTCTCAATCTATTGATGCCACTATTCCTGCAGTCTTGTCTGCTACTATCAGATTTATTTGGATGGGACGAGCACAAACTATTGAGCAACTTCTTGAAGAAAAACTAATTCTCAATGTGACCAAAAGCAAAGCAGGTTAATACAGAAATGTAAAGACCTAGGAAATAGGAGCAGGAATAGGCCATTCGGCCCTTCCAGCCTGTTCCATCATTCACTGTGATCATGGCTGATCATCCAACTCGGTCTCCTGTTCCTGCTTTCTCCTCATACCCTTTGATCCCATTAACCCTCTAACTCCTTCTTGAAAACATCCAATGTTTTGTCCTAAGCCACTTTCTGTGACAGAGAATTCCACAGGCTCCCCACTCTCTGGGTGAAGACATTTCTCATCATCTCAGTCCTCAATGGCCCACCCCGTATCCTTAAATTATGGGCTTGGTTCGCTCAGTTGGTTGGTTTGTCATGCAGAGTGAAGTCAACAGTACAGGTTTGTGCTCTGCCTGAGGTGACTATGAAGGTCCCTCCTTCTCAACCTCTTCCCTCGCCTGAGGTAGAGTGACCCTCGGTTAAATCACCACCAGTTGCCCCAGTCTCTCTCTAATGAGAGAGTGGTCCTCCAGGACTATGGTTTCTTTACTGTTATCTTAAATTGTGACCCCAATTCCAGTCTCCTCAGTCGTCAGGAACATCTATCCTTCCTGTGTTTACTCTGTTTAGTCCTTTTGGAATTTTATATGTTTCTATGAGATCCTCCTTCATTCTCCTAAACGTCAATGAATGTCCTCCAAACCAATCCCATCTCTCTGATTACACCAGTCCTGCCATCCCAGCAATCTTCATTGGATTCATTCCATTGTCAGAGCATCTTCCTTCAGCAGCTATCTCGCAGAGGTATTCAAAACTGAATTTTATTTTATTATTTGAAGGAATGTAGGTGTCACTGGCCTAGCCAATATTTGTAGGCCATCCCATAATTACTCTCCAGTTACCGTCTATGCAGAGAGTTGTGAATGCATGGAATGTGTTGCCAGCAGTGATGGTGGAAGCAGAGTCATTAGGGACATTTAAGCGCCTGCTGGACATGCACATGGATAGCAGTGAGTTGAGGGGTGTGTTGGTAAGGTTATTTTATTTTACATTAGAATTGATCCTCAGCACAACATCGTAGACCGAAGGGCCTGTGCTGTGCTGCATTTTTCTATGTTCTTTGTTCTGAAACCACTGCAGTCCATATGATAAGTAACGTAAATAGGGAAAAACTTTCTACAGGTGGAAATACTGGAAAGCCAGAATTATATTTAACTTTCATGGGGAATTGGATTATTGGGCTTCGGATAAGAAGACAATAAAAAAATTTAAAGTGTCCCTTTGACCCATCAAGTCTGCTCTCTAAATACTACTCTAACTCTACACCAGTCCTACTCTCCAGCACATGGCCCATAGCCCTGAATGTTATAACACTTGCAGTGGAGGAGAGAGGTGAAGTGAAAGTGGATAAATCCCCAGGTGTACTCTATAACTCTATGGGAATTGAGGGAAGTTATTGCTGGGCCTCTTGCTGAGATATTTGTATCATCAATAGTCACAGGTGATGTGCTGGAAGACTGGAGGTTGGCTTAAGACAGGTGGTAAGGAAAAGCCAGGCAACTATAGACCAATGAACCTGACATCGGTGGTGGGCAAGTTGTTGGAGGGAATCCTGTGGGATGGGATTTACATGCATTTGGAAAGGCGAAGATAGATTAAGGATAGTCAACATGAATTTGAGTGTGGGAAATCATGTCTCACTAACTAATTGATTTTTTGAAGAAGTATCAAAGAGGATTGATGAGAGCCGAGCAGTAGATGTGATCTATATGGACTTCAGTAAGGCATTCGATAAGGTTCCCCATGGGAGACTGATTAGCAAGGTTAGATCACACGAAATACAGGGAGAACTAGCCATTTGGATATAGAACTGGCTCAAAGGTAGAAGACAGAGGGTGGTGGTGGAGGGTTGTTTTTCAGACTGGAGGCCTGTGACCAGTGGAGTGCCACAAGGATCGGTGCTGGGTCCACTATTTTTCATCGTTTATATTAATGATTTGGATGTGGACATAAGAGGTATGTTTAGTAAGTTTGCAGATGACACCAAAATTGGAGGTGTAGTGGACAGTGAAGAAGGTTACCTCAAAGTACAATGGGATCTTGATTAAATGGGCCAATGGACCGAGGAACGGCAAATGGAGTTTAATTTAGATAAATGTGAGGTGCTGCGTATTGGGAAAGCGAATCTTAGAAGGATTTATACACTTAATGGTAAGGTCCTGGAGAGTGTTGCTGAGCAAACAGACCTTGGAGGGCAGTTCATAACACCTTGAAAGTGGAGTCTCAGGTAGACAGATAGTGAAGAAGGCATTTGGTATGCATTGGTCAGAGTATTGAGTACAGGAGTTGGGAGCTGAAAATGTGTTGCTGGAAAAGTGCAGCAGGTCAGGCAGCATCCAAGGAACAGGAGAATCGACATTTCGGGCATAAGCCCTTCTACAGGAGTTGGGAGGTCATGTTACAGCTGTACAGGACATTGGTTAGGCCACTTTTGGAATTCTGTGTCCATTTCTGGTCTCTCTGCTATAGGAAAGATGCTGTGAAACTTGAAAGGGTTCAGAAAAGATTTACAAGGATGTTGCCAGGGTTGGAAGATTTGAGCTACAGGGAGAGGCTGAACAGGCTGGGGCTGTTTTCCCTGGAGCATTGGAGGCTGAGGGGTGACCTTATAAAGGTATATAAAATCATGAGGGGCATGGACAGGATAAATAGACAAAGTCTTTTCTCTGGGGTGGGGGAGTCCAGAACTATACTGCACAGGCTTAAAGTGAGTTAAAACTGATCAAAGAGGCAACATTTTCACACAGAGGGTGGTGCGTGTGTGGAATGAGCTGCCAGAGGAAGTGGTGGAGGCTGGTACAATTGCAATATTTAAAAGGCATCTGGGATGAATATATGAATAGGAAGGGTTTAGAGATTTATGGGCCATATGCTGGCAAATGGAATTAGATTAATTTAGGATATCTGATCAGCATGGATGAGTTGGACTAAAGGGTCTGCTTCCATTCTATGCATCTCTACGACTCGATGACTCATGCAATGTTTTTAAAGGTTGTGAGGTTTCTCGCCTAAACTGCTCTCCCCGGCATTGTATTCCAGAACTCCCCACCTTCACAGGAAAATAAGGACAAAGGAGGGTAGGGAGAGGGAGTTGATGTAATTGGGTAGCTCTTGCAAAGAACAGACGGGCAGAATGGCCTTATGTGCTCTCTGATTTTGTGTACTGTATCAGGACTCCTCCTTACTATGTCTAATTGAAAGACCATCACAAAGTCGTCGAAAATATGAGCACAAATCAATCATAGTTGCTCAGATTGTTTTGAAAATGGTCTAGCCAAATGAAAATAATTATTCTTTTTAACACAGATTCTACACATGCATCCTACTCTGACTTATCCCTTCAACACAAATCATTGGGTTCATTTTCTGAGAAAATTATGATGATATGGTTATCATTATATTTAAATCACTTCATGGCCTCACACATCCCTTTCCCATAACCTGGAACAAACCTGGAATTAAAAAGTCTAACGATGATGATGAATCCATCATTGATTGTTGGGAAAAACCTATCTAGTTCATGAATGTCCTTTCGGGAAGGAAACTGCCATCCTTACCTGCTCTGGCCTCCATGTGAATCCAGACCCACAGCAATGTGGTTGATTATTAACTGCCCTCTGGATAATTAGGGATGGGTAACAAATGCTGGGCCTGGCCAGTGACACCCTCATCCAATGAATGAATTAAAAGAAACCTTCACCATTCCCACAGCATTCTGAGATTTCCTCAGTTCTGGCCCCTTGAGTCTTCAGTGTTTTGTCACTGGTAACTATGTCTTTCAATGCCCAGACTTCAATCCCTGGAATTCCCTCCTGAAATCTTCCCTTGCCTCCTTTAAGGTGTGTTTTAAAATCCTCAAGCTTTCTGTTGCAAAGCCATCCCTCTGAGCTCGATGCTAATGTCTGCCTGATGCTGCTACTGTAAAGTGCTTTCAGACATTTGAGAAGATAAAAGGCTTTGTATAAACGGGAGGTAAGTTTGATTAGAGACAGGAAAATTGCAAGCCTGTCACCTGACATACTCAACCCTTGATTCTGAGCAGTTAATAAAGGTCCGGTGTCAGACCACCTTTGCACGTGTGTGTTTCAGCTGCAGAGTGTGTTCAATTGGTCTTTTTTTATACATCTGCTTTACCATCCATTTACAAATGGGAGAAAAAAATTCCTTCAGGTGTGAACTCCTGGCACCATTCTCTAAGAACAGATTGGTATTTTCAGCATCTCGATACATCCTTGTCATTCCAGGCTTTTTAACTCTTGAGGATAATGGGATTGAAATTAAATAAACAATATTCTTGGGAGCAATTAACCTCCAAAAGTGACGTTAATGTCACAAGGTCACAGCTGAAATACCATTGTGAAATTACATCTGTTGTCTGAAGTACTTTTTGATTTTGTTTTGTTTTAGAGAGAGCTAGTGGAATAATTTTGAATTTAATCACTTTGTTCTCATCGCTTGGAAAGAGACCCACAATTGGACCTCTTCCAGCTTCTTGTAATAAGGGATACTTATAACTCCTGGTAATTAAACAATGAAGAATTTAGCTGTCTTCCTTTATTCCCTAGCAAGCATGAATCTACAAAAAAGGATTTGTGATTCCCAATTAATTGGCAAATTTCAAGTTTCAACACCTAGAGAATTTCTTCACAGCCCAGGTGTAGTGATATGACAAATGAAAAGAATTTGATAGTTTCTTTGTTCAACATGAGGACACCAGCCATTGGGAGGAAAAATGTCATTTTGAGTAGAAATATTGTCTTTGCTATAACTGTCGGAAATGCATGCAGTTTGTAAACAGCAAGCTCCCGTATGATGTGATGTACCTATAAGAAGATGATTTGTTTTTGAATGTTGATTGAGAAGTGAGTATTGTCTGCGAGTCCAGAGAAAGCTCTCCTTTGATATAGTACCCTGGGATCTTTTAGAGGGATGGCAGTGAAGGCAGTGCAATGTTCCTCTTGCAACATGTTTGAGGTGAGGGATGCCATGGACGTCCCTGCTGATTACACTTGCAGGAAGTGCACCCATCTCCAGCTCCTCCAAGACCGTGTTAGGGAACTGGAGCTGGAGTTGGATGAACTTAGGATCATTCGGGAGGCAGAGGGGGTCATAGGTCGGAGCTTTAGGGAAGTAGTAGATGGGTCGGTGTTTGTCCAATGTGTGCAGGAGGGTTTCCTGACACAATATGTAGACAGGCCAACAAGAGGTGAGGCCATACTGGATTTGGTTCTGGGTAACGAACCAGGCCAGGTGTTAGAATTGGTGGTAGGTGAGCACTTTGGGGACAGTGACCACAATTCGGTGACTTTTACTCTAGTGATGGAGAGGGATAAGTGTGCACTACAGGGCAAGAGTAATAGATGGGGGCAGGGAAATTATGATGCTGTGAGGCATGACTTAGGATGTGTGGCCTGGAAAAGTAAGCTTCAAGGCAAGGGTGTAATTGATATGTGGAGCTTGTTCAAGGAGCAACTATTGAGTGCCCTTGATAAGTATGTGCCCGTCAGGCAGGGAGGAAAGGGTCGTGTGAGGGAGCCGTGGTTTAATAAGGAATTGGAATCCCTTGTTAAATGGAAGAGGGCGGCCTATGTAAAGATGAGGCGTGAAGGTTCAATTGGGGGCGATTGAGAGTTATAAGGTAGCCAGGAAGGACCTGAAGAGAGAGCTAAGAGCAGCAAGGAGGGGACATGAAAAGTCCTTAGTTGGTAGGATTAGGGAAAACTCTAAGGCTTTCTATAGGTATGTCAGGCATAAAAGAATGACTAGGGTAGGAATAGGTCCAGTCAAGGATAGTGAGAAGTTGCGTGTGGAGGCTGAAGAGATTGGGGAGACACAGAATGAATACTTTTCGTCAGTATTCACTCAGGAACAGGACATTGTTGCCAATGTGAATATTGAGTTACAATTAATTAGAATGGACGGCTTTGAGGTATGTAGGGAAGAGATGTTGGAAATTCTGGAAAGGGTGAAAATAGATAAGTCCCCTGGGCCTGATGGCATTTATCCTAGGATTCTCTGGGAAGCAAGGGAGGAGATTGCAGAGCCATTGGCCTTGATTTTTATGTCCTCGTTGTCTAAAGGAATAGTGCCAGTAGACTGGAGGATAGCAAATGTGGTTCCCTTGTTCAAGAAGGGGAGTAGGGATAACCCTAGTAACTATAGGCCGGTGAGTCTCACTTCTGTTGTGGGCAAAGTCTTAGAGAGAATTGTAAGGGATAGGATTTATGAACATCTGGATAGGAATAATGTGATCAAGGATAGTCAGCATGGTTTTGTGAAGGGCAGGTCGTGCCTCACAAACCTTATTGAATTCTTTGAGAAGGTGACTAAGGAGGTAGACGAGGGTAAAGCTGTAGATGTGGTGTATCTGGATTTTAGTAAGGCATTTGATAAGGTTCCCCATGGTAGGCTACTGCAAAAAATACGGAGGTGTGGCATTGAGGGTCGTTGGAGGTTTGGATTAGGAATTGGCTGGCTGGAAGAAGACAGAGGGTAGTAGTTGATGGTAAAGGTTCATCTTGGAGTGCCGTTACTAGCAGTGTTCCGCAAGGATCTGTTTTGGGACCATTTCCGTTTGTCATTTTTATAAATGACCTGGAGGAGGGGCTAGAAGGTTGGGTGAGCAAGTTTGCGGATGATACGAAAGTCGGTGGAGTTGTTGACAGTGAGGAAGGATGTGTCAGGTTACAGCAGGATATAGATAAGCTGCAGAGCTGGGCAGAAAGGTGGCAAATGGAATTCAATGTAGGTAAGTGTGAGGTGATTCACTTTGGGAAGAATAACAAAAAGATGGGGTACTGGGCTAATGGTCGGATACTTGGTAGTGTGGATGAGCAGATGGATCTCGGTGTCCATGTACACAGATCTCTGAAAGTTGCCACCCAGGTAAATAGTGCGGTGAAGAAGGCATATGGCGTACTGGCTTTTATTGGTAGAGGAATTGAGTTCCGGAGCCCTGAGGTCATGTTGCAGTTGTATAAGACTCTGGTGCGGCCACATCTGGAGTATTCTGTGCAGTTTTGGTCGCCATACTATAGGAAGGATGTGGAGGCACTGGAACGGGTGCAGAGGAGGTTTACCAGGATGTTGCCTGGTATGGTAGGAAGATCATATGAGGAAAGGCTGAGGCACTTGGGGCTGTTTTCATTGGAGAAAAGAAGGTTTAGGGGTGACTTGATAGAGGTGTACAAGATGATTAGGGGTTTAGATAGGGTTGACCATGAGAACCTTTTTCCACGTATGGAGTCAGCTATTACGAGGGGGCACAGCTTTAAATTAAGGGGTGGTAGGTATAGGACAGATGTTTGGGGTAGATTCTTTACTCAGCGAGTCGTGAGTTCATGGAATGCCCTGCCAGTAGCAGTGGTGGACTCTCCCTCTTTAGGGCATTTAAAGGGCATTGGATAGGCATATGGAGGATAGTGGACTTGTGTAGGTTAGGTGGGCTTGGATTGGCGCAATATCGAGGGCCAAAGGGCCTGTACTGCGCTGTATTTTTCTATCTATTTTCTTTATTGACTACCTGAGAGTGCAGGCAGGACCTTGGTTTAACATCTCATTTGAATGGTGACATCTCCAGCAGGCCAGTGAGAGTGTCTCATCAATCTTTATCCTCCTTCCATGTGACACAATGCCAGTATTTTTGACAATCCTTAATTGCTCTTGAACTGAGTGGCTTGCTGGCACATCTCAGAAGGCAGTTAAGAGTCAACCATATTGCTGTGGGTCTGGAGTCACATGTAGGCCAGACTGGGTAAGGGTGGCAGTTTCCTTCCCTAAGATCATTAGTGAGCCAGAGGGGTTTACCCAGAACAGGAAACTTTGCTTGTCATGGTCACCATTCCTGCAAATAGCTTTATTCCAGTGCCCGTGCCTGCGTTTGGGCTAATGTCCCCCACATCATTAACCCAGGCCTCTCCGTTGCTAGCTCTCTGACATTACCATCACACCACCATATCCCCAACTACAGCAAAGCAGATGGTCTCTGGAAGCCTTGGCAGTTTCTAGGCTTCTCCTTTGTACTGAGTTGAATTGGTTCCCAATTGAGATGATCGACATGAAGAGGCAAAAAGCCAATGAAATGCATTACGACCTGGCTCATCGCAGCTGCTTACTGTTCAAATGGAACTCTACAGATTGCCTGTGACATTTATAGAAGCACAATCGAAAATGTAACCAGAATCTGACTACACTATTGGGAACCAATTCAAACAGTGAAATCCTTGAGTGGGGAGTGGGAAACCTAAGTTGAATTTTCTGTTGCGTCTCCAAAGTCGTCATGGAGTATATGTTTATGGTCAGTTTGGTTTCTGGGAGGATCACCTACTATTGCAAATGCATATTCTGAATGTGCAAAAAATATCATATAGATCTGAATCTCTTGTACTGTGAAATGGTGTGAAATATTATACTCCTTTTTATTCTTTGAATCAAGAGTTTGTTCCTGAGATTGGACAATGGTTTGATGAACTGCTGAGATCTTTATTTTTAGGAAATATGGTTCCAGTAATGAATTGAGGAATGACTTATATTGTGATTCATTTTGCCTTCATTATAGTACTGTTTGTCATGACATTACGTTTGAAAAGTAGAGCTTGGTTGTCACTGATAGGACTCGTGTGACTTTTCCTGACAAAGTAATGAATATGTCACCATAATGCTGCCTTTTTTTTAATGGTTCCCAGTGATAGCCTTGTACTCACGATTGACTGTGTGGTTAGGATTGCTTGGGCACTTAGCATGCAGTAGTAGCAGATGTAATTCACTTCCTGGTTTAATTGATCTGGGAGTGTGTGTGTGACGGAGCGAAAGATTAGAAAAGTGTCCAGACGTGATGAATATGAATCAATAAGCTGTAAGGGAAAGAGATTATCAGTATAACATGACACATGGTTTATAAGCGAAAATTTCCCAACAAGGGATAGAAGAATTCTATTTATTTTTTTCAGCTCTGACATTTCAAGTATTAATAATATGAAATAATCTTTTCCGTGTTCATGTTGTGGTTCAATGTCAATGCTTGTTTCCTTTCGCAATAGATGTTCCTGTTTTCTCTTATTGTTGCTCATTGACAATGCAGCTTTAGTTTGCGCATTGAGATACCTCAGGAAGTGTCAGTAATGTCTCATTAGGGAACACTCCTGCTTCAGAGGCAGAAGGTGGCCTCAGCTATCATTCCAAAGACTTGAGGAGGTGCCGATCCAGTACTGAGGGAGGGCCATGTTTGAATGAGGCAGTCCATCTTCAAATGCAGCAAGGTCTGGACAATATCCAGACTTGGGCTGAAAAGTGTCAAAAGGTGTGGTGCTGGAAAAGCACAGCCGGTCAGGCATCATCCCGAGGACCAGGAGAGTCGATGTATCAAGCATAAGCACATTCTAGCACCACACTTTTTGACTCTGAACTCCAGCATTTGCAGTTCTCCTTGGGCTGAAAAGTGGCAACTTACATTTGCACCAAACAAATGCTAGGCAATGACCGTCTTCAATAGGAGACAATCTAACCATCATCCTGTGACATTCAACCTTACCCCCACCCTGTGACATTCAACCTTACCCCCACCCTGTGACATTCAACCTTACCCCCACCCTGTGACATTCAATGGTGTTACTATGACTGAATTCCCAATAATATGGGTTACCATTGACCAGAAACTTTGTGGATTCACAATATAAATACAGGGTACTCAAATACTGTTCCAAGTAACTCACCTCTTGACACACCAAAGCCTGTCCACCATTTATAAAGCACAAGTCTGGAGGGTGATGGAATACTCCCCACTTGTCTGGATGGGTGCAGCTCCAACAACATTGAAGAAACTTGACACCATCCAGGGACAAAGTGACCCACTTAAGTGGCACCACATTCACTAACATCTCCCTCCATCGCTGACGCTCAGTAGCAGCAGTGTGCACTACCTACAAGATGCCCTGCAGAAATTCACCAAGATGTCATGGACAGCACTTTCCAAACCTGAGGCACAGCATTGAAGGGCAGAAACATCTTGTAAGTGGATCGGAGAAGGGCCATGAGGGGTCATAGAGACTGGCACACAGCAGATGCCAATGTCCATGGCCGTGGGCAATGTGTGACCGCTGCCTCATGGAGTGTGCCCCATGGAGTGTGCCCCATGGAGTGTGCCCTGAGCTGTTGGTGCCCAGTGACTGACAGGGGTGTCCTGAGGAGGAAATGTCCATGTCGGGTTCTCCTGCTGGCTGATTTATTTGGTGAGTTTGGTAAGATCACAACCCATGGTGAGTGAGCTCTTTATGAGGTAGTTGAGGAATGCATTATCTGAAATGTAGTGCAGGAAGGTTCAACTGAGGCATTCAAGAGGGGCATTGGATAATTATTTGGATTGAAATATTGTGCAAGGGAATGGGGAAAAGGCAGGAAACTGGCTCAAAGGTAATGATGCATATTTATAAGAGGCTGGTGCAGGCACAAATGGTCAATGGCCTCCTTCTATGTCATAACAATGTTTATTTTAAATGGGAGCATGCTTGTGGAATTGTGATAGTATCTATGAACATGTTTAAGGCCGTTGGAAATCCCCACTTCCATTTTTGAAGGATTATGTGACAAACAGGAAACTAAAAAGCAAAGATTTTTTCCATTGATTCAAGAGAAAATTCTCATGGAAAGTGTAGTGAGGTGGAACTTCAGAGATATTATTCGCACGTTTTATTATTTGAAAAGGTAATTGTCAAATTAAATAGGCACCGAATGCAAATTGAAGCTATTTTCTGTTCAGTCTTAAAATAAGCTGTCAATGTTTTGAACATTAAGAGAAGAGACATGTTCTGTGTAATGATAGCTATTTGAATGAAGTACAGTCAAAAATTGATGAGGAACATTTCAATTTTTGTAATATTCTACAGTAGATGCCACAGCCTATGAACTAGCCATCCCATTAAAAATGCCTGGCAAGCATTAAATAAAGGTGTGGAGCGCTATGAATTGATTCTGAGGTTTGTAAATAACATTCTCAATTTAATTTGCTGCTTGTGGATCAAATGTGTGCATTGTTTGACAGTCATCAATGGCTCAGATGCCAGCAATCTCATCCTTGAATCCAGAAGGTGTGGTTTCATTATCCCACTCCAGAGGCATGAACACTACATTTTGGACAAACACCCCACTGCGATGCTGAGGGAGCGCTGCACTGTGTCCCAACTTTAGGATGAGATCTTAAACTGGTCTACCCTGTCTGATGATATAAAAGATCCCACACTCTTCCCTGGGAATGTGTAGCTGCTATCTATATTTGCTTCCTTGCAGTCTTTATAAATAGACAATAAAGCAGGAGTAACTCAGAGAAAGTGAGGACTGCAGATGCTGGAGATCAGAGCTTAAAAATGTGTTGCTGGAAAAGCGCAGCAGGTCAGGCAGCATCAAAGGAACAGGAGAATCGACGTTTCGGGCCTAAGCCCTTTTTCAGGAAGGCTTCCTGAAGAAGAGCTTATGCCCGAACGTCGATTCTCCTGCTCCTTTGATGCTGCCTGACCTGATGCGCTTTTCCAGCAACACATTTTTAAGCGCAGGAGTAACACAGGGTCAGGAATCAAACAGCCAAGATCTGCTCCTATTCATCCACATTAGTTGAGATTGAGCGACTTTGCTCAGAGACTGGGAACATGTTGAAAACACTGCCCGTGTTTGTAAATGATATGGCAGAGTTGAGGGAATAATTTATAGGAATGAGTGATTAAGGAACCTTCATCTGTCACAAGGCCAGATGGGCTGTGGAGTTATTTCAGCTTTGGTTCGAATATGCATTTATAATACTATCTAAGCCAGCCTGGTTAAAATAAGCCACATAGTAAAACTCCTTTGCAAAATGCAATCTGGCCTGTTGTACTTCCGCATGGTTTATGCAAAGTTGGACAAAAAACTCAAGAGAATAACCAGGGAATTGAATCAGATCTATCACAGGTTAACATTGGTGATCAATTCTGGCATGCCCCACTTCCCAAAGTGTGGTAAGCTGTTTTCTGGTGTATTTTCTCTATTTTGTTTGAAACTGTACGTAGTGATTGGAACCAGGTGGATCTCATTGACTATGAGATCCTTGATTGGGATTGTTATCCTGGGACAATCAGGGAGTCCTGTCTGACAGATTAAACAGGTGATTCACTGCTGTTAGGCAGTAGTGTGGGGGGAAGGGAAAAAAATAAACAGGGAGTGTCAGAGGTTCTGATAACGCTAGAGCTAGAGAGAGGAAAAAATAAACAGGAGATTCAGCATCTCCTCAGCTCAGGGACTGACTCCAAGCTGAGTGGTCACAGCCAGTGTACTCTGCACAGGTAAATAAAGGATGACTTGGCAATGGGGTACCAGACTCTGTACAGTTATTTCACTATGACATACTATTCACAGCTGGAATGGAGAACAGGAAATCCTCCTCTTCTCTGTCCCATCCCATACAATTGCAGCTAGAAATTATGTAGCTGAAAGTGGCAGGGTTAGATCTAACATGTAATGCATCCAGTTATCTGTAATTATCTGGGGTTTCATCCTCCTTTTACTGTGGTTCCTATCATGAGTTCAGTTTGGTGTTAACTGCACAGAGATCAGACACTGACACATTGCATGCTACACTCTTACTCATTGGGGCTGATGTGGAGGTGTTGCTGTTTATTGGACTGGCTCTGACTCTGGTGAGTCTGTGTTCACCATCATCACTGGTGTGTTATTTCTGCAATTGTGTAAGATTTTAGTGAGGCCACATTTGGAATATTGTGTGTAGTTCTGGTAGTGACACTATAGTAAGGATGTGAAGGCTTTGGAGAAACTGCAAAAGAGGTTTACTAGGACGTTAAAAACCTAAAGAACTGCAGATGCTGTAGATCAGAAACAAAAACAGGAATTGCTGGAAAAGGTTAGCAGGTCTGGCAGCATCTGTGGTGAGAAATCAGAGTTCATGTTTTGGGTCTAGTGACCCTTCCTCAGAACTATTCTCTTTTTCTCTCCAAGAATGCTGCCAGACCTGCTGAGCCTTTCCAGCAATTTTTGTTTTGTTCACCAGGATGTTGCCTGGATTGGAGTATATTAACTATAGGGAGAGGTCAGAGTGGGGAGCCTGTGGAATTCTCTGCCACAGAAAATAGCTGAAGCCAAAACATTTAATGTTTTCAAGGAGGAGTTAGATATAGTTGTTAGAGCTAAAGGGATCAAAGGTTATGGGGGAGAAAGCGGGAACAGGAAACTGAGTTGGATGATCAGCCATGATTGTATTGAATGGTGGAGCAGGTTTGAAGGGCTGAATGGCTTACTCCAATCCAATTTTCTATGTTTTAATGATTTACCTCCACCTAAGGGGCAGATGAGAGTCTTAGTTCAAAGCCTCCCCTGAGAGCAACTCCCTTTAACAGTGTTCAGTTTAATTATTCATTCATGGGACATGAGCATTATTGGCTGGGCCCATCATTTATTACCTGTCCCTAGTTGCCCCCTTGAGAAGGCGGGGGTGAGCTGCAGTCCATGTGCTGTGGGTAGACTCACAATGCCCTTAGGGAGAGAATTCAAAAATTTGACCCTGCAACACTGAGGGAACACTGATATATTTCCAAGTCAGGATGGTGAGGGGCTTGGTGGGGAACTTGCAGGGGGTGGTGTTCCCCTGTATCTGCTGCCCTTGTCCTTCCAGATGGAAGTGGTTGTGGGTTTGGAAGGTGCTGTCTGAGGACCTTTGGTGAATTTCTGCAGTGCATCTTGTAGATAGTACACACTGCTGCTACTGAGCCTTGGTGTTGGATGGAGTGGATATGGTGCCACTCAAGTGGGGGCTGCTTTGTCCTGGATGGCGTTGAGCTTCTTGAGTGTTGTTGGAGCTGCCCCCATCCAGACAAGTGGGGAGTATTCCATCACACTTCTGACATGTGCCTTGGAGATCAGTTTCCGGTCAAAAATGCACAGGAAGCATCAGCCTGGGTTTGGTGCTCCGGTGTCTGGAATGTGAGTTATATCCAAAAGTTCAAATTTCAGGGTTTGTGGAAGACACAGAAATAAGTGGGAGGGCAAATAGTGAAGGTGGGACAGAGAGTCTGCAGAGGGATATAGACTGGTTACGTGAGTGGACAGAAACATTGCAGATGGAATATAATGTGGGGAGATGTGTGGCTGTGCATTTTGGCAGGAAGGATAGAGGAGCTGGTGGAGAAAGACTGCAGAAAACTCCACAACAGAGGTTTTTGGTCGTTTGTGGCCATGAATTACAAAAAGATGGAATCCAATTTCAGCAAGGAAGGCAAATGGAATATTGGCTTTTATTTTAGAGGAAATGGAGCATACAAATAGGGGTATTTTGGTAAAAATATTCAAGGCACGAGTCAGAGCACAGCTGGAATGCTGTGAACAGTTTTGGACCCCCTTCTTTATCTAAGGAAAGAAATGCTGGCTTCGGAGGCAGTCCAGGAAAGGTTCACCCAGCCGACACTAGGTACAGAGGGACTGTCTCATGAGAAAAGGTTGGAGAGGTGGGTCTGTACTCGTTGGAGGTTAGAACAATGAGAGGTGACCTTATTAAAACATACAAGCTATATAGGGAACTTGGGGTTGACAGTATGGGTCCTGGTTAACGTTGATTCTCCTGCTCCTCTGATGCTGTGCTTTTCCAGCGCCACATTCTAGATTCTGATCTTCAGCATCTGCAGTCCTCACTTCCTCCTACATAGGGAACTTGACAGCATAGATGCAGAAAGGTTGTTGCCCTTGTGGGAGAGTTTAGGACCAGAGGGTTTTATAATTTTAGAATGAGGGTTGCGTACTTAAGATAGAAATGAGGATGAATTTCTTCGCTTCAAGGGGAGTGAATGTGTGGAATTCTTTTCTGCAGAGGGCTGTTGAGGCTGGGTCATTATGTATTTAAGGCTCAGACAGACAGAGTTTGAATCAGAAAGGGAATCCAGGGTTTTGGAGAAAAGGCAGGAGATTGAAGCTGAAGATGATTAGATCAGCCACAGTCTCATTGAATATTGGGGCAGACTTTGATGGGCTGAGTAGCCTACTTCTACTCCTATGTCGAATGGTCTTATGGGTGAGTCGATGTCCAGGTCTCACCCTGTGCTGACTGCAGCAAAGCTCAGTGACTCAACCCTCAGCTCTGTCTCTAGAATAGATTCCCTCAGTGTGGAAACAGGTCCTCCAGCCCAACAAGTCCACACTGACCCTCCGAAGGGTAACCCACCCAGACCCATTCCCCTGTCCTATTACTCTATATCTACCCCTGACTAATGCACCTAACCCACACATCCCTGAATACAATGTACAATTTAGCATGGCCAATCCACCTGACCTGCACAGCTTTGGAGTGTGGGAGGAAACCGGAGCACCTGGAGGAAGCCCACACAGACACGGGGAGAATGTGCAAACTCCACACAGACAGTGGCCGAGGGTGGAATTGAACCCAGGTTCTTGGCACTGAGGCAGCAGTGCTAACCACTGAGCCCTATGCTGCCCTGCACATTACTCTCTCTTCGGAATCAGAAAATTCACATCTTTCTCAAGGATTGGAGGGTAAATATCCAGGCTCACGCTGTCAGTGCAATGCCAAGGGGCTGCTGTCCACCCGGTGATGCCAGTGTTTGGGTGGTATGTCAGACTGTGATACTGTCTGCCATCTCATCAAAGATGCCTTGACACTCGCCTGATGAAGACCAGGGGAGTTATTCTACAATCTAAATCACAAAAAAATTGATAGTATTACTGATTGTTATCATATTGGTGTTTGTGGGAGCTTACTGTGTGTAAAATGGCTGCCTTACCACATTGAGTTCACTTCATTGGCTCTGAAACTCTTTGCGATACCCTGAGATTCTCGAAGGTGTTACACAAATGCAGTTGTCTCTTTTATAAGATGTAACTCATCTGATGTGAACCACTTCTGGAACTTTCCAAGGGCTTGAAATTCAAATTCTGTCCTTTCTCTGCACTTCTCTGAAAATTGCACATGGGTTGAATTATTTTCTTGCCTACATTGGAATGATCCTGGGTCTGGGGAGGAAAATGATTCTGTATATCAAGAGCAAAAAATCTGTACAGTGATGGAAGGTGGGGGAGAAATCAGATCGCCTCTCTTTGATCTCTGAAGTTATTATATTTTTGATATCCCAGGCAATTTTCTTTAAAAAAAATCACCAATGCCACAAGTCTGAGAGCTGAAACTGTCTCACGTGGATGAAAATTGCACAGAGTGTGGGAGAAGATCAAAGCTTGTATGTGAACGACAATTTTCTCCTGAAAGTGAGTGGAAGCCGAGATTGAGTCTGATAAGGGAATCGAGCTCTGATGATTACAAAATTGTCATCGCAACTCCAACACAAGCTCATCAGAACCCAAAGACAATAACACAGTCAGTGCGATTGTTTCTTGTTCCTGGTTTAGTTTGAAAATAATGAAAACCTTTGTCACCTTTGCAACCAATACAATACTTTTACTTTGAGACATGGTCCACGTCATAACCTTGGAGACGGCAGCACAAAAGAAGCAATCTGGGCACAGCAAGATCCCACGGTACGGCCTGTGATAGTGACCACACAATCTGTGAGATAGTTTAAGGATAAATGTTGGTCGGGAAATCAGTAAAAAGCCTCCTGCTTTTATTCAAAATTATGCCATGGGATCTTGTACATCAGCTGGAGAATAGTCAGAACCTGGGTTTGATCCCAGTACCTGAGAGACTGCACTGACACAGGTTCGTTCAGTTGCTGGCAAGGTAGCTATTTATTATCCTTCCCTAGATGTCTTGAGCAAGTGACTGCAACTGCCCAGATTATTAGTGGAGTAACATAATCACTAGATTATCATAAACACATCCCTCAGATCACAGCAATTGTCTTTCTATTCAAACTTCGAGATTTCTGCAATCACTTTTTAGAATTTGAAAAAAATTGGAGTTGCAAAACTTAAAGAGATGCACGTGTTTGTCTTCACAGTAGGTTTGACTTTAAATTAATCCTCATGAGGCTTGGATTTCATGGAGATTTAGAAAGAGGATGATCCTCGGGATGGAGAGATTGTCTTATCAGCAAGGGCTTAACAGGTTGGGGCTCTACACACTGGAGTTTAGAGAAATGCGAGGTGATCTCACTGAAACATATCAGATTCTTAAGGAGCTTGACAGGGTCAATGCTGAGAGGATGTTTCCCCTCATGGGAGAGGCTAGGACCAGAGGGCACAGTCTCAGAATAAAGAGGCACCATTCTTAGACTGAAATGAAGAGGAATTTCTTCTGTCAGAGGGTTGAGAGTCTTTGGAACTCCTTCCCACAGAGAGTTGTGGGGATAGAGTCCTTGTGTAGATTTAAGACTGAGATAGTTTCTTGATCTGTAGGGAAGCAAAGACTTTTGGGAAAAGGGTGGGAATGTGGATGTGAAGAATTTTGGATCAGCCATAATCCTATTGAATGACAGCCCAAGGGCCCAAACAGCATACTCCTGTTTGTCTTCGTTATGATTTCATAGTTTTAAAGTGACGCTGATTGAAGAGAATGTGTGAGAGGAGCATTGAATGTACCTGCATTAAGCTCACCAGCTCAGATTTGAGGTGCTTCGGGAGATTTCATTGATGACTTCCCGAATTTAACCAAGTTCTCCCCCTCCAGGGCAAACAGTCTTATTTTGATATCACTAAACAAAGTCTTCGAAAATAATGGGGAAAAGTTAGCTTTTCTCATGCTTTTTGTGTGTTTTTCTTCCAATGTTGCTGTGCAATTTCATATAAGGGGCTTAACTGTTTTGCAACAAAAGAGAGGAGGAATTTTGTCACCTACATAAAACAATAACATTCTATGAATTTTCCTAATTACTTGCTGTACCTGCATAATAATGCTTAGTGACCAGTGCAGGAGAAAGTGAGGACTGCAGATGCTGGAGATCAGAGCTGAAAATGTGTTGCTGGAAAAGTGCAGCAGGTCAGGCAGCATCCAAGGAGCAGGAGAATTGACGTTTCGGGCATGAGTCCTTCTTCAGGAATCCTTGTAGAGGGAGGAAGAGAGCTTCTTCAAGGAAGGCATCCTTGTAAGAGGATTCACAGTAGGTTAATATCTTCTAGGAGAAAGTGAGGACTGCAGATGCTGGAGATCAGAGCTGAAAATGTGTAGCTGGAAAAGCGCAGCAGGTCAGGCAGCATCCAAGGAGCAGGAGAATTGACGTTTCGGGCATGAGTCCTTCTTCAGGAGCCTGAAGAAGGGCTCATGCCTGGAATGTCGATTCTTCTGCTCCTTGGATGCTGCCTGACCTGCTGCGCTTTTCCAGCAACACATTTTCAGCTAGTGACGTGCACAAAGGCACCCAGATCTCTCTACATTTCAGAGCTCTGCAATCTCCAAACATTTAAATAATAAGCTTCCTTTTTATTCTTCCTGCCAAAATGGACATTTTCACATTTTTTAAAAAAATTCATTCATAGGATGAGGGCATCACTGGCTGGGCCAGCATTTATTGCCCATCATTAATTGCCCAGAGGGAAATTAAATGTCAACCACATTGTTGTGGGACTGGAGTCACATGTAGGTCAGACCAGGTAAGGATGGCAGGACATGAGTGTTGGAAAAACCCAACTGGGTCAATCAACAATGGATTCATGGTCATCATTAGGCTTTTAAATCCAGACATTTATTGAATTCAAATTCCACCATTGCTGAGGTGGGATTCCAACCCAAGTTCCCAGAACATTACCAGGGTCTCTAGATTAACAGTCCAGCGATAATACCACTACGCCATTGCCTCTCCCCAGTTTACATAATATCAGACAGGAAAGCCCACATGTGCTCCAGAAGGACATATTGAACATGTGACCAAGTTGTCTTGATGAAGGGATGGAGAGGTTCAAGAGAATGAGAGCCAGTGATGGGGTACAGAGTGTACGAGAGAACGTAGAGGGGAAAGAAACTGAAGGTATCATTATCCAGAGTTAGATGGGAATATCCAAAATGTGTTCAAATTTCCTTGCAGATCCACATTGACCTGTTGTGCATATCCTGTATTTCTTGCTCATGTTTTACAACTGCAGTAGTTTTAGCTGTTTTATTCCTGTATTTAATAGCTATACATTTTCTTACTTTATGCTGAATTCTCGGATACGGTATATTACACCAACAATCTCTCGGGTAATGGAGTAATTTATTCAGCATATTGTGATTCCTAGACTACATGTCAACTGAATTACACAAGGGAAGGAACTGGTGTCAGTAAAAATTTGACCCACATTACTTCTGGTTAACCAGTAGAGCGTGGAAAATGAACTGTGCACAGATTTTACAAGGTGGTTGTAACTCAGTGAGAACAGTCAACAATATAGAAGCTATTCATTTCAAGGGAGTTGGAAAGAACCTTGTCTCATTTTTCTGTCTTCTGGATAAATCTTTATCAAAAAGTCAGTCTAAAACATGCCTAAACATCTGAGATTTATTGATTACCATAGGGATGTCTGGGACGAAGACTGCTTGCTCTGATGTTTGTCAAGAACAATCAGACTTTTAATGTGAGACCCGACAATGCTTCACTAACGTGAGCAGTTCTATCTGTGGGAAACCATTCAGTAATGTTATACTGTTCAAAACTACCTTCAAACTGTGCTGATTAAACTGCCTGTTTGTCATATTAATCCTAAATAATACCCATCACGATGGTGATGGTCACCTCTTCAACCAAAATGCAGTCATTGTCTTAAAACAGCTGAGAGGAGATGTGACTAATGGAGATGTCACAACCCAGGGACTTGCAGGATTGAAATGACAACAGAGCACAGCTTTACCTGGCCTGCAGGAATTCGGCTCCTCTGTCCTTGTAACGATAAAAGGACAGGTCATTAGCACCTTCCTCTGAGTCAGACAGCTTCTGGCATCAAATCGCACTCCACAGACTACAGCCCGGAATCCAGACAGAGTACTGCACTGCTAGCTTTTGGAGGAGGCATTGAACTGAGACAAAAACAGAAATTGCTGGAGAAACTTAGTCAGTCTGGCAGCATCTGTGGAGAGATAATCAGAGTTAATGTTTCAGGTCCAGTGACCCAGACTAAACTGAGGTCCTGCCTGCCCTCTAGGTGGGCATATAAGATTCAGAGGTTACTCTTTCAAGAACAGTGGGGGAGTTCTCCTTGGAGTCCTGGGCCCAATATTTATACTTCAATCAGCATCACTAAAAACAGATTATCTAGTCTTTATCTCATTACTGTGTGTAGAATCTTACTGTGAAGAAATTAGCTGCTGTTTTGCCTCCATTAGAACAATAACAAGACTTCACAAGGCACTGGGATTTTGTGGGCCAGACAGATAGAAAGAGAGAGAGAGCTGAAACCACAACCTTCTCTGATACAGAGGTGAAAGCTGCCTGGGAAGGTGAGATCAATTAGCTCAGTTGGCTGGACAGTTGACTTGTGACATTGATCAATGCCAACAGCATGAGCTTAATTTTCACGTCAACTGGAGTTACCATAAAGGACTTGCTTTCTCGATCTCCCTCTTTGCCTGAGGCATGGTGATTCTCAAGTTAAAACTTCACCAATCCCCCCCACCCCCCTCTCTAATGAGAGGGCAGCCGATTGTCTGACAGTTTAGAACATAGAACATAGGAAGGTACAGCACAGAACAGGCCCTTTGGCCCACGATGTTGTGCCGAGGTTTAATCCTAATGTAAAATATAGTAACTTAACCTACACACCCCTCAACTCACTGCTGTCCTTGGGCATGTCCAGCAGTTGCTTAAAGATTCCCAATGACTCTGCTTCCACCACCACCACTGGCAACGCATTCCATGCATTCACAACTCACTGCGTAAAGAACCTTCCTCTGACGTCCCCTCTATACCTTTCTCCTAATATCTTAGAACTATGACCCCTCGTGCCAGTCAATCCTGCCCTGGGGAAAAGTCTCTGGCTATTGACTCTATCCATGCTTCTCATTATCTTGTACGCCTCGATCAGGTCACCTCTCTTCTTCCTTCTCTCCAGAGAGAAAAGTCTGAGCTTAGTCAACCTTTCTTCATAAGGCAAACCCTTCAGTCCAAGCAGCATCCTGGTATACCTTCTTTGCACTCTCTCCAAAGCCTCTGTATCTTTCTGATAGTAGGGCGACCAGAACTGGACACAATATTCCAAGTGTGGTCTCACCAGGGACTTGTAGAGCTGCAGCAAAACCTCGCTGCTCTTAAACTTGATCCCCCTGTTAATGAAAGCCAAAACACCATATGCTTTCTTAACAACTTTGAGGAATCTAAGTACTTGAGCACCAAGATCCCTCTGTTCCTCCTTTGATGACAACTTTGCCCTTTTATGCATGAATTGATACTGCAAAGATTTTCTCCTGAGATTTTTGAATTTTGCCACATTTCTCCTCTCACATACAACATCTGTGTCAGTGAGAAAACCAGAGTTAACATTCTGAGTCCAGTCTAACTGTTTAGAGTATCAAGGAAGTACAGAGCTGTTAGTAGCTCGAACCACAAGCTGTGTGTGAGTTTGGAACATTGCAGCCTCAGGTGCTGAGTTTTAAGGGTCATCTATGCTTCAAGAAATGTTTCAAACTGAGTTTAGATTCTCAAGCTATCATGATGATATTTGAAGTGTTCTCTGGATTATCAGTCTCCACAAGTACTGCACTGTCACACTTGATCTCCATACATCTTTTTGTTCAATCCTGGCTCAGTTCATTGGCTTCTGTTATCATTCCATGTATATGAGAGAAGATAACCCACCCATGGGCGGCACGGTGGCACAGTGGTTAGCACTGCTGCCTCGCAGCGCCAGAGACCCGGGTTCAATTCCCGCCTCAGGCGACTGACTGTGTGGAGTTTGCACGTTCTCCCCGTGTCTGCGTGGGTTTCCTCCGGGTGCTCCGGTTTCCTCCCACAGTCCAAAGATGTGCATGTCAGGTGAACTGGCCATGCTAAATTGCCCGTAGTGTTAGGTAAAGGGGTAAATGTAGGGGTATGGGTGGGTTACGCTTCGGCGGGGCGGTGTGGACTTGTTGGGCCGAAGGGCCTGTTTCCACACTGTAAGTAATCTAAAAAAATCTAAAAAAAAAAAAAAAAAAAAAAAAAAAATAAATGGAAAAATTCAGAGATCTCAGGAGAAAATCTTTGCAATTCATTTAAAAAAGTTTTTCACATTGACGACCAGGTTCAAGTGTTTTAGAGACATCAGGATTGGACATGTGACTGGATGGAATTCAAAAGAAATTTGTTTCAATGTATTATCTCACATGGGTTTATCTCAAGCCTAGAACCATAGGAGCAGGTTACATTGGGGACGTTATTGTGGTCTCAGTGTGGAGCTGCACATGTGGTGTCAGTGTGGAGCTGCAACTGTGGTCTCAGTGTGGAGCTGCAACTACGGTTTCAGTGTGGAGCTGCACATGTGGTCTCAGTGTGGAGCTGCAACTGTGGTCTCAGAGTGGAGCTGCAACTGCGGTCTCTGTGTGGAGCTGCTCCTGTGGTCTCAGTGTGGAGCTGCAACTGTGGTCTCAGAGCGGAACTGCAACTGTGGTCTCAGAGCGATGCTAACTCCTGTTGTCCCAGTATAGAGCTTCTCCCAAAGTCTCAGCCTGGAGTGTCTTCAGGGGTCTCAATGCAGAGATGTTAATGGGACCTCGGTATGAAGCTGTTTCTGTGGTCTCTGTACAAAGTTGCTCCTAGGACGTAGTGCTCCTCCTAATTCTGGCCTCTTGAGCGTTCCAGTCAGAACTTTGTATAAATTATGGTCATGGCTTCAGCTGCCTCGGTCCTAAGTTCTGGAAAGCATTCTCAAACTTCTCTACTTCTCGTTCTTTCTTTTAAGACACCTTTAAAATCTACCTCTTGACCTGACTTCAGTCATCTATACTCATATCATTTTGTTTATTCAGTGCCAAAGTTTGTTTACTAATGCCCCTTTGAAGTGTTTTGGGATGTTTGACTCTGTTAAACACATCATCTTTTTGGTAGGGTGATGAGAATAGTCCTGTCGTATCACCTTACCTGCTGACAGGGCTTGTTACCAGGGAGCTGGAATCCTGATGCAAGTGGGGGGGGGCATCAGGAGATGGGAAGGGGTCGCAGCATCATTGAACAGCTGGAGCGTGGAAGGAGATTGTTGCATCGTACAAGAGCAACTCAACTCTTCCTGCTCTCCAAACCTTCCCCCAAGCTCTGCAAGTAATTCTTGCTTCATAAACTCTCCAGTACCCTGTGGGAAGTCTTGGCCAGCCTTGCCTCCCCCACACTCTCAGTCTGGGCTGTCCAGATCCCACCACTCACTCAGAAATATTTATCTCCATTTCACCATTGATTTATTTGCATTTATGGAGTTTGAGGCCAATACTAAATTGCCCTAGAGAGAGTGGTGGTGAGCTGCCTTCTTAAACTTCTGCAGTTAATTTGGTGTAGGGTGAATGGACCAAAGGCAGAGCTTAGTGTGGATAGTATAAGGTTATCAATTCTGATTGCAAGAACAAAAGGGCAACGTATTATCTAAATGGACAGAAACTTTAAAATGCTTCGGTGCAGAGGGATCTGGGTATCCTTGTACATGAGTCGTAGAAAGCTAGTCTGCAGGTACAGCAAGTAATAAGGAAGGCAAATGGAATTTTGTCATTTATTGCTAAAGGAATCTAATATAAAAGTAAGGAAGTACTGCTGGAGCTGTGCAAGGCATTAATAAGACCATGTTAGTATTGGTTTGGTCTCCTTACTTGAGGAGGGATATAGTTGTATTGGGGGCAGTTCAGAGGAGGGTCACTAGATTGATCCCAGAGATGAGGGGGTTTGTCTTATGAAGAGAGATTGAGCAGTTTAGGCCTATACTGTCTAGAGTTTAACAGAATTAGAGGAGATCTAACTGAGGGATAGAAGATGCTAAAGGGGAATGAAAACATTGACATAGAGAGAATCGAGAAGGAGATGTCATAGTTTTAGGATAAAAATAGCAGATTTAAAACAGATAAGGAGAAATTACTTCTCTCAAAGGGTTGTGAAACTCTGTAACTCACTCCCCCACAGCGAGATGAATGCTGGGATATTGAGTAAATTTAAGGGGGAGATAGACAAATTTTTAATTAGTAACAGGGTGAAGTGTTATGGGAGCGGGCAGGAAAGTGGAGTTGAAGCTGAGTTGAGATTAACCATGATGGTATTGAATGGTGGAGCAGGCTTGAGGGGCTGAATGGCCACCTCCTGCACCTAGTTCTTATGTTTATTAAGCAAATATATTTAAATCACTTTCTCAATCTGTATGAGCATCTTCAACAATTTGTGTTCATCCACAATCAGCTCCTAAACTGCCTTGTGCAGGATCCCATGGGGGCAGTTAAGCTCCATAACCCCAGGCCTGAAAATAATTTGCAAAGTTTTTTTTCCTGGGCAGAAGTTTATTAACCCTCACAGTATCCTCCTGTACTCTCCAGGAATTGATAGCAGCTCACCATGGATCATCCATGATCTTATTGAATAGAGGAATTGGCTTGATGGGCTGAGTGGCCTACTCCTCTTCCTATTTATGATGGTCTTATTGTCTGGGCTAGTTGGAGAAGACTGGTCCACTGGGTTTCACCATTTGCTTTAGTTATAGATGGTCACATTGGAATTAGGGCTGTGCGGAATCAGACTGCCTGCTGGCCAAGAATCATCCCATTGGGCAATGAAGGATTGGTGCATTTTCCAATTGGCTGTGGAAGCTGGGGCACCATTAGAACTCAGGTATGGAATTAGGCCATTCAGCCCAACAGGGTGCTGCCCTACCATTCTGTGACATCATGGCTGATCTGATAATTCTCAACTCCATTTGTCTGTCTTTTCCCCATAAGCCTTTGTAATTAAAAATCTGTTAATCTCAGCCCTGAAAATACTTAATGAACTGGTTTCTACTGCCCTCTGCAATAAATAATTCCACAGATTCACTACCCTCTGACAAAAGAAATTCCTCCTCACCACTGTCTTAAACGGGGTAATTGCTTACCCTACAGTTACACTGTCTGTGTCTAGACTCTTCCACAAGTGGAAGTAACCTTTCTGCATTGTCCTGTCAAGTCCTAAGAATCTTGTATATTTCAATAAGGCCTTCTCTCGTCCCTCTAAGCTCCATTGGGCACGGTTCCAACCTCCTCAACCTCTCCTCATAAGACAGTCCCTCCATTCCTGAGGAAGGGCTTATGCCCGAAACGTCGATTCTCCTGTTCCCTGGATGCTGCCTGACCTGCTGCGCTTTTCCAGCAACACATTTCCAGCTCTGATCTCCAGCATCTGCAGACCTCACTTTCTCCTCCTGGGATCAGCCTCATGAATTTTTATTGGATTGCCTCCAAATCCACTATATCTTTCCTTGGATAAGGGGCCCAAAACTGTTCACAATATTCCAGCTGTGGTTTGATTAATGCCTTGCAAAACCTTCCCAGTCTTATAGTCCATTTTCTTTGGAATACAGTGGTGACATATTGACTGATTTTGATTGATTTATTGTCCCCTGGAGCGAGATACAGTGAAAAGTGTTGTTTTGCATGCTATACAGGCACTGTAGCATACAAAGTGCATCAGGGTAGCAGAACAGAGTACAGAATACAGTGTTACAGCCACAGAGAGGTTACACAGAGAGAGAGAGATCAGAATTAACATTTGGGAGGTCTGTTCAAAAGTCTGAAAAACCACGGGGAAGAAATTTTTCTTGAATCTGTTTGTGTTTTCAAACTTTTATATCTTCTGCTGGATGGAAGAGGGTGAAAGAGAGTATAACTGGGGTAGGAGGGACACAGTGATGAAGGATATGTGAAGGAACTGGGGCAGTCTGATGTGGGAGGATAATGTGAGATCTCCAAGAACATTTCATATAAACACACAGAATACTTGAGAAACTCAATACATATGGCAGCTTCTTTGGAGGGAGAAACAGAGCTTAAAGTCCAGTACCACTCTTTTTCAGAAATCATCTCATTTCCTAACTGAGGGAGCACTTAACCCAATCAGTTCTAGATATTGATCCTTCAACCTACATTGCTCAAGGAAGTGAAATTTCAGGGAAACTGTAACAATGTAATAGAGTAAAACAAAACGGAACTGGCAAGGTGGTTTAGGCTCCATACGAAGTTGCACTGAGTTAGGTGAAACGGGATAATCAAGACCAGAAATGGAAAAAAAGAGACGGGAAGAGGGATCAGATAAAGAGAAAAAGGGGTCAGGAAGGAAAAATGAGGAAAAACAATTCCAAAAGACTTACTCTTTATCACCTTTCCAGGGGATTAAACAGTTTAATTTGTTTGCTCCAGTTCCAAGAATTTAGTTTGGATTGTATCAATAATGCTCACCATTAAAAGGTTACTTCTGATTTTATGTCCCTGCCACAATTCGATTGGGTTATGAGTGTGCAAGCTCAGCAATGTCTTAGAAACAATGCAGAGGTTGAGGGTGAGATATGCTTTTGCAAAACAATTGTCAAAGTGATAGTGATGGGTAGATTCACCAACAAGTTCCAGGAACCAGGACTTTTCATTACCCCCTCAGGCTCACCGGCTGACCTGTACATTAATAATAGTGACCGCGTGTGTGTGCTTGTCTTTGTGTGTGTGTATGTGTGTGTCTGCGTGAGAGTGTGTGAGAATGTGTGTGATTCTCAGAATGACAATGACACTTACTCACAGCAGGAAGCTGGTGTGGAGGTTTCTAACAGAGGGCTTCTAGCTGGCCAGGAGACTCTGCTGCACTGGGTGAAGCTGGAGGATACTGAGTGTGAATGCTGTCAATATGTGATAGCAGGGTCTGGCCCATTCGCCCATTCTGCAGCTTATTGTGATACTATTCCAGGTCCTGCACTATCATACTCTCTCCTTAGCCCTGCTTCCTACTCCTTTAAACTCCATTCTATTTTCAGAATATTCTCCCCTTCCTCCCACTCTCCCCACAACCTTTAATAATATTATTCTCCAATATCTTTCAACTTTTATTTCCTTTTCTCATTCCCTCTCTCTGTCCCTCAGCTTCTCCCGTCTTCACCTGCTTCTCCTTCTCCCTCACTTCCAATCCATTACCATCTTCCATATCAAGTCTGCTGCCTTGACTGTTCCCTTCTCTTTGTCTCTGTCTCTCTGAATCTCTCTTTCTGTCTCTCTCTCTCTGTCTCTGTCTCTGTCTCTCTCTTTGTCTCTGTCTCTGTCTCTCTGTCTCTCTCTCTCTCTCTGTCTCTCTCTCTCTGTCTCTCTTTCTCTGTGTGTCTCTCTCTGTCTCTCTCTGTCTGTCTGTCTCTCTCTCTCTCTGTCTCTCTCTTTCTCCCTGTTTCTTCCTGTATCTCCTGTTATCGCATTGCGTTCCATTGTTCTGTCCCTGTCCCACATTGTTTCTCCTCCCCTCCTGGTATTTCGAGGCTGGTTTCTGATTTGGGGGTTTGTCAGGATGGTGAAGATATTGATAACTTCCATTATTGTTCTGGAGATTGATACACTAGGGCCTTCACTGCTCTTGATTGTAATTATCCCAAAGTAATGTGGCTCATAACGAGGATTAATAACCTGAATGAAAGCCCAAACAGCAGCTAATTGGAAGCCCGTCAGATTGATGCATACAAATGGTTATACTTCATACAATTGATGTATCCACTCCACTCAATATTCATACACTGGCAGCTGTTAAACACCTTTAGAAGTAAAGGCTTTCTTTAAATATACTTTATGCAAATCTTCTTTATTGCTGGATAATGTAGACATCTCTCTCCAACTTTATCATTTCCATTTCAAGTGGATGCCCTGGACTTTAATTGTGTATCAGTCTGATTAGCTGCTACAATTATAGAGCAATCAGGAAGCTGTGAACAGTCTCTCTGAATCTCTCTGCATCTTTTCTTTCTTTAAAAAAAATGGTACTAATCACATACAACAGAATAAGATTGCAGTATTCAGAAAGGCACAAAGAAACTTTGAAGAAGTAAGTGGAAAATGCCAGAAAGCGCAGCAGGTCAGTGAGTATTTGACAGAAAAAAGGCTTGTTAATATTTCAGATCATTTTCCTTTTGTCAATCTCTTTTTGAGAGACAGACTGACTAAGAAACTTATTTTTATTTCAAGCCTCTCACATTAGTCATTTTCCTTACCTCCACCACAAGGGAGATCGAACCTCGAACATCCCCCTCCATCCTTTCTCTTTTTCTGCCTTTCATTTTCTCTTCCTCTCTATCCAGCCACCTTTCTGGTAATTTAAGCAAACAGGGGCTCTTGGCTGAGGACTGGCAGATACCTTTGAGAAAAGGGAGAAGTCAAGGGTGCAGTGGACGAGGTGGTGTGGCATCGATGGCAGGAATTACAAAGTTGCCGTTGACAATCACTAGTTAATGAGTGTGATACGCCATCTAAAAAATTCCATAATTCCCACAAAAGGCGAATACGGATGAACATCTGGAAATGAAATATATCATAAAATGTTGTTGTTGTCCCAAATGTGGTCTTTGTTCTCCCTCTGCTTCAGGTAAGCCAACAACCGACTACTTGTTTACCTGAGATTTTATTCTGAAGACAGAGGGACAACAAAGACCAGGTACAATATATCAGGTAACAGTCACACCACACAAATGCCACAATGACCATCTCCCACAAGAGACAATCTAACCATCACCACCTTAGCATTCAATGGCATCATCATCACTGAATCCTCCACTATCCTGAGGGTTACCATTGACCAGAAACTGACCTGGACTCACCACGTAAATGCAGTGGCTACAAGAGCAGTTCAGAGGCTGCGAATACTGCAGTGAGTAAATTCTGACTCTCCAAAGTCTGTCTACTGTCCAGAAGGCACAAGTCCGGAGTGTGAGGGAATACTCCCCACTTGCCTGGATGGGTGCAGCTCCAACAACACTCAAGAAGATTGTCACCAACCAGGACAAAGCAGCCCATTGATTGGCACCACATCCACAAACATCCACTCCCTCCACCATCGACGCTCAATAACAGCAGTGTATACCATCTACAAGATGCCCTGCAGAAATTCACCAAAGACCCTCAGACAGCACCTTCCAAACCCACAACCACTTCCATCTAGAAAGACAAGGGCAGCAGATACAAGGGAACACCACCCCCTGCAAGTTCCCCTCCAAGCCCCTCACCATCCTGACTTGGGAATATTTCACAGTTCCTTCAGGGTCAAAGTTTTGAATTCCCTCCCTAAGGGCTTTGTGGGTTTTCCTACATCCCCAAGGACAGAAGTGGTTCAAGATGCCAACTCAGTGCGATTAGGGACGCTCAATAAATGCTCACAGCCCAAGAGGAATAATCAATGACAATAAATAGTCAGCATGCAAAAGAAAAACAAATTAGCTTGACCAACGTTGTTTGAAAGATAACTGAGAGAGTAGACAGAGGTAATTCACTGGATACAATTGACCTAGATTGCCAAAAGGTTTTCAATAAGGTACCATCCTATAGTGACAATTTACATTTACATGGTGCCTTTAATGGACAAAAACTTTCAAGCTGCCTGGTAATAAGGTGAGGACTTGTAGAGCCAGGGAGATTGGTAGACAAGAGTGTCACATGTAATGCAGCACCAGTGAGCACCAGGTAATGGTTGGGGTATAGTGTTGCTGCCAATCCTCCCTTTCTACTCTTTTAAAATCAAGCAATAATTGGGTTAGGCAGTGCCAGCTGGAGCAAAAGCTGAGTTCCATTGTGTAGATATGTTTAATCAGCCCTGCTGAGGCTCATTATGTTAGCAACAGCCTGCTCCCAAAGGGATACCACCACAGCACCACCGAGTCTTGCTTCAAAAGACCTCCTTGGTCAAGAGAAGGTGAACCACCCTGAGTCTTTACAAGAAGAGACACTTTCTTATCAAGAAGATGTTGTTAACTACATGATGGCAGTGGGTTCACCTTACATTTGCTAGTTGGCATAATTACCAAGACTATCAGTTGTCGGGGGTGACATGTCTGACCTCATTAGGATCTCACATTGGATTCCTGAGTTCTGCCCCAAGACTGTAAGTTGTCATCAGGCTGGTTAAATAGTCTCCAGTATGAATCCTGTCAAAACCTTCACCTTAACAACCTTACTGCGAGACAGAAAAGAGAGTAGAAATAAAGATTAATGTAGTAAAAGGTTAATTGATTAATTACTAATTTATTAATTGACCAAAGTGTAACATATGGGACTGTGTACAGAGGGAGCTATAAGACTGAGAGGTGCCTTTATTAGGAGGTAGGCATTACAGGGGGTTACAGTGCTTTATTTCCCCCTCTTGCTCCATTGTGATTTAGCCTGTTCCTGCTCTCCATGGCCCCTCGCTCCCCCAATCTTTGATGATTTGCATTGCCAGTAATAGACCTTGATTGTAAATACTCAATTGGAGTTGATAAAGGGTGACGCTGGAAAAAGCACAGCAGGTCAGGCAGCATCCGAGGAGCAGGAACGTCGACATTTCAGGCAGAACCCTTCATCAGGACTGGGAAGGGGGAAAGGAGCTCAGAAATAAATGGGAGTGGTGCTTAGACTGGGGGAAAGGTAGGTAGGATGGCAAAAGGTGGAGCCTGACATCAGTGGTACGGAAACTGCTGGAGAAGATACTGAGGGATAGGATGTATTCCCATTTGGAAGAAAATCAGCTTAACAGTGATAGACAACATGGTTTTGTGCAGGAAAGGTCATGTCTTACCAACTTAATAGAATTCTTTGAGGAAGTGACAAAGTTGATTAATAAGGGAAGGTCTGTAGATGCCATATACATGGACTAAAGTAAAGTGTTTAATAAGGTTCCTCACAGTAGGCTGATGGAGAAAATGAAGCTGCATGGGGTCCAGGGTGTATCAGTTAGATGGATAGAGAACTGCCTGGGCAGCAGGAGACACCGAGTAATAGTGGAAGGGAGTTTCTCAAAATGGAGAACTGTGCCTAGTGATGTTCCACAGGGATCTGCACTGGGACCACTGTTGTTTGTGATATACATAAATGATCTGGAGGAAGGTGTAGGTGGTCTGATTAACAAGTTTGCAGGTGACACTAAGATTGGTGGAGTAGCAGATAGTGAAGAGAATGTAGCAGAATACAGATAGATTGGAGAGTTGAGCAGAGAAATGGCAGATGGAGTTCAATCCAGGCAAATGCAAGGTGATGCATTTTGGAACATCCAATTCAAGAGCAAACTACATGGTAAATGGAAAATCCCTGGGGAACATTGATGTACAGAGAGATCTGGGTGTTCAGGTCCATTGTTCCCTGAAGTTGGCAACGCAGGTCAGTAGAGTGGTCAAGAAGGCATACGACATACTTTCTTTCATCGGACAGGGTGTTGAGTACAAGAGCTGGCAGGTCATGTTACAATTGTACAAGACAAATGTTCGGCCACATTTAGAATACTGCGTACAGCTCTGGTCGCCACATTACCAAAAGGATGTGGATGCTTTGGAGAGGGTGCAGAGGAGGTTCACCAGGATATTGCCTGGTATGGAGGGCACTAGCTATGAGGAGAGGTTGAGTAGATTAGGATTATTTTCATTGGAAAGACAGAGGTTGAGGGGGGACTTGATTGAGGTCGACAAAATCATGAGAGGTCTAGACAGGGTGGATAGCAAGAGGCTTTTTCCCAGCGTGGGGGTCTCAATTACGAGGGTCATGAGGTCAAAGTGAGAGAGGAAAAATTTAACGGAGATATGCATTGAAAGTTCTTTACACAGAGGGTGGTGGGTGCCTGGAATGCATTGCCAGTGGAGGTGGTAGAGGCGGGCACGATAACATCATTTAAGATGTACCTAGACAGATACATAAATGGAAAGGGAGCAGAGGGATACAGATCCTTAGAAAATAGGTGACAGGTTTAGATAGAGGATCTGGATCGACACAGGCTTGGAGGGCCGAAGGGCCTGTTCCTGTGCTGTAATGTTCTTTGCAGGTGATGGTGGGAAGGATTGAGGGGATAAGTGGGAAGGAAGATGGACACATAGGTCAGGTCAAGAGGGCGACGCCGAGTCGAAGGTTTGGATCTGGGATGAGGTGTAGGTGGGGAAATTTGGAAACTGGTAAATTCAATATTGATATTGAGTGGTTGGCAGATGACACCAAAATTGGAGGTGTAGTCGACAGCAAAGAGGGTTACCTCAGATTACAACAGGATCTGGACCAGATGAGCCAATGGGCTGAGAAGTGGCAAATTTTAGCAGGACTTATACACTTAATGGTAAGGTCCTAGGGAGTATTGCTGAACAAAGAGATCTTGGAGTACAGGTTCATAGCTCCTTGAAAGTGGAGTCACAGGTAGATAGGATAGTGAAGAAGGCTTTTGGTATGCTTTCCTTTATTGGTCAGAGTATTGAGTACAGGCGTTGGGAGGTCATGTTGCAGCTGTACAGGACATTGGTTAGGCCACTGTTGGAATATTGTGTGCAATTCTGGTCTCCTTCCTCTCGGAAAGATGTTGTGAAACTTGAAAGGGTTCAGAAAAGATTTACAAGGATGTTGCCAGGGTTGGAGGATTTGAGCTATAGGGAGAGGCTGAACAGGCTGGGACTGTTTTCCCTGGAGCGTCGGAGGCTGAGGGGTGACCTTATAGAGGTTTACAAAATTATGAGGGTCATGGATAGGATAAATAGACAGAGTCTTTTCCCTGGGTTCGGGGAGTTCAGAACTAGAGGGCATACGTTTAGGGTGAGAGGGGAAAGATATAAAAGGGACCTAAGGGGCAACTCTTTCACAGAGAGGGAGGTACGGGTATGGAATGAGCTGCCAGAGGAAGTGGTGAAGGCTGTTACAATTGCAATATTTAAGAGGCATTTGGATGGGTGTATGAATAGGAAGGATTTGGAGGGATAAGGGCCGGGTGCTGGCAGGTGGGACTAGATTGGATTGGGATATCTGGTCAGCATGGATGGGTTGGACCGAAGGGTCTGTTTCCGTGCTGTACATCTCTATGACTCTATGGTTTTTGTTCCCAAAGCGGAAGATGAAGTGTCTCTCCTCCAGATTGATACAGAGGTGTTTTTAATGATGGTGGTTACCAGTTAAAACCAAAAGTAAAAAGAAAGTCATGTTGTTCTGGTGGTGGTTGCATGGTGCTCAGTTGTGTTTGATGACAGTTCTGGGTAGAAAAAAAAGACAAAATAAAATAAAGAGAAAAAGAAAATAAGACTGAGAAGTCAATAAATTACATTCAGAATGAAGCATGTTTTGGTTTCTGATTCACTAATTGGATTGGTTCAAACATTGAAGGATAGCTACTAAGGATAGCAGCCAATGAGAAGTGCGGTCATTTACAGATTAATGCCGCCTATACTGTTGTTCACACACACAGATAATCATTTAGACTTTGGCATCAGAAATACAATTTCTAAAGTAGTTGATGGCTCCAAATTGATGGGGTTTGGAGATTTGCGGGAAACAGGTGGGATGATGGGTGTGAGAGGTTATGAGGGTATTTATTCAATACTGTGAAGAACTCTAACACATCATAAGACCACATTAATGAGCGAGTGAAATAAACATATGGCTAGCAAGTGAATATCATATAAGGGTGAGCTTTCATACTTTCATGAGAAAATAAGGAATACTTGTGTTTTTGGAAAATTGGAATCTAGATTGGACAGAGGAACAAAGTGATCGGGGAGTACAAATGCTCACATCACTGGTACTCAAACAGATGGGTAAAGAGGGCTGAATGAAATAGGAAACAAGCCAAGAAAAGGCTTGCATTCCAGTGAAATAGAATAGAAATGTTGAGGAGTTATGTTAAACCTATTTCGAAAATTGGTTCGATCCAACAGAAAAGACATGTTCACTTCCAGTCACCATCCGAAGAAAGATCTAAAAACAGGGGGAGAGGTCAGGGAAAGATTTGTTTTATTACATTATGGCACATGAGCATCACCGGCAAGATTCAGTCGATGAATAACATTAATCCAAAGTTATATTTTTCAGGAGGAATGGACTGGGTGTGTTTGCTTTGGAGAAATGAGCTAATCTAATAGAGATCTTGAAAAGAATCAGAAGTTTGACATAGAGAGTATGTTCTCATTTGAAGTGAGAGGCTCTCAGTCTTGGCAGTCACCAAGAAATCCCATCAGGAATTCAGAACAAACTCAGATTTTGTTGGCAAATCTCAACAGGTCTGGCAGCATCTATGGCGAGAAAGCAGAGTTAACAAATCAGGTCCAGTGACTCTTCACCATAGGCTGCTGAGTTTCACCAGTAATTTAAGTTTTTGCCTCAAATTTCCAGCATCCACAGTTCTTTGCTTTACTTTTGGAAATTCAGAACACTTCTTTTTATCCAGAGGGTGGGCAAAACATGGAGCTCCCACAGGGAGCAATTAAATTGAACATTGTTGACACCTGTATGGAAAAGCTCAAAAATCAGATGAGGAAGAAAGTCATGAAGGATTTACTGCTTGAGAGCATGGGAGGAGGCTTGAGTATAGCATCAATACTGGCATACACTGGCTGGGCTGAATGGCCTGTATCCATGTTGTAATCTCTGGATTGCACAACATTCTGTCTCTTGCTGAGAAAAGAGGCATGTTGTCAAAGCTTTCTGTCCCACCTTCATCAGGACCAATGCAAGAATACCAAATTTCAAACAATCACAACAATTTCTATTACAGGTAAACAAGATGCTGATTGGTTGGCAATAGTCTTGTGTGGCTTTATATATTTTTCAATTTCCCAGTCTTTATCTGTTTATCTCTCTTTCTCCCTCTCTCTCTTTCTCTGTTTGTTTATCTGCTTTCCATTTGTCCTATCTATCATAATTTGTCTCTGCATATTACTAAATGTAAATATTCAATTAAATTAAGTCTGCATTTTTTTTCTTTTTGTGCTTCTACCTATGGTTGGGTAGAACAGACTTTTAAAATCAATATAACCGTTACCAGTTCATATCATCAAGGTCAATTTTCTTGCACTCTGCACACCAACAACTCCCATTCATATAGCAGCTTTTATCATTGTGACAAACATTCCAAACTGCTTCACAGGAGCATCATCAAACAAGATTTGACATCGAGCCACATGAAATATTCAGACAGCGGGTGGTAGGTTTGAAGGAACATCTTAAAGGAGGAGAGAGCTGGAGAGGTTCCGGGAGAGTGTGGAACAATGGAAATGTCAGGAGAGCAGAGAACTCAGAGAAGGTTCTGGAACTGGGAGAGGTTACAGAGAGAGGTGATGTGTGAAGTCGGTTAGCCTGAAGATTCTCTCATAACCCCTGTTGTTTCCCTGAGATTGATTCATATACAAGCTGTTCATCATTCTCAGTGAAGTAAACATACACCACTTCAGTCTAGTTCGGTTTTTACATTAACCACCTGTGTCCATTCAATACTATTTTGAATATATGTGATATTGATTCCAGTCAGTGAATAAAAGGGAGACACTGTTGCATCTTACACAAGCTGAGCTGGTGGTGTGTGCTCACAGCGTCAACAGTGAGAGCTCGGCATCTGCACTCATTGGACAAACTCTCCCCACCTCCTACTTGCAGCAGAACCACTGCTCCAGACAGATCAATGCACAATCTCAGTGAGAGAGGATTGCAGAGGGTCGACTCCACACCTTGCAGATTGAAATATTATCACTGGGCGGCACGGTGGCACAGTGGTTAGCACTGCTGCCTCACAGCGCCAGAATCCGGGGTTCAATTCCCGCCTCAGGCGACTGACTGTGTGGAGTTTGCACGTTCTCCCTGTGTCTGCGTGGGTTTCCTCCGGGTGCTCCGGTTTCCTCCCACAGTCCAAAGATGTGCAGGTCAGGTGAATTGGCCATGCTAAATTGCCCGTAGTGTTAGGTTAGGGGTATGGGTGGGTTGCCCTTCGGCGGGTCGGTGTGGACTTGTTGGGCCGAAGGGCCTGTTTCCACACTGTAATGTAATCTAATCTGTAATCTAAAAATCACTGAGCACAAGGGAGGCGATGGTTAGGGCTAACGTTACTGGGGTAGTTATTGAGAATCCCTGCTCTTGGGGGTCTGGGTCGGAATCCCAACAGAGCAGGTATTGAAATTCAGTTAAAAAATAAAGAGCTAGGTTAATGGTGACGAGGTAATTAATGTCAATTGTCATAAAACCCATCTGGTTCACTATTATCCTTTAGGGAAGGAAATCTTCCCTCCTTACCTGATCTAGCCTACATGTGATTCCAGCCCCACAGCAATGGGGTTGACTTTTAATTGTCCCCTGGGCGTTAAATACTGATCCAGCCAGTGATGCTCACATTCAGTGAAAAATTAAAAACTCTCCAGTGAACACCAGCGACTCAACACCAATTTGAGTTTATATGGGGACTGTAAACATAATAAAAGACCCCAGAGCACTTCACAGGACCAATGATCAAACAAAATCGAGCCACAAATGGAGATATTGGCCTTTACCTCAGCCAGAGGTAGATTTTAAGAAGAGTCTTAAAGGAGGAGAAAAAGAATAAAGGTTCAGAGATTTAAGGAGATCTTAAATGTTTAAGGCACAGCTGCCAACAGTTGGCAGGGATGGTGTTGGGGGGAGCTGGCTGAGTAGGAGCATACAAAATCAGCCTGAACTGGGGGATCACAGAGATTTCTGAGTGTTCTAGATGGAGGTACAAAACTAAAGGAGAGTGAGACCACAGAGGGCTTTAGTAACAATGATCAGAATTTAAATGAGGGGAGTAGGGGTCTAGAGTGGATATGGTGATGGGTGAGTGGTGATTTATGCAGAATAAGAGGTGTGTAGCACACTGATCTCAAGTTTCCAGACAGTTGGAGATGGTTGACCAGCCAGCAGTGGAGTAGTTGAGGCTGGACGTGGTGTACATACGGATATGAGGAATGGGCGATGTTAGAGAGGTGCAAGTAGGCGAGACCATTCATCATAGAATGGGGAATGAAAAGCAGATTCAGGGTCAGACCTGGTGGCTAGTTAGCACCTTAACTTGACCTCTGAATTCTGCCTTTGTAACTGGACCCAGCATCCATTCAATGTGCTAGGGTAAAAATATTTTCCTGTTTAAACATTTATGGGATGTAGACATCACTGGGCATTTAGAGTCATAGACAGAGTCATAGAGATGTATAGCATGGAAACAGACCCTTCGGTCCAACCCGTCCATGCTGACTAGATATCCCAACCCAATCTAGTCCCACCTGCCAGCACCTGGCCCATGTCCCTCCAAACCCTTCCTATTCATATACCCATCCAAATGCCTCTTAAATGTTGCAATTGTACCAGCCTCCACCACATCCTCTGGCAGCTCATTCCATACACGTACCACTTCCTGTGTGAAAAAGTTGCCCCTTAGGTTCCTTTTATATCTTTCCCCTCTCACCCTAAACCTATGCCCTCTAGTTCTGGGCTCCCCGACCCCAGGAAAAAGACATTGCCTCTTTACCCTATCCATGACCCTCATAATTTTGTAAACCTCTATAAGGTCACCCCTCAGCCTCCGATGTTTCAGGGAAAACAGGCCCAGCCTGTTCAGCCTTTCTCTAAAGCTCAAATCCTCCAACGCTGGCAACATCCTTGTAAATCTTTTCTGAACCCTTTCAAGTTTCACAACATCTTTCCAATAGGAAGGAGACCAGAATTGCATGCAATATTCCAACAGTGGCCTAACCAATGTCCTGTACAGTCGCAACATGACCTCCCAACTCCTGTACTCAATACTCTGACCAAAAAAAGAAAGCATACCAAACACCTTCTTCACTATCCTATCTACCTATGACTCCACTTTCAAGGAGCTCTGAACCTGCACTCCAAGGTCTCTTTGTTCAGCAACACTCCCTAGGACCTTACCATTAAGTGTATAAGTCCTGCTAAGATTTACTTTCCCAAAATGCAGCTCCTCGCATTTATCTAAATTAAACTCCATCTGCCACTTCTCAGCCGGTTGGCTCATCTGGTCCAGATCCTGTTGTAATCTGAGGTAACCCTCTTCACTGTCCACTGCACCTCCAATTTTGGTGTCATCTGCAAACTTACTAACTGTACCTCTTATATTCACATCCAAATCATTTATATAAATGATTAAAAGTAGAGGGCTCAGCACCGATCCTTATGGCACTTCACTGCTCACAGGCCTCCAGTCTGAAAAACAACCCTCCACCACCACCCTCTATCTTCTACCTTTGAGCCAGTTTTGTATCCAAATGGCTAGTTCTCCCTGTATTCCATGAGATCTAACCTTGCTAATCAGTCTCCCTTGTGGAACCCTGTCGAACGCCTTTAGTGAAGTCCATATAGATCACATCTACCCTCTGCCCTCATCAATCCTCCTTGTTACCTCTTCAAAAATCTCAATCAAATTTGTGAAACATGATTTCCCACACACAAAGCCATGTTGACAATCCCTAATCAGTCCTTGCCTTTCCAAATACGTGTACATCCTGTCTCTCAGGATTCCCTCCAATAACTTGCTCATCACGGAGGTCAGGCTCACTGGTCTATAGTTCCCTGGTTTGTCCTTACCACTCTTCTTAAACAATGGTTCTTACACAGTTAAGGGTCAATCACGTTGCTATGGGTCTGGAGTCACATGTAGGCCAGATTGGGTAAGGATGGCAGTTTCCTTCCCTAAATTGGACCAGATGGATTCCCCCACCCCCCAGTAATCAGCAACAGTTTCATGGCAATCATTAGACCCTCAATCAGGGTTTTTAATTAGATTCAAATTCCCCCATCCACCATCTAACCTGGGTCCCTACAACATTACCTGGGTCTTTGAATCGAGTCTAGTGAGAATATCATGAGGTGATCACCTCTGCTTTCACGTTCCCCTTCCATTGCTTGGGTGACAATGAATGCATCATTTCTCTTTATTATGTGACATTTCACAAACACTCTCCGAGTGAGTCATCAGCTGAACGCACTGCCTGAGAGTGTGTACGAAGCATTTTCGACAGTCATGCTCAAAACTAAAAGATAAATAAAGGGATACACCAAACAATTTGGAGTGTGATGGAGAAAGCAGGGGCGAGGAAAGCAAACCAATTGGATAGCTCTCTCAAGGAGCTAACACGAATGCAATGGACCAAACGGATTCCTTCTATTCTATGAATTTACATTAATGTAACATCTTTCAGAATCTTGCAATGTCCCATTCCAGCCAGTGGCGTGTAGTCATGGGTGTAATGTGGGCAATAGTGCAGTTTACATTATAACATTCTGTTCATACAGTAACTCTTTTAACACAGCAAGATGTAAGCCATTTGTCTAAACTCCTTGGGGATCTTTATCTAATGTCGACAAATAGATAATAATCTGTTTGGTTCTTACACACTGTACAGCACACTGAACAGAACCTGCTACTCTCTAATAAGCAACTAGTTGCTTCATTTAACAAACAACATTAAAATCTGGAAAGGACTGGCTTGCACTAAAGGAGAAATCAGCTCAAGATAAAAGTTTCCATTTTGTACAAAGGGGCGAATCAGAAATGGGCTGCTCCCAGTCCCTTTAGGGTCAATATGACAGGAGTAATGGAACTGATTTGAGTTCTCATCACTGTGCTGCACCCACTGAGATCTCATTTCAGGAGAATAATGGGGACTGACAAACCTGATGACAGTGCAATTACAATACTAGACTAATAACTTCGCAGCCTAACATGGCAGAGTGTGAGTCCAAATCCCACCACAGCACCACAATTTGAATTCAGGTAATTAAATAAATTAATTAAATAAATCTGGAGGAGCCCTCTTGTGAGGCAGTGGTAGTGTCCATGGCCCAGTTCAAGTCCCACCTTCTCCAGAGGTGTGTAATAATGTCTCTGAATATGTTCATGAGAAAAATAAGTTAAACAAAAATTAAATAAATCTGGAAGAGAAACCTGCTCTCAGTCATGGCAACTGTGAAACTCCGAGATTGTCATTTAAATAAAATCCTTGGTTTATTAATATTCCTTCGGGACAGGTATTTACCATTGTTATTCAGTCTGCCTTATGTGTGACTCATGCCCCACTACATTGTGATTGGCTCTTAATTGCCTTAGTAAACCCATCAGTTCGAGTAACTAGGGCTCAGGTTATTAAATGATGACCATTCACACTGAGTGAGAAACACGTTACCCACTGGTCACATTTACTCTGCATGCACTTTCAAATCCAAATCTTAAATGGCAGAAACCTGAATGATACATACAGCCCTGGGACACGATTAATATCTGAGAGAAAAAATAAGTAGCACTTTGCGTGTGACCATTTAACACAACAAGTTTTTAGAGTAAAAGACCATGCTGATAGTGTCAGGTTGTGACTAGTGGGGTACCTCAAAGATCAGTACTTGAGACCAAGATGTTCACTGCGTTTATCAATGAGTTGGACGTGGGGACCCATTTCCAAATCTGCAGATGATATGAAGCTAAGCGGAATACGTGTTGTGAGGAAGATGGAAAACCTTTTCAGAAATATTTCCAGGCTTAGTGAATGGGCAAGGTCATGGCAGATGGAATATAATGTGGAACAGTATGAGGTTATCCATTTTGGTAGGAGGAAGAGATGTGCACTTATGTGGTAAGAGGTTTGGAGGTGTAAATGGACAGAGGGACCTGGGAATCTTCATTGAAAGGTCACTGAAGGCTAACATGTAGGAGTAGCGAGCTGTTAGGAAGGAGAGTGGAATGTTAGAATGGAAAAGAGGAAGGTCCCTGAAAGTTGATTGAGGTGTTGATGTTGATGACGTTGGTTTTACAGCATCTAGACTGATCCTCCAGAGGCACAGCTGCTAACTCTCGGGTGAGATGTTAACTTGAGTTGTGTGTTTGCCGATCAGTGGGTTTTAGTGATCTAATAGCAGGTTTGAGAAGTGGGAGTGGTGTGGAGAGATTGGGGAAACCTTATCTTTTATCCTTGCACAAACCCCGCCAATACCCATGGTCAGCTGCTTGTGCAATCGAGTCCAACATGGTAGATGACACCCTTTGGATATTCAGTATCCTCTGAAGTCATCACTAACCAGGCACTGGGTGAACCAACTTCTGGGCCAGTGCCTCACCACAGGCTCTACTTCCCAATTCTGTGAACAATGGAGCTCTTTCAGTTATTGGTGGTAGCTAGGGTGAGTATCACTGAGGATCAGGAAGACTCTCTCCTGCTGTGTTATTTTTTTGGGTGGTGCTCTGGACACCCAGCTGAGAGGGCCGGTTCAGTTTAACATCTCATGTACAACATGACATTGCTGCTTGAAGCATTCCCTCAGGAATGGCATTGCAAATTCTATAGCAGGCTGCATTTGAGGTTCATTCTCTGGATTTCAGGACATGCACTTTTGGTTCCAAGGTGAGAGTGTGCCAGGGGCCACTTACTTAGGTTTGTGCCAGGTGCTTGGATCAGGTTCGGGACAGAGTGGATCAGGTTTGGGACAGAGTGGATTAAATGCCCAATGTAGAGAGTTCTTTGTGAAAGGAATAGGTGACCAGCAACATGCCTGAAAATTGCTGCGGTCCTTCCCTCTGTACCTTCAATACTCTGGTTAATGGGCTATGTTAGTGATTAAAATCTGACTGGGTCTTGCTAAGCATATGAAACATGGAGCAATGTAGAATACTGTAGGATTATTGTGCATTTGAAATTAATAAAATATACCTGAAGCAGTAGTCAGCATATTTTTGAACTGAAATTTGATCAATTGTGTCACATCTGCTGATCCTTGGGACGATTTTGGCAAATGAACATTGGAAAGTAAAATTGGCTCATGAGATGAGACAGATGTGCCTAATTTGTTGGTCGAATATTTAGCAATTAAAGAATGATTGTAAGCTTAAACAATGAATAGTTATATCCACATTTCTGATACTTTCATCAATCAACTGATTTCTTTTAATCTTTTTTTAAGGTCTGCACAGATGAGGGAGGTTGTTCAGAGTAATTTAATCGAGGGGTTGAACATTCTGAGGAACTTTGACAGACACAGAGAGAGAGACAGACAGAAATGCTTTTTTTCTGTTGGGAGAGCTGTTAATCAGAGGATGCAGATTGACGCTAATTGACAAAAGGCCCAGGGGAAATGAGAACATTTTAATGCAGCAAGTTGTTACAATCTGGAACACACTGCCTGCATGGGTAATGGAAGCAGATTCAATAATAACTTCCAAAAGAAAATTGGAGGAATATGTTAAAGTGGATAAATATGTAAGTTTGTTGGGAGAGCACGGGGTAATGGAATTCATGGATAACACTTTCAAAGAGCCAGGACAAGCTCGATGGGCCAAATGACATCCTTTTACTGCACTAAAGACTTGTGATTATACAGTACCATTCACAACACTGGGACACCCCAAAACACTTTACGGCCAGTGAGGTAAATTTGAAGTGTTATCACTGGTAATGTGTTGGAAACACTGCAACAATTTGCATACAGATCAGGAAATGGCACCAATGACCAGGTAACAGTCATGATAATGGAGGGATAAACATTTGCTGGGAATCAATTCCCCTGATCTTTGAAACAATACTGTCGGATACCTTGTGTTTAATCTGAGAGCAGTCAGAACATCAGTTTTAGTAACTCATCTGAAAGACTGAATTCTGACAATGCTGCACTCCCTCAGAATTTTGTATTGTAAGATTTAATGAGTCAAACTGCTGTCAAATGCATTGAGAAGTGGAATCTGAAAGTTGTTGAGTTCTGAGGAAGTCCTGAAACATTAACATTGATTTCTCTCCGCAAATGCTGTCATGGCTGGCTGAGCTTTTGCAGCAATTTCTGTTTATGTTTCAGGTTTTAGCAGTATCTATCACTTGACAGCATTACCACACTTTACTGGTCTATTTATGATTGTAGTATTAACTGTTTCGTGTCATCCATTGCTGAATTGGCAGCCTCTGTTAATCTCTCAGTCAGAAAGCTGAGTTCAGCTTCCTGAGATGCTTGAGTGTAAAATCCAATCTGAAACTTTCCCAATGGACTATACAGAGTGATGCACCATCCAGTGTGGATGGAGGCCATGTCTGCACCAGCCCTCGCAATGAACATTTCACTCATTCTCTCACCCTCTGCCCATAACCAGCTACATTCTTCCTTTTCTGATCACACTGTAATTCTCTTTTCGATGCTTCGATTGAACCCATTTTCACCACAACCTCAGGCAGTGCACTCCAGATGTTAACCACTCGCTGTGTGAAAATGGATTTTCTCATGTCAACCTTGGCTTCTTTTCCCAGTTACTTTTATTCTGTTCCCCCTTGCTTTTGATCCTGCCAACAATGGTAACACGTTTCCCCATCTACTCTGTCCAGACCCCTCATTATTTTAAACATTCAACATTACTTTTGTTTTAGTACTTGCTGACCTTATTAAGAAAGCCTTATATACAGTCTGCTTTAATAAGTGCTCTCCACCTGTCCTGTCACTTCAATAACGTATGCACAGAAGGTGCCTCACCCCCTTAAACCCCTTTAGCATTTTACCTTTTACGTTATATGGCCTCTCCTTGTTTTTCATACCAAAATAATCACTTTACATTCCTCACATTGATCTTCATCTGCTGATTGTCTGGCAATTCCACCAACTTGTCAATAACTACTTTATAGTTCAGTAGTTCTATGCTATCTTCATGGTTAGCATTGCTTCCAAGTTTTGTATCATTTGCAAACTTTCAACCCTGTGCCTGATACACTATGTTCTGGGCAATTATACCAAAAAGTGTAGGAGTCCTTAACCCTGACCCTGGGGAACTCCACTGGAAGCCCTTCCCCAACCTCAGAAGCATCCATGAATTATTATCTTCTGTTTTCTCTCAGCAAATTCCAGATCTATGATGTAACTGTCCCTTGCTTTCTGTGAATGTTGACTTTGCTCACACATCTGTTGAGTGGTATGATCTCAAGCATCGTTTGGAGGACCATATACACTTCATCGACTGCATTGGCCTTATCTACCTTCTTTGTTACCTCTTCAAACAAATTAATTAAGCACAAAATTTCCCTAAAAATCCATTCTTTAATTAGTTTGCATTTATCCATGACTATTAGTTTGTTTCTAGAATTTTCACAATGCCAAAGTTAAACTGATTGGACCATAGTTGCTTGGTTTATCTTTCTTAATCAAAGGGAGTAATATCTGCAATTATCTAATAAAAGTAAAATATTGCAGATACCAGAAGTCTGAAACTAATACAGAGAATTCTGGAGAAACTCATTAAGTCTAGCAGCATCTGAGAAACAGAGTTAATGTTTCGAGTCCTGTGTGACTCTTCTATGAGATCCATTGACCTGGCAGATTGAACCATGTTAAGAATTCCTCCCTTTTCCAAGTTTAGTCCATAATCTGAAATGCAGAGATACAATCTTCACAGTCTTCACAGTCTCCACAATCTTATAATCTTCACAGTCTTGTCAGCATTTCATCTGATCCTGGTGCCTTTTCAACATTAAAAAATGATGGACAATCCAATATTTCCTCCTTATCCATTTTAAACTCTCCTAGTGTCTGTATCTCCACTTCTTTCACCATGTCTGAGGTGGCTTCTTCTTCCTTGGTAAAGTATTCATTTAATGCCTGATCCATGTCCCCTGTTCCCTTGCATAGATCTTCTTTTTCATCACTAATGGAGTCTACTCCTCTTTTTAACACCCTTTTATTATTGATGTACTTATACAAAATGTACCTTCATATTAGCTGCTGGTCTCTTCAGAATCCCTCTTTGCTTCTCATATTTACCTTTGCACTTCCCAGCTGAATACTTTGTCTTCATCTTTAGTCTCAATTGTAATTTTCACCTGATGTCTTTCATAACCACTGTTTATCTTAATTTTTATCTATTTTGTAATCCTGGGATTGTTTGTCCTACATTTCATATTCAAGGGAATGTATGTTGAAAGGTTGAGGGAGCTAAGACTTTTCTCATTGGAGCAAAGAAAGGTGAGAGGCAACTTGATAGAGGTGTACAAGATGTTGAGAAGCAGAGATCCCAGAACTGATCCCCGTAGAACACCACTGGTGACCAAGCTCCAGTCTGAATATTTTCCAATTACCACTACCCTCTGTCTTCTATGGGCCAGCCAATTCTGTATCAAGACAACTAGATTTCCCTGTATCCCATGCCTCATTACTTTCTGAATGAGCCTACCATGGGGGACCATGGGGAACCTTATCAAATACCTTGCTAAAATCCATGCACACATCCACTATTCTACCTTTATTAATCTGTTTTGTCACATCCTCAAAGAATTAACTAAAGTTTGTGAGGCATGACCTGCACCTTACAAAGCCAGGCTGACTGTTTCTGATCAAACAATGGTTTTCCAAGTAATCATAAATCCTGTCTCTCAGAATCCTCTCCAATAATATTCCCAACACAGACATAAGGCTGACCGGTCTGTAATTCCCAGAGTTATCCCTACTTCCTATCTTGAGCAAGTGAATAACATTTGCCACCCTCCAATCATCTGACACTGCTCCAGTGGGCAGTGAGGATGCAAAGATCATCACCAAAGGTGCAGCAATCTCTTCCCTCGCTTCCTGTAGTAACCGAGGATATATCTCGTCTGGCCCAGGGAATTTATTTATCCTTATGTATTTCAAGCTTTTCAGCACATCCTCCTTCCTAGAATCAATCTGTTCAAGCATATCAGCCTGTTTCAAACTGTCCTCACAAATGACAAGGTCCCTCTCAGACGTGAATACTGAAGCAAGGTATTCATTAAGGACCTTCCCTACCTCCTCTGACTCCAGGCACAAGTTCCCTCCACTGCTCCTGATTGGCCCTACCCTCATGCTGGCCATCCCATTGTTCCTCACATAAGTGTGGAATGCCTTATTGTTTTCCTTAATCCTACCCACTAAAGCTTTTTCATGCCCCCTTCTAGCTCTCCTAAGTCCATTCTTCAGTTCCTTCCTGGCTACCTTGTACCCCTCTACAGCCCTGTCTGATCCTTGCCTCCTCAACCTTAAGTAAGCTTCCTTCTTCTTCTTGACTAGATGTTCCACATCCCTTGTCATCCAAGGTTCCTTAACCCTACTATCCCTTCCATGTCTCAGTGGGACAAACCGATCCAGCACTATCAGCAAGTGCTCCCTAAACAACCTCCACATTTCTGTCAAATGCTCCTCATCCGACAGCCCTTTCATCTCCAAAGGCGAAAGTGAAGATCAGAGTGGTGCTGGAAAAGCACAGCAGGTCAGGCAGCATCCGAGGAGCAGGAAAATCAACGTTTCGGGCAAAAGCCATTCATCAGGAATGAAGCTGGGAGCCTCGGGGGTGGAGAGATAAATGGGAGGGGATGGAGAGATAAATGGGAGGGGGTAGGACTGGGGGCAAAGGTAGCTGAGAGTGCATCTGCAGTCCTCGTTTTGCCTAGTTGATTTTAACCTTACTGTGAACCCTCTTCCAAGGATGCCTACCTTGAAGGAGTTCTCCCCCTCTCTCTACAAGGATCTCAGTGAGTCTCTCATTCACTGCAACCACCAGGTCAACTCCACCTATCACACTCTCAGCTCCCTTACCCCAGCCCCACCCCCCTTCCATTTATCTCTCTACCCCCGAGACTCCCAACCTCATTCCTGATGAAGGGCTTATGCCCGAAACATCAATTTTCCTGCTCCTCAAATGCTGCTTGACCTGCTGTACTTTTTCAGCACCACTCTAATCTTGACTTTTATCCCCGGAATCAACCTGGTGAACCCTCCCTGAACTGCCCCCGTGCTGCGACATCCTTGCTCAAGTAGGAAGACTCATTCTGTACACATTCTGTTCTTCATTCAGAAGTTTTCTTCATGACTTACCTGAACAGTGAGTGAAAAGAGTAATCAAGTGTCTGAATTAATTCACAATTGATGGATCACGTTTATATACTTTACCGAGAGGAGCCCTTATGATTAATTACTTCTGCAGCCAGCAGTGATGTTGAGATTCAATTAAAGTTAAATTGATTGTTACTGTACACAGATGTTTCAATCTGTTTAAAAGCTATGGATGTCTCACTAAATGGAAGGTTGGGAGAAAGGTGTATTCTTTGGGCTGGAGTTGATCAATTATCTTATCCCCAGTTCCCTGCCGTTTTGTTTTGAACACATAATCAAAGATTGAGAACTGAAGGGGTGAAATTCACTGTTGGCAAGACTCAAAATGAGAGGGAGAGAGTCAGCAGTTTGTTTATATATCACACAGGGCACTCAAATTATTGTTTGTTTTTGTGATGTGAAGTCTCGCAAAACTCAAGAACCATGGCTTTGAATCTAAGAGACAATTTACAGCAGAATTGCCTCGCTTTGCTGTTAAGATGATGTGGTAATATTGACATCAGGTGTAGTGTGCATTCTAATAAAAGCCTTAACACAAGAAAACATTTCAAAGTAAAAACGGAAAGAACTGGGAATACTGTAAATCAGAAATATAAACAGAAATTGCTGGAAAAGCTCAATAGGTCTGGCGGCAACTGTGGAGAGAAATCAGAGTTAATATTTTGGGTTGAACAACCCTTTCATTGTTTCTCCAGAGCAGTTATCCAACAAGTATTGTGAACAACCTAAGTTTCACCAGGTGACCGAGACAAAACTGTAGATTAAAACTCTACATTTTACTCCTGTACAATGCAAGGATATGTGAATGTTGCATTAGTCTCAATGTTTAACAAGTGCCAGTTTTATAATTTTGCATCTTGCAGTTGTGAAAGGGGTACTGACCAGGTAGAATCCGTTTATCTGGGACCTGTCTCCTGTCACCCACAGTTGCTGGCACTTTGGAGATCTTTTCATTTGAAGCATTTGAATTCTGTTGTGTCATTGTTATGTCATCATGGTATTAACACTAGACTATTAATCCAGTGACCCTGGTAATGTTCTGGGGCCCGGGTTTGAATCCCACTGTGGCAAATGGGATTTGAATTCAATAAAGAAAAATCTGGAATTAGGAGTTTAATGATGATCATAGATTTAGAAAACCCACCCAGTTCACTAAATCCTTTAGGGAAGGAAATTACCATCATCACCTTGTCTGGTCTACAAGTGACTCCAATCCCACAGCAATGTGGTTGTCTTCTGGATAATTAGGGATGGGCAATAAATACAGATCCAAGGGAGTGATGCTGGTATCGTGGTGATATTATTGGATTGGTAACGTAAAGTTAGGCTGGTGAGGAATTGTCTCCGATCCCACCTTGGAAGATAATTTGGTAAGAAACCTAGAAGGAATTTGAGAAGCACTATGTAAGCACAACTGAACATTGTAAAGAAACAGGTTTCAGGTGAAGGGGAAAGGTTTAAGAAGGACCTGTGGGGCAACTTCTTCACGCAGAGAGTGGTGCAGATATGGAAAAGGTTGCTGGAGAAAGTGGTTGAAGAAGATACAATAGCAACATTTAAAAAAACAATTTGGATAGTTACATGGATGGGAAGGGTCCAGAGGGATATGGACCAAATGTGGACAATTGGAACTAGCTGAGTGGGCACCATGGTTAGTATGGACTAGTTTGGGCTGAAGGGCCTGTTTCCGTGCAGTATTACTGTAAGATTCTATCTGCTTCATTAATGCCCTTTAAGAACAAAAACCTAGTTTAGTCTAGAGAGTCTGCTTTTCCAGAGGATTAGTCTTTACACATAACATGAGTTTTGTAACTGTATGAAGCAGCAGCTGTGGATAAAAATGCAAAGTGAAAAGGATGGGTAAGCCAGTATGGACTTGGTGGTGCTGAATGGTCTTCTTCTGTGATATAATCCTTCAATGATTCTCTGTGCATTCTGTATTTATATCATGTGTCTCAGCACTGTGAGTGTGCGTGTAAATCAGAACTAGAGGTAACCTAGTTTCATGCTACGGTCAGAGAGAATAACAGGGTGCCCCCATGTTTCAGGAAAACAGACAGCTTGTCTCAAACACCCTGTTCATTTCATGGTCCCCATGTAGGGAATAGAGAAGTTATATTCACCACATCCACATCCACATCCACAAGCATCCAATCCCTCCCCCACCGACACTCAGTACCAGCAGTGTATCATTCATCTTCCAAACCCACAGCCACTTCCATTTGGAGGGACAAGGGCAGCAGTTACATGGGAACACCATCCCCTGCAAATTCCCCTACAAGGCACTCACCATCCTGGCTTGGAAATATATCACCGTTACTTCAGTGTCACTGGGTTAAAGTCATGAAATTCCTTTCCTAATGGCTTTGTGGGTCTACCTATATCTCATGGATGGCAGCAGTTCAAGAAGGCATTAACCCCCATCTTCTCAAGGGGGAACTAGGGACGGGCAATAAATGCTGGGCCAGCCAGTGACACCCACGTCCCACAAATGAAATAAAAATCTGGCTAGGCTCATTTCCCATAGAAAAGAAAGGATTGATGGGTCTTTTAAACAAGATTATGGAAGGGTTTGACCAGGTAGGTGCAGTGAAGATGCTTCCTCTCTTGGGGAAACTAAACCTTGAGGCTAACTGCTTCAGATACTCAACAAGAAATCCAACAGCAAATTCAAAGGAAAATCTGCACCACAAAGAATGGTTGAGGTGGTCACTCATTGATGCATGAATATGCATTTAAGGGAAAGCTGGATAAACGAGGGAAACAAGAGAGAAAGGAATAGGAGAGTGTGAAATGATCAATCTAATTGATGTAGGGCAGTAACAGCCAATTGCCAGAACAAATAGCAATTTGAGAGAGTGACTGGTGTAATTGGACAGATCAAGTTACCAGCAGAAAACACGAAGGTGAGATACATACAAAATGCAGGGGATGCAGACAATCAAAATGTGGAGCTAGTTTAAGGAACAGATATTACGTGTCCTTGATAGGTATGTCCCTGTCAGGCAGGGAGGAAGTGATGAGGTAAGGGAACCGTGGTTTACTACAGAAATTGCATCTCTTGTTAAGTGGAAGAAGGAGGCTTATGTGACGATAGACAAGATGGTTCAGATGAGGTGACGGAGAGTTACAGATCAGCTGGGAAGGATTTAAAGAGAGAGTTAAGGAGAGCAAAGAGAGGACACAAGCAGTCTTTAGTAAATAAAATAAAGAAGAACCCTATAGAAATCTTTCTAGAAGTATGTGAGGAATAAAAGGATGATTAGGGTAGGAATAGGGCCAGTCAAAGACAGAAGTGGGAAGTTGAGTGTGGACCCTGTGGAGATCGGAGAGGTGCTAAATGAACATTTCTCATCGGTTTTCACTCAGGAAAAGGAGAATATTGTAGAAGAGAAGAATGAGGTACGAGATATTAGATTAGAAAGGATTGAGGTTAGTTACACACAGGTGTTATCAATTCTAGAAGGAGTGAAAGTAGACAAGTTCCCTGGACCGGATGGGATTTATCTGAGGATTCTCTGGGAAGCTAGGGAGGAGATAGCAGAGACTTTGGCTTTGATATTTGAGTCGTCATTGTCTACAGGTTTAGTACTAGAGGACTGGAGGATTGTAAATGTGCCCTTGTTCAAGAAGGGCAGTAGAGGTGACCCAGGTAATTATAGACCAGTGAACATTACTTCTGTTGGAGAAAAGGTTTTGGAAAGGATTATAAGAGATAAGATTTATAATCATCTAGCAAGCAACACTTTGATTTCAGACAGTCAACATGGTTTCTTCAAGGGCAGGTTGTGTCTCACAAACCTCATTGAGTTTTTTGAGAAGGTGACCAAGCATGTAGATGAGGGTAGGGCAGTTGACGTGGTATACATGGACTTCAGTAAAGCCTTTGATAAGGTTCCACGTGGCAGGCTGATGGAGAAAATGCAGAGGCATGGAATTGAGGGTGATTTAGCAGTTTGGATTAGAAACTGGCTTTCTGAAAGAAGGCAGCAAGCGGTGGTTGATGGAAAATATTCAGACTGGAGTCCAGTTACTAGTAATGTTTCACAAGGATCTCTTTTGGGACCACATTTTTATAAATGACTTAGACACAGGCGTAGGTGGATGGATTAGTAAATTTGCAGACGACACTAAAGTTGATGGAGTAATGGACAGTTTGGAAGAATGTTACAGTTTGCAGTGGGATTTGGATAAACTGCAGAATTGGGCTGAGAGGTGGCAAATGGAGTTCAATGCAACTAAATGTGAGGTGATGTACTTTGGGAAGAATAACAGGAAGGCAGAGTACTGGATCAATGGAAAGATTCTTGGTAGTGTGGATGTGCAGAGGGATCTTGGAGTCCATGTACATAGATCCCTGAAAGTTGCCACCCAGGTGGATAATGCTGTTTAAGAAGGCATGTGGTGTTAGGTTTCATTGGTAGAGGGATTGAGTTCCGGAACCGCAGTATCATGCTGCAACTATACAAAACACTGGTGCGGCCGCACTTGGAATACTGTGTACAGTTCTGGTCCCCATATTTCAGGAAGGATGTGGAAGCATTGGAAAAGGTGCAGAGGAGATTTACCAGGATGTTGCCTGGTCTGGAGGGAAGGTCTTATGAGGAAAGGCTGAGAGACTTTGGTCTGTTCTCATTGGAAAGAGGAAGGCTAAGGGGGGATTTGATATAGACATACAAGATGATCAGAGGATTAGATAGGGTAGACAGTGAAAGTCTTTTTCCTAAGATGATGACGTCAGTTTGTACGAGAGGGCACAACTACAAATTGATGGGTGATAGATTTAAGACAGATGTCAGTGGCAAGTTCTTTACGCAGAGAGTGTTAAGGGTGTGGAATGCCCTACCTGCTAATGTAGTCAATTCAGCCACATTAGGGAGATTTAAACAATCCTTAGATAAGCACATGGATGATTTTGGGATGGTGCAGGGGGATAAGTTGAGAGTAGCCCACAGGTCGGTGCAACATCGAGGGCCGAAGGGCCTGTTCTGCGCTGTATTGTTCTATGTTCTATGTTCATACACACAAAGTTCAGGTCTGCTCCTAGCTTTGGTGTGGTGATAATATCACTGAGTTAGTAACCTGTGAACCTTGGGCTGCTGTTGTGGTGATGTGTTCAAATCCCACCACAGCATATGGGGAAATTGGAACTTGATAAAAAGCCGACCTACCAGTGATCGTGTAACCACTGCTAATTAATGCAACATCCCATCTGTTTGACAAATGTTGTAGCCCAGAGCAGGACACTCTCTCTGGGACATGGTGCGGGCTGGTGTAGCCCCGGGCAGGACACTCTCTCTGGGGGATGGTGTAGGCTGGTGTAGCCCAGAGCAGGACACTCTCTGGGACATGGTGCGGGCTGGTGTAGCCCCGGGCAGGACACTCTCTCTGGGGGATGGTGTAGGCTGGTGTAGCCCAGAGCAGGACACTCTCTGGGACATGGTGTGGGCTGGTGTAGCCTGGAGTGGGACACTCTCTCTGGGACATGGTGTGGGCTGGTGTAGCCTAGAGTGGGACACTCTCTCTGGGACATGGTGTAGGCTGGTGTAACCCAGAGTGGGACACTCTCTCTGGGACATGGTGTGGGCTGGTGTAGCCTGGAGTGGGACACTCTCTCTGGGACATGGTGTGGGCTGGTGTAGCCCGGGGTGGGACACTCTCTCTTGGATATGGTGTGGGCTGGTGTAGCCCAGAGTGGGACACTCTCTCTGAGGGATGGTGTGGGCTAATCTAGCCCAGAGCAGGACACTCTCTCTGGGACATGGTGTGGGCTGGTGTACCCCGAACCAGGACACTCTCTCTGGGACATGGTGTGGGCTGGTATAGCCCGGAGCGGGACTCTCTCTCTGGGACATGGTGTGGGCTGGTATAGCCCGGAGCGGGACTCTCTCTCTGGGACATGGTGTGGGCTGGTGTACCCCGAACCAGGACACTGTCTCTGGGACATGGTGTGGGCTGGTGTAGCCCGGAGCGGGACTCTCTCTCTGGGACATGGTGTGGGCTGGTGTACCCCGAACCAGGACACTGTCTCTGGGACATGGTGTGGGCTGGTGTAGCCCGGAGCGGGACTCTCTCTCTGGGACATGGTGTGGGCTGGTGTACCCCGAACCAGGACACTGTCTCTGGGACATGGTATGGGCTGGTGTAGGCTAGAGTGGGACACTCTCTCTTGCTGAGTTTATCAAGAAATTTTAATTTTTGTTTGTTTCAGATCTCCAGTATCGATTCTCTGCCCTAATTCTCAGACTATGTCCCTTGTTCTGGAATCTCCAACCAATGGAAATGGTTTCTCTTTAGTTTATCTGCCTTTTCCTGTTAATATCTTGAAGTCTTCAATCAGATCACTCCTTAACTCCCTGAATTCCTGAGAAAACAGGCTTTATTTAGTAAAATCTTTGTTCTGTCTTTTCCAGAGCAATGGTACCTCAGTCAGCAATTTTTAAAGGGTCTCTCTTCCAGCAATGCATGTATTTACATTGGTGTGATGAATGAAACTGTGAAATGTGAATTCCAGTCACTATATTTATTCCCATGGTGTTATGGACCAGGCCAGACCCCCTCAATCATTTCAAGAAGGTGGCCCAGACCCACACAATTTTGGCTGTTTTAAGCAGGATATTCCAGGATGCAGCTGCCCAACCACTCAGTTTTAAACAAAATAGAATTTATTTACAGAATACTGAATGAAACATGAACAAAAGAGAACAGAATCTAGAATAATTTAACCGATCTGAAAACCCAATCAACTCCATCACAACTTAATGATGTTGTTCCAAATACCTGCAACATCCCATAAACATCCCATTCGCAAAAAAAGGTAAAAATCAAATACAGGTTCTTCCTGGGGAGAGATTGCAGAGAGAGATGATTAGCATGGAGCTGTTTCTTTGGGTCCAGCAGCCTCTCTGGGTTCCCAGCTAAAACTTGACCAGCTGCTGCAAAACAGCCTGACTGCTAAAACCAAACCAAACCAGAGAAAAGCTAAGCTGGGAGAGCTGGCCACTCCCCTTTCAGTGGACAAATTTTTTTTGGAAAAAAAGACTTAAAAAGCCTTTTTAAGTAGATATCCCAGACATATCAGAATCTCTGCCTTTACAACTCCACGTGAAAAGAAAAGCAAGGCCAGAATAACCTTGTTAAAGGAGCAGCGTTGTCACAATGCGACCATGATACCATAAGAAATAGCAACAAAAATAGGCCATTCAGCCCCTCAAGCCTGTTCCCATGAGATGAGATCACTGCTGATTGGTTATTCCTCATGCACAATTTCCTGCCCTTTTCCGATAATCCTTCATCAAGAATTTATTAAGAATTTTTTTTCTTAATCAAGAATTACTGATTAAGAATCCAACCATCTCAGCCTTAGTTATCCACAAGGAGACTCTGCACAGTAGCTCCGATAGCAAGGAGTTCCAAAAACACTTTCAGTGTCTTTACTGGTGTTTTTACAGAGACATTATTAACAGTTGCATTGTTGCGCTGCAGAAGCCTAGTCATGGTTTCTAGCAATATTAATGAACAAACACTTGGTGTGATCCTTTCATATTACTTTAATTAATATCTGGTGTTTGTTCCAATGAATTACCAGCTCTATCCAAACAGCACTTTGTAAAATATCATTGGAAATATTAAGTATACATTCACTAACAACCACTAATTGGCAGTAATTTCCAGTTTCTGGATTAGTGGTGCTGGAAGAGCACAGCAGTTCAGGCAGCATCCAAGGAGCTTTGAAATCGATGTTTCGGGCAAAAGCCCTCCAGTCCTTAGTGAATGAGGGGCTTTCCTCAGCGTCTGAGTAAATCTGGAAAAAAAAGGCAGCAATGTTGTACGATGGCCCTTCACTGAACTACTGCTGTATCCCTCTTCCACAATCTCCCAAAGTGTTTTACACCTAATAGCTTATTTTGGAAATACAATGACTGCAGACACATAACAATGTCAATTTGGACTCTGCAAAGGCTCACCAGATGACAAAGGTATCAGCATCAAGACAAGTTGCCTTTGGTTCTACAGGTTGGAGAATGAATGTTGGTCAGGAAATTGGGGGAAGCTGATCGACACTAATTGAATGGTTGCTGTGGGATCATTAATATCCATCTGAACAAGGAAAACATCAATCTGATCTCTTAGAGTCATAGCGATGTACAACACGGAAACAGACCCTTCAGTCCAACTTGTCCACGTCGACCAGATACCCCAACCCAATGTAGTCCCACTGCCAGCACCCGGCCCATATCCCTCCAAACCCTTCCTATTCATATACCCATCCAAATGCCTCTTAAATGTTGCAATTGTACCAGCCTCCACCACATCCTCTGGCAGCTCATTCCATACACGTACCACCCTCTGCGTGAAAAAGTTGCCGCTTAGGTCTTTTTTATATCTTTCCTCTCTCACCCTAAACCTATGCCCTCTAGTTCTGGACTCCCCGATCCCAGGGAAAAGACTTTGTCTATTTACCCTAGGCATTCCCCTCATAATTTTGTAAACCTCTATAAGGTCACCCCTCAGCCTCCGACGCTCCAGGGAAAACAGCCCCAGCCTGTTCAGCCTCTCCCTATAGCTCAAATCCTCCAACCCTGGCAACATCCTTATAAATCTTTTCTGAACCCTTTCAACTTTCACAACATCTTTCCGATAGGAAGGAGACCAGAATTGCACACAATATTCCAACAGTGGCCTAACCAATGTCCTGTACAGCTGCAACATGACCTCCCAACTCCTGTACTCAATACTCTGACAAATAAAGGAAAGCATACCAAACGCCTTCTTCACTATCCTATCTACCTGCAACTCCACTTTCAAGGAGCTATGAACTAGAACTCCAAGGTCTCTTTGTTCAGCAACACTCCCCAGGACCTTACCATTAAGTGTATAAGTCCTGCTAAGATTTGCTTTCCCAAAATGCAGCACCTCGCATTTATCTGAATTAAGCTCCATCTGCCACTTCTCAGCCCATTGGCCCATCTGGTCCAGATCCTGTTGTAATCTGAGGTAACCCTCTTCACTGTCCACTGCACCTCCAATTTTGGTGTCATCTGCAAACTTACTAACTGTACCTCTTATGCTCGCATCCAAATTATCCAAAAGATGCATCCTCCTGACAATGTAGCACTACACTGAGGAGTCAACCTAGATTATATATTCAGCAAGTTCTGCCCAATCACAGAATCAAATGCAACAGTAGATATTTGTCTTTTTGGCTTCTTGCAAAACAATACTGAGTGCACTAATGTCCATAACAACCAATTTACCATCAGCAGATGAGCTTATAACATGACTCATTTACACTTACAATAAACACTCCAGATATGAATTAAGATATTAAAGGAATGCATTAAGCATTTGTTCATTCATAACCAGGAACCAATTTCCTGCACGCCAAAGAAACCTGTTCAAGTTTTGTGTCTTTTTTTGAATTACCCAAGAGTTTAAGGCGCACGAAGATCCTCTTTGCTTTCTCCGTGACAATGTGTTTATAACTTATCCATCAGGTAAAAACAAGAACTGCAGATGCTGGAAACCAGAGTCTGGATTAGAGTGGTGCCTGCATTTTTTTTACCTCTCCACTCTGTAGGCACCCTGCCTCTATTCCTGATGAAGGGCTTTTGCCCAAAAAGTCGATTTTTCCTGCTTCTCGAATACTGCTTGACCTGCTATGCTTTTCCAGCACCACTCTAATCTAGACCCTAACTTATTTATCAGTCAGCATCGGTTTCACTCAGAATATAAATTATTGCAATCATATGAAATTTGGTATTCTTGTGTTTGTCCTGATGAAAGATAAAAACCTTTGGTAATGTGTCTCTATTTTCAGCAAGGTTGAAGTCTTGACTATGAGAAAACTTTTTTAATGAAATGAATGATCAGGATTTAGAAGTTTTTCCCCACTACCGTATTCCTTCGGGGATTATGGACATTGTTTCCAATGCCCGTCTACATTGTTAATTCCCAATTGCCCTGGTGAAGGCAGTGGTCAGTCACCTTCTTGAACCGTTGGAGTCTATTTGACTCACAGTGCTGGTGGCAATGCACTGCCCCATAATGTGGAGGACACAAAGCCAATAGGAGCCTTCAAAAGGGAACTGGGTAATTAATTTAAAGGAGAAAATGAATTATAGGATTGTAAGGGAAGGTGGTGTTACCGTGGTAATGTCACTGAGTTAGCAGTCCCAGTTTGGGTTTCTGATTACATGAGTTCAAATCCCATCATGACAGATGAATTCAATAGCAATCTGGAATTAAAAGCGAGTCTGATGATGACCATGTAACTGTAATCAATTTTTGTCAACAGCCATCTGATTTACTCACGTCCCTCAGGGAAGGAAATCAGCCATCTGGTCTGGCTCCATGTGACTCCAGACCAACAGAAATGGGATTGACTCTTAACTGTCCTCTGAAATAACCCTGGCAAGTCTCTCAGATCAAGAGGCAGTTAGGGATGGGTTAATTGCCAATAAAACCAACAAACATAGGAACAGGACTAAGCCATTCAGTCTCTTGAGCCTGTTCCACCAGTCAGAGAGATTATGGTCGATGTGTGACCTAACTCCATTTACAGGTGTTCAAAACCCCAGATAGCAGTGAACCCTGTTATTTAAATGGGAAATTTACCTCCCTGGCAGCATCCTGGAATTATTTCTGGAATGTTCCATGTAATATTTTCGGACCACAGTAAACCTCGGATAACTGAAACCACGGAAACCGAATTCACAAATACCGGGATTTTACTGCACCTACCTTAGGCCCATATCTCTTATTACCTTTGCTTAACAAAACATTGTCTATCTCAGATTTAAAATTAACAACTGATCCTGCATCCATGGCTGTTTGTGGAAAAGAGTTCCAAACCTCTCCCAGCCTTTGTGTGTCGAAGTGCTCCCTAACATCTCTCCTGAACGCTCTGGCCCTCATTCTCAGACAATGCCCCTAGTTCTAGAATCCCCAACCAGTGGAAATAGTTTCTCTTTGTCTACCCCGTCGTTCCCTGGTAATATCTTGAAAACTTCAATCAGATCACCCCTTAATCTTCTAAATTCAAAACAGGCTTCATTTGAATGATTGCTCCTCATAGCTTAACCCTGAACTCCAGGTTTCAACCGTAACCTTCCAAGGCCAATCTATCCTTCCGAGGGTGTGGAGCCCAGACCTGCTCCCTGTACATCAAATGGGGTCTAACCAGGATTTTATATAACAGTAATATAATGTCTGGATCCTTGTTCTGCAGCCCTCTGGATATAAAGGCTAGAATTCCATTAGCTTTCTTGATTATGTGCTGCACCTGTTTGTGACACTTTGAACATCTATGCACCTGAACACCAAAGTCCCTTTGGACAGCCACTGTATCCAGCTTCATACCATCTGGAAAGTACCCTGATCTACCCTTCTTCAAGTCTGAAATAGATAACCTCATACTTGCTTACATTGATCTTCATCTTCTGGGGAAAATGTTACATTTCCTTCGAAGTATTTCCAGGCATCACCAGTGACCAGGTAGGATGCTCCCGTGGAACTGTACCATTCAATTTGTCTGCCAATATCCCTTTGAGATTTGCTGCTGTCATCTACATTCTCTGCAATGCCTTCTGAAATCAACAAATTTGGAGATATGACTTGCTTCGCCATTATCCAAATCACTAATAAATAATGAGTAATTGTGGTCTTGACAGATCCTTGTGGGACACCGCTGGTTAAATGTTGCCAATTTGAATACTTGCCCTTTATCCCTACTTTCTGTCACCTGCCACTCAACTAAGTTTCCAGCCCGGTCAGTAATTCATCCTCAATATCGTGGGCTTCTACCTTAGTTAACGGTCTTTTATATGGGACTTCAAATGTCTTCTGGAAGTCCACATAAACAACCTCCAGAGATATTCCCTTGTTCACAACCTTAGTCACCTCTTCAAAAAAAAATTCCCATGAGCAAATAAAAAATATGTGAAAAGAGTTTGGAGAGTGAAATTGATTAGGTGTAGATTTGATGGGCTGAATGGTCTCATTTTGTGTGACGACTCTGAAATGGCCCCTTCTCACTCCACTGTTCCTCCCAACATTCCCCTGCTGTACAGCTCCATCTTGGCCAAGACCTTAGTGGGACAATTTGTCCCAGTTACAGGTTCTTTAAGGAGAAAGTGAGGTCTGCAGATGCTGGAGATCAAAGTTGAAACTTTATTGCTGGAACAGCACAGCAGGTCAGGCAGCATCCAGGGAACAGGAGATTCGACGTTTCGGGCACAGGCCCTTCTTCAGGAATGAAGGGCCTGTGCCCGAAACGTCGAATCTCCTGTTCCCTGGATGCTGCCTGACCTGCTGTGCTGTTCCAGCAATAAAGTTTCAACAGGTTCTTTAATGCAACCCCTTGCCCCATTTAATGTAGTGGGTCCCAGTGAACTGGCAATAATGCCCAGTCTGTGTATCAAATGATCTCAAACCCAGGAAACTCACTCAAGGTCACAGTGATACCATGATGGTACAGTTCCATGGGAGCATCCTACCTGGTCATGGGTGATACCTGGAAACACTTTGAAGGGAATGTAACATTTTCCCCAAAATTTCATAGAACATAGAACATTACAGCACAGGACAGGCGCTTCGGCCCTCATGTTGCACTGCCCTGTGGAATCGATCTGAAGCCCATCTAACCTGCACTATTACATTTTTATCCAATGACCATTTAAATGCCCTTAAAGTTGGTGAGTCTACAACTGTTGCAGGCAGTGCGTTCCACGCCCCTACTACTCTCTGAGTAAAGAAACTACCTCTGACATCTGTCCTATATCTATCACCCCTCAATTTAGAGCTCTGTCCCCTTGTGGTTGCCATTGTCATCGAAGGAATTTTGACTGAACATTATCTGTCATTTTCCAGCTTTAATAATTAGAATCAGGATGGTGCACAGAGTTCATGTACAGATCAGTTAGATACAGATAGTCTCAGAGGAATGAATGGCCTCCTTCTGTTCCAATCAGACACCAAATAAGCATCAACACCAAGTTTTTAACAAAATAAACTTCAGTATTTTGTCAGTGTTTCTGTGTGTTCTCACGACTGAGTCCAAGAATTAGAAAGAAAGCAGAAACAAGGCAGTGGGCTGACAGGAGGTGAGAGGATCTGGCAGCCAGGAAAGGGAAGATAATGTTCAGGAATTCATGGAACAAACAAAATATTTATAGACGGTGTTTTGGTGCAGAGATATGAGCAGCGTGTGAATCGAACAACATATGCTGCAGTTATTTTCAATATGAACTGTGAAACCTTAGCAACACACAGGCTCTTCAGGACATGAACCAGATCCTGCACATTATAAACAGCATCCAGGAAGCTTCTCCAGGAACATGATGTTGAACTCTTTCTCATTGGCACCTTGTCTGATCATTTATTTGCTAAACTGGTACTTGTACCTGGTGACCATTTGATGGTGGTGGAATGAGGCCCAATGACCTTGTGTCCCCAACTATATCTTTGTGAAGTCAGAGCCTTCACATTTTCATTTCCCCAGTCAACCTCCTGTCTCTTTTTCTTTCTGGCTTTGACCTCATCCTATCCTCATCTGGAGCTAAGGACAGGTGGATCCAGACAAAACTCAATAAAGAAAATGTTTGTTTATGATTGTTTATTATATTAATGTGGAGGTGCTGGTGTTGGATTGGGGTGGACAAGGTCAGAAGTCACGCTACACCAGGTTATTAACCAACAGGTTTATTTAAAATCATAGACTTTCAGAACAGCGCTCCTGTTAGACTATAACCCAATGTGTTATGACTTCTGACCTTGTGTATTGCATCGTTATTAGTGAGAGCTTGCTATGAGTGCATTGGCTGCTGCACATTCTAAAGACCCATGCTTCAAAAAGACTTCATTGGCTGTCAAGTGACATTCTGAAGATATGAAAGGCAAGCAGCTCTGACTTCCTTTATGACACACATAACAGATAAACACGTCAAATAATTTTATTGTACAGAAAGAGGCCATTTGTCCCATTATGTCTGTACCAGCTCCTCAAACCAGCAACCCAGCTAGTCCCACTCTGCAGCCTGATTTCTATAACCCCTTTCAATTCAACCCTTTCAAATATATCTCCAGCTCTCTTTGGAACTTCCTCTGGAATCCACCTCCACCAGTTTCCCAGGTAACACATTCCAAACCCTAATAAATCTCTGAGTAGAGAAGTTCGTAATCATCAAATCTTAGCTCTCTTGCTGATAATCCTGAAATTATGACCCCCTGCTTACTGACATATCAAGCGAAGGAAATAAATATCCTTCCTTACCTGTCAAAATTGGTTGTATTCTTTAACTTAAAAATGCTGTTTGCTGAATGCTAAAAGAAATCTTTGCAAGTAATTATAATCAGAATGAAAATACATAACGGTGGGCCTGGCTTTAACATTGAACGGAATGAAATATAGCACAGTAATCTGGCTTCTTTCACATTCTGTTCAGGAATGGGAGATTTCTGTGACAGATTGGACTGAAATATGTGCACAAGCTGCACAGGAAGTGTAGCAATGGACAGGATTCGGGGAACAGATGCCCTTGTTGTCTGATGTTCCATTTATGTTGCTGCTCTACAAAAAAAGACGAAAGGAGTTAGCTGATCATCAGTTCTTGCTGTTCCTGAGATGAGTTGATTTATGCAAGGTTTTGTGCTGACACTGTAGTCATAGATGTGTGACATTCTGAACAAAAACCCGCTTTTGTGCATAGTGTCTTTCAGGAGGAGGGGACTGAAGGCTTAGCAAAGAAAAGCAGAGCTTGAGGAGGTGGCTGAAGATGTAGTGAGAAAGGTGCAAATCAGGACCAAGTGAGTAGTAGGTTATACTGTCAGTTTGGGTTTGAGGGGAATGTAAAAATGCTTAACGTCCTGATGTTCTAAGATGGCTTTAAATGATCACATAGAGTCCTTACAGTGTGGAAACAGGTAATTCAGCCCATCAAGTCCACACCGAATCGCTGTACAGCACACCACCCAGACACAGACCCACACCCCCTATCCTATAATCCTGCATTTCCCATGGCTAATCCACCCTAACCTGCACATAGAATCATAGAGTCATAGAGGTGTACAGCACGGAAACAGACACTTCAGTCCAACCGTCCACGCCGACCAGATATCCCAACCCAATCTAGTCCCACTTGCCAGCACCCAGCCCATATCTCTCCAAACCCTTCCTATTCATATACCCACCCAAATGCCTCTTAAATGTTGCAATTATACCAGCCTCCACCACATCCTCTGGCAGCTCATTCCATACACGTACCACCCTCTGTGTGAAAATGTTGCCCCAAGGTCTCTTTTATATCTTTGCCCTCTCACCCTAAACTTATGCCCTCTATTTCTGGACTCTCCGACCTCAGGGAAAAGTCTTTGCCTATTTATCCTATCCATGCCCCTCATAATTTTGTAAACCTCTATAAGATCACCCCTCAGCCTCCGACGCTGCAGGGTAAACAGCCCCAGCCTGTTCAGCCTCTCCCTATAGCTCAAATCCTCCAACCCTGGCAACACCCTTGTAAATCTTTTCTGAACCCTTTCAAGTTTCACAGCATCTTTCCGATAGGAAGGAGACCAGAATTGCTCACAATATTCCAACAGTGGCCTAACCAATGTCCTGTACAGCTGCAACATGACCTCCCAACTCCTGTACTCAATACTCTGACCAATAAAGGAAAGGACTGTGGGAGGAGACCCTCGCAGACATGGGGAGAATGTGCAAGTTCCACAACAGACTGTTGCCTGAGGCTGGAATTGAACCTGGGTCCCTGGTGCTGTGAGGCAACTGTGCCAACCACGGAGCCACTGTGCCATCTCTGCTGTTGGAATGTTTGAATCCCATAATTCTAAATTGCAAAACAAAAACAGAATGTGCTGGAAAAGCTCAGCAGGTGGGAGAGAGACTGAATTAACATTTCAACAGTGATAGAGAGGGACAAGGCCAAGACAGGTTCAAAAACTGGGATGAGAATCATACAGTGTTCTGCATCTGAAAAACATCTCATAGTCAGTTTCTCATCAGAAGACAGGGAGTTAGGATTAATTGATCGTTTAAGATTGGAGAGGCGTAACTAGTGGAGGGCCACAGGGATCAGTGCTCGGCCCTCAGTTATATCCCATTATCCCAGGAACAGGTCTGGTGAACATTTGTTATGTTTCCTCTCTGCCAATAATATCTTTCCAGTCAGTCTCCCATACATTGAAACAAGGCTTCACTGCTCCTGTACTCAAATCCTCTTGCAATGAAGGTTAACAGTCCATGAGCCTTTCTGACAGCTTGCTGTACCTGCATGTCAGCCTTCAGTGACTTATCAATTAGGACACAAGGTTCCTTCATATATCTACACTTACTAACTCCCATCATTTAAGAAATGTTCTGCACATCTGTTCCTCCTAACAAAGTGGGTAACCTCACATTTTTCCACATGATCTGTTATGTTCTTACCCATTTATTAATGTGATGTAAACTTAATGATTTATATGTAGTGGTAATATTGCTAAACAATTAATCCAGTGACCCGGGTAATGTCCTGGGCACCAGGGTTCGAATCCCACCATGGCAGATAGTAGAACTTGGATTCAATAAATATCTGGATTTAAGAGTCTAATGATATCCATGACTCCATTGCCGGTTGTTGGAAAAAACCCATCTGGTTCACTAACACCTTTCAGGGAAGGAAACGACCATCCTTACCTGGTCTGGTCTACATGTGACTCCACACCCACAGCAATGTGATTGACTCTTAAACAGCCCTCTGGGTAATTACAGATGGGCAATAAATGCTGCCTGGCCAGTGACACCCTCATCCCATGAATGAATTTTAAAAGGTTATGTTAGTTGCTATAAGCTTGATGATTTATTAAATCATTAGTCTTGATTTTTACGTCCTCGTTGTCTACAGGAATAGTGCCAGTAGACTGGAGGATAGCAAATGTGGTTCCCTTGTTCAAGAAGGGGAGTAGGGATAACCCTAGTAACTATAGGCCAGTGAGTCTCACTTCTGTTGTGGGCAAAGTCTTAGTGAGAATTGTAAGGGATAGGATTTATGAACATCTGGATAGGAATAATGTGATCAAGGATAGTCAGCATGGTTTTGTGAAGGGCAGGTCATGCCTCACAAACCTTATTGAATTCTTTGAGAAGGTGACTAAGGATGTAAATGAGGGTAAAGCGGTAGATGTGGTGTATATGGATTTTAGTAAGGCGTTTGATAAGGTTCCCCATGGTAGGCTACTGCAAAAAATACGGAGGTATGGCATTGAGGGTGAGTTGGAGGTTTGGATTAGGAATTGGCTGGCTGGAAGAAGACATAGGGTAATAGTTGATGGTAAAGGTTCATCTTGGAGTGCAGTTACTAGCGGTGTTCCGCAAGGATCTGTTTTGGGACCATTGCTGTTTGTCATTTTTATAAATGACCTGGAGGAGGGGCTAGAAGGTTGGGTGAGCAAGTTTGCGGATGATACGAAAGTCGGTGGAGTTGTTGACAGTGAGGAAGGATGTGTCAGGTTACAGCGGGATATAGATAAGTTGCAGAGCTGGGCAGAAAGGTGGCAAATGGAGTTCAATGTAGGTAAGTGTGAGGTGATTCACTTTGGTAAGAGTAATAAAAAGATGGGGTACTGGGCTAATGGTCGGATACTTGGTAGTGTGGATGAGCAGAGGGATCTTGGTGTCCATGTACACAGATCTCTGAAAGTTGCCACCCAGGTAAATAGTGCGGTGAGGAAGGCATATGGCGTACTGGCTTTTATTGGTAAAGGAATTGAGTTCCGGAGCCCTGAGGTCATGTTGCAGTTGTATAAGACTCTGGTGCGGCCGCATCTGGAGTATTGTGTGCAGTTTTGGTCGCCATACTATAGGAAGGATGTGGAGGCACTGGAACGGGTGCAGAGGAGGTTTACCAGGATGTTGCCTGGTATGGTAGGAAGATCGTATGAGGAAAAGCTGAGGCACTTGGGGCTGTTTTCATTGGAGAAAAGAAGGTTTAGGAGTGACTTGATAGAGATGTACAAGATGATTAGGGGTTTAGATAGGGTTGACCATGAGAACCTTTTTCCACGTATGGAGTCAGCTATTACGAGGGGGCATAGCTTTAAATTAAGGGGTGGTAGGTATAGGACAGATGTTAGGGGTATATTCTTTACTCAGCGAGTCGTGAGTCATGGAATGCCCTGCCAGTAGCAGTGGTGGGCTCTCCCTCTTTATGGGCATTCAAACGGGCATTGGATAGGCATATGGAGGATAGTGGGCTAGTGTAGGTTAGGTGGGCTTGGATCGGCGCAACATCGAGGGCCAAAGGGCCTGTACTGCGCTGTATTCTTCTATGTTCTATGTTCTATAAACTTGGATTTCTGGTTTTGAGCTAGAAATTGGCACTGACATTGATATATTTTTCAGCTTGGTGAGATGCTGTTGACTAAGACAGAAAAAAACATTTAGTTTCACCTTTGAATACTGTGAGCCTTCGGAAGACCTAGGAAAAGGATAGCCTGGAAATATTACACATTACACATGTTGCGAACAACTGAGCCCGAAGTACTGATCCCTGTGGTACTCCTAACAATGTGAGAATGATCCACTTATTCCTACTCTCTCCTTCCTGCCTGTTAACCGGTCATTAATCTACACGAGTACATTAGCTCAAGAGGTTCAATGGCACTCATCAACCTCCTATGGGGGTCTTCATCAAATGTTTCTGAAAATTTGAATATACTATATCCAAGTTTACCATGGCTTAGAAACATAGAAACAGATCTGAAGGAGTAGGCCATTCAGCCCTTGGATCCTGCCCCACCATTCACCATGATCGTGGCTGATCATGCTATCTCAGTGTTCCACTCCTGCTTTTTCTCCATACCCCTTGATCCCTTTAGCCACAAGGACAATGCCCAGCTCCCTCTTGACTATATCTATTAAACCGGCCCCATCAGCCTTCTGTGGTAGAGAGTCCCACAGGCTTGTGTCTAGTAACTGGTAGGCAGGCTTTTGGGGAATCAGGAGGTCAGTTATTCACTGCATTGATTCCCAGCCTCTGAACTGTTGTCAGGGCCCATTGCCTTTGCAGTATCCAGAGTCTCCAGTGTTTCTTGATATCACATGGAGTGAATCAAATTGGCTGAAGACTGGTATCTGTGATACTGGGGACCTCCAGTGGAGGTAATTCTCTCGGGTAATCTGAGAAAACTTCTGGAGTAAGCAGAAGTAATCCTCCAGGGTAATCTGAGGCAATCTTCCAGGGTAATCAGTGGCCAAATGGTCACCTTTTTGGACTTTGCTGAAAAAGAGGGGATTGGGCCATTCATGAATATGCAAAGTACACAGTCAGCTATGATCTGAACATCTGTCTTCAACAACATCCCGTTTGGTACCACCAATCAAATCTCAATGGCTATCATTACCCCTTAGGTCAGAAGTATGTACATGTTCATAAATATTTCGCTCTCACTGACACAAGCTTGTTTCCCAACCGAGTGTTCACAAAGTCAGTAACACACAGCCCAAAGTGACCATTTAACCAAAGGTTTTATTAATATAAAAGGGAACCCTTCAAAAACATACAATAATTTCAGAATGTTTTTGACAATGTTGTGCAAAGAAGTTTTGATGTGCAATTGAAGCAGAGTAGATTGGGAAAAGTTGTTCCTGCTCATTAAAGGGGCGAAAGCCATTGAGTTAGGATTAAAGTGATGTGTGAAAGCAGGAAGGATGATGTGAGAAAAATGTTTTCCACCCAGCAAGTAATTAGGATCTGGAATGTATTGCCCAGAAATGTGCTGGGGGCAGGTTCAATTCAGACATTCAAGAAAATCATTGGATAATTATTGGGATAGAAATAGTGTGCAAGAGAATGGGGAAAAGGCAGGAAAATGGCACTAGGCAATGGAAATAGTGGGCCTGAAATATGATGGCCTGAATAGCCTCCTTCTACACTGTAACAGTTCAGTGATTCTGTGGAATGAGGAACTGAACCCTCAGGCCTGAATCAAATGCCTTCCTCCTGATCCAGGTGAGTGAATGTTTTCATCATGAGAAAGCGACTTCCACCTCAGCTATGTGTTAAACGGGATGAAGATGAAGGTGAAGTGGGTGGAAGGTCACAGTAAAGGTAGTTTTAGTGATTGTTCAACCATTCCTGTTTTAATTAATTAACTACAGCGCCTTCCAACAGAAGACAATTAATCAAGTAGTAATCAAAACTGTGAAAAGTGATTCTGCGGTTCAGAGAAAAGGCATCACAGAGCAACAGAGTGAGAAGATTAAGGTCGTTTTGAGGTCACCCTGATATTCCCAATGATTCGACATGCCAAATCAGTAGATGATCCGTGATGGTGGCACTGAAAAGAAACAGCTTAATCATAATAGTTGCTGAACTCTGTGTGAACTATGAGCAATATCCTATTGATCTAACTTGCCAGTGTTCCATTTTGCTTTACCTTTCTGTTATGGTTTTGAAATGGATAATCTCACTCTTAAAGCTCTCTGTTACTTTGATCTTCCTGCCCACTATTCCTTCTATCCCAATAACCTCTTCCAGCCTTAAATCCAAAATCCCCAAGGGCCAGCCTCCTCCATCAGTATCTCAGCACCTTTTCTGAATCTGGCATCTAGCATGGTTTTGGTCTTCCTTGCTCCACTATTGAAGATCCTGCCTTCAGCAGCCTAGGTCCCAAGCTCTGAAATCCTCTCCACAGCCTGAAATAGACTTCAAGGTTCTAAAGAACGTGCAAGGACATATCAATATTAGAATTATAAAGCCGAACAGCACGGAAAAAGACCCTTCGGTCTAACTCGTCCATGCCAACCAGATATCCTAAATTAATCTAGTCCAATTGCAAGTACTTGGCCCATATCCCTCTGAACCCTTCCTATTCATATACCCATCCAGATGCCTTTTAAATGTTGTAACTGTACCAGCCTCCACCACTTCCTCTGACAGCTCGTGCCAATCATGCACTACCCTCTGCGTGAAAACGTTATCTCTCAGGTCCTTTTTTTAAATCTCTTCCCTCTCTCCTTAAACCTAAGCTCTCTAATTTTGAACTCCTTTACCTGGGAGAAAGATGTTAGGCTACATGTGCAAAAGTGGCAGGACACATTACAGAGATACATCGAGAATAGGAGCAGGAGTAGGCCACTCTGCTCTCGAACCTGCTCCACCATTCAATATGATTATGGCTAATTATCCAACTCAGGCTCTTGCTGAGACAGAGTATAGAAAATGTGTTCCTTGATAAATAAAAGTATTGCACCCAAAAGCAGTGAAGATATTCTGAATAAGTACAATCTGTTACAGATACTGGAAATCTGAAGCAAAAATAGAAAGTGCTGGAGAAGCTCAGCAGGTCTCGCAGCATCTGTGGAGAGAGAAACAGAGTTAATGTTTGATATGACTTCTTCAGAATTCAGTTTGATATGACTCTGCTTCAGACCTTATTCACTCATATTGGACGCGAAACATTGGCTCAAGATAGTTTGAATCTTTACAGTGGTCTGGTTTGGCTGTAACAAAAGTAGTGTGTCCAGTTCTAGTCACCACATTTTAGCAAAAACACGAGGGTTCCTGAGAGGGTGTAGAGAGGCCATTCACCAGAATGGTTTCAGGGATGAGGAATTTTAGCTACAAAATTCAATTGGAGAAGCTGGGGTGATTTCTGGAGATCAAAGTAGATTGAGGGGAGATTTGACCATGTTGTGCAAGGTTAGGGCAGGTCTCTCTCTTCCTTGTTAGGTGCCATGTGCTGGAAGGATGTTGGGAACTAGATTAGATTAGATTAGATTAGATTAGATTACAGTGTGGAAACAGGCCCTTCGGCCCAACAAGTCCACACCGACCCGCCGAAGCGAAACCCACCCATACCCCTACATTTACCCCTTACCTAACACTACGGGCAATTTAGTATGGCCAATTCACCTGCACCTGCACATCTTTGGACTGTGGGAGGAAACCGGAGCACCCGGAGGAAACCCACGCAGACACGGGGAGAATGTGCAAACTCCACACAGTCAGTCGCCTGAGTCGGGAATTGAACCCGGGTCTCTGGCGCTGCGAGGCAGCAGTGCTAACCACTGTGCCACCGTGCCGCCCACTGTGGACACCTGTACTGGTACATGGTTACATTTGACAGGATACTGCATTGGTTGCTGCAGATGACCAATCAGGACTCTCTCCTGATCAGCCGGCTTGCTCTCAGTCTATGTTGGATGGGTTGCATGTTGATTCCTCACCCTTTCATCCACATGGCGGGTCGGTGTGGACTTGTTGGGCCGAAGGGCCTGTTTCCACACTGTAATCTAATCTAATCTAATCTAATCTAATCTAATCTAGTTCCCAACATCCTTCCAGCACATGGCACCTAACAAGGAAGAGAGAGACCTGCCCTAACCTTGCACAACATGGTGAGCACACAGTCCTTGGCCTCCAAATTCTGTGGTAGGACCTGACCCTGGAACTCCTGGTCAGAGTCATGAGGGCTACTCACTGCACCACATGACCTCCATCTTGGACACGACAGTCAGGAAAAAGCTGTTCCCATTGGCTGCTGGCACAGATTTAAGAAAGATTTAGGGATATAATGAGTGATAATGACCAGGACCTCCCTGCCTATGAGGATGGTGGAAGAGGAGCTGATCAATGATTTCAAAAGGATTGCTTGAGGGATGTAAATTTACAGGAGCTATGGAATTAGAAATGGGTAATGGGACAGACGTTAGAGAGCCAGCATTGATTCAATGGGCCAAATAGCCTCCTTCTGTCCCATGATGATTCTAGAACTCTAGAATTCCTATCTCTTGCCTTTACCTTCTCCATCCTCCTCCTCTAATTCCTTCCTGATTGAATATCTCCTTCTTTGGTCCAGAGCCAAATTTATTGCGGATGCTGTAAATGAGAAACAAAACCAGAAATAGCTAGAAAAGCTCAGCAGGTCTAGCAGCATCCATGGAGAGAAATCAGAATTAACGTTTCAGGTCAAGTGACCCTTCCTCAGAATTGCTTTAGCTCCATGATGTTCCTGTGAAGTGTCTTGATATCTTTTATTCTGGGTGCTATATCAATGCAAATTGTGAGGGAGTTAAATTAAGATGTGTTTAAGATGGACAGATAGCTTACTTCCCTGAACACCCGAGGTGTCTCACTATGGGCTTTCACATGAAGAAATGAAAGAGAAAAAATAACAAGTCTGTAAATTCAGGATGAGTTGCCATAACAACCTGATAGAATTTGAAGGAAAATCACTTTATTCTAATCTAGTAGGAAGAGTTTCGAGGTAGGTCTGTCTTGAGATTTATTTCAAAGACTATTTTGTATTTGAAAGTAGCTGTTCATGAAAATCTGATTTTAAGACTCAGTTACACATTGAAGTTTATTGTGTAACATGTTACATATTCTACAGGATGAGCAGAAAATTAAATCTGTCCAACTTTCATTTCAATGTCAGCTTTCCAGTCTAATTCCCATAGTCCTGTTCACTCTCCATATTCTTTTAATATTCTTCATTTTTGACAACTGTGGTGGTTACATTTTAAAAGAGAATTTGTGTATTTCATTGAATTGCACATTCTAATTAACCCAGATGTGAGGAAATTCTTTCTAACCCTCACTTTAAGTGTCTTGGTGATTATTCCTGTGGACAAACCCTTGGAGAATACAATATTTTGTTACCATTATCTGCTCAGGATCTCTGTTCATAACTCTAATCCCTTGTAGAACATCAGCAACAGACAAAGATGATTCAGGCACTTGAGTTTGCAGTAACATCACAACTGAACTGCACCTTAAATCCATTGACCTAGCTCCACTCCATAAACCCTCAATACCCCTTACTGAGCAAATGCCTTGATCAACCCACCCCTTAATCTCTATTCTCAGAGGAATATAAATCAAGACTATACCTGCAACCTTCCTTATCTAAACCTTTGAGCAAAGTATCATTCTTGTGCATTGTCTAAAACTGCACTCTGAATGGGATTGAATTCAATTCTATAATTTCTAGCACTCTCTTTTCCATTTAATTACTGATGAAATGTCGGCAGTTGGTATGTAAACACCACTTTTGATTATTTCTTTTCCCTTTGGACTGTGAACTCAAAAAAGGGATACTGCGTTAAACCGAGGAGATTGTACTAGGCAATGGCGGTCGTTTTAAAATTCTTTTTCACTGCAGTACATTGAGTTGTGTCAATAGTAAGAGACACACTTTAAGATGAAAGGCAAGAGGTTTAGAGGGGATTTGAGAAACAATGAGTTTTCACCGAGAGACGCATAGGGGTCTGAAATGCACTGCCAGGGACAGTAGCTGAGGTGGGAAACTTCAATGCTATGGACTTGATGCTGGAAAGTGGGACTAGTGTCAATTTAGTGTTTGTTTGATGACACAGTTACTCTTCTGTACTGTATGATCCTCTGAAAAGTTGAGGAAAGGGATCAGGAGGCACTCTTCATATCATTGCCAATACAGAGCAAGGGGAAGCATAGGTGATTTCACTGGAGAATTGTAGGCATAAAGCTCTGTGCATATGAGTTAGTTCCTGATGCACTTCAACAAAAGTTTATAAATTTAAGGAAACAACCAGTACAAAACCTATATTCAACTTGCAAGTAATTCTGGCAAATGGATATGAGCAATAGGAGCTGAAACCATGTATAAAGCTCTCAGAAAAAATTAGAAACTGATTAACATTTGTAATATGAACCCATGTTGAAAATCGAAGGCTTGCAGCTGCTAGACAGACAGTAATAATGGCTAAAGAAAGGGGCAGTTGCTAATCCCCCAAATCCCCTCATCAGGATGAGAAAAGGAAGTAGTAATGAAGGCGAAAATTGGAGACCAAAGTATTTCCATTGTAATAAAGTGGGCCATTTGTTCAGAATGCTGGAAGTTACCAAGGAAACCCCTGCCAAATGATTTACCAGGGTTTGTAAAGGTGAATCTGAAAAAGGGAACAGAATAGGAAAATACCTGAGATCAAATTATGGCTTTAACTACAACCAGGAAAGTGAATGTAAAAATCACCGTGAGTGCGGGAAAGATGTTTAAGGTAGGTGGGAGATATTCATGGGGGGATCACTCTATTTGCTTCAAATGATGCTGCTAAACTCATGACTATTGTAAAGGAGCTCCTCACTTCTGCTGGAGAAGGTTTAGACTCCCTCAGAAGAGAGTTCAATGGAAGCTAAAGGATATTTGGAGAATAAATGCAGATTCCATTGTATAAAGTGCAATTGGGATGTGCTTCAATATGCAGATCATAGGCGGTGGGAATAGCTGTGAAATTCCCCATGGCTGGAGTGCTCCTGGGTATTGATTTAACTGGAATTAAGGTTAGCTTCACGCACAGTAGGTCCAAGGGAGCTGAAAGAGCTGGAACAGTTAGAGGAACAAGTTCCAGGTTATTTTCCATTGAGTGCAGTGACCAGAGCAATGGCTAAACAATGTCTACCACTAGAGGTAACAGTAATAGTGGGCGGCATGGTGGCACAGTGGTTAGCACTGCTGCCTCACAGCGCCAGAGACCCGGGTTCAATTCCCGACTCAGGCGACTAACTGTGTGGAGTTTGCACATTCTCCCCGTGTCTGCGTGGGTTTCCTCCGGGTGCTCCGGTTTCCTCCCACAGTCCAAAGATGTGCAGGTCAGGTGAATTGGCCATGCTAAATTGCCCGTAGTGTTAGGTCAAGGGGTAAAATGTAGGGGAATGGGTGGGTTGCGCTTCGGCAGGTCGGTGTGGACTTGTTGGGCCGAAGGGCCTGTTTCCACACTGTAAGTAATCTGTAAGTAATCTAATCTAATACCATAGACTCAGATGAGAGTAGCCAAAACTTTCCATAATGGCTAGAATAATTCAAAGGAGCTATCTGGAACGTCTTCACTAACTGAGGCCCAGGAAGCAGATGCAGAGTGAAATGTTAGTGTAGACAGCTCCTCATGTTAGAGCTGAGGTTGCGGTGAGTCTGGAGTGTTTATATATTAAAAGTGGAATTCTGGTGAGGAAGTAAAGGCACCCTCACAGAACTGCCAATGAAGAATGGGCTGCCAATGAAGAATGGAAGCAGCCCAGATATTGTAAGGAAATAAAAAGTGGGCGGCACGGTGGTACAGTGGTTAGCACTGCTGCCTCGCAGCGCCAGAGAGCCGGGTTCAATTCCCGCCTCAGGCGACTGACTGTGTGGAGTTTGCACGTTCTCCCCGTGTCTGCGTGGGTTTCCTCCGGGTGCTCCGGTTTCCTCCCATAGTCCAAAGATGTGCAGGTCAGGTCAATTGGCCATGCCAAATTGCCCGTAGTGTTAGGTAAGGGGTAAATGTAGGGGTATGGGTGGGTTACGCTTCGGCGGGTCGGTGTGGACTTGTTGGGCCGAAGGGCCTGTTTCCACACTGTAAGTAATCTAATCTAATCTAAATAATCTAATCTAATATAATATCAGATATGGCTGAAGGAACTCAACAGCTGTTGCAGCATCTTGGAATGATGACCGATTAACAATCTGTCCTGGTCCACCCATGTTGATGCTAAATCAAGAAAGCACGACAACACCTCTATTTTCTCAGGAGGTTAAGGAAATTCGGCATGTACATAAACTCTCTTACCAACTTTTATAGATGCACCAAAGAAAGCATCCTCTCCAGATTCTTCATGATATGGCAAGTGCTCTGCCCAAGACAGGGAGCTGTGAACACAGCCCAGTCCATCACCCAAACCAACCTTCTATCCATTGTCTCCATCTATACTTCCCACTGCCTCAGGAAAGCAGCCACCATCAGCACAGACCCCTCCCACCCCGGTTATACCCTCTCTCAACCTCTTCCATTAGGCAGAAGATAGAAAAGCTTAAACACACTCACCAACAGGTTCAAGACCAGCTTCATCCCCGCTGTTATTGAACTTCGGAATGGAGCTTTCAAATTTAAATTTAATGTTGATCTTGCTCTTTGTGCACCTTCTCTGCAGCTGTAACATTGTATTCCTCGCCCTGTTCCAATACCTTTATGCACTGTCGACAGTATGACCTGCCTATACTACATGCAAACCAAAGCTTTTCACTGTACCCAGGTACATGTGACAATAATAAATCCAAACAAATTTGTGCACAGTGATACAGGGGCTTTAAAGGCAAAGTCTGAGTTTCTCCAGCAATTGTTTTTCAGGTTTCCAGCAGACACAATTCTTTGTTTTATTGTGAAGTGGGCGGCATGGTGGCTCAGTGGTTAGTATTGCCTCCTCATAGCACCAAGGACCCAGGTTCGATTCCAGCCTCGGGTGACTGTCTGTGTGGAGTTTGCACGTTCTCCCCGTGTCTGTGTGGGTTTCAAAGAACAAAGAAAGTTTACAGCCCAGGAACAGGCCCTTCGGCTCTCCAAGCCTGAGCCGATCCAAATCTACTGTCTAAACCTGTCGCCCAATTCCTCAGCGTCTGTAACCCTCTGCTCCCCATCTACTCATGCATCTGTCCAGATGCATCTTAAATGAATCTACCGTGCCTGCCTCTACTACCTCTGCTGGCAAAGTATTCCAGGCACCTACCACCCTCTGTGTGAAGTACTTGCCACGTGTATCCCCCTTAAACTTTCCACCCCTCACCTGGAAAGCATAACCTCTCGTTATTGAATCCTTCACCCTGGGAAAAAGCTTGTTTCTATCCACCCTGTCTATACCCTTCATGATTTTGTAAACCTCAATCAGGTCCACCTTTTTTCTAATGAAAACAAACCTAATTTACTCAACCTCTCTTCATAGCTAGCACCTTCCATACCAGGCAACATCCTCGTAAACCTTCTCTGCACCCTCTCCAAAGCACCCACATCCTTTTGGTAATGTGGCGCCCAGAACTGTACACAGTATTCTAAATGCGGCCGAACCAATGTCTTGTATAATTTTAACATGGCCTGCCACCTCTTATACTTAATACCCCGTCCAATGAAGGCAAGCATACTATATACCTTCTTGACCACTCTATCCACCTGTGCAGCAACCTTCAGGGTACAATGGACCCGCACTCCCAGATCTCTCTGCCCATCAACTTTTCCCAAGCTCTTCCATTCATTGTATAATTCGCTCTAGAATTAGACTTGCCTAAATGCATCACCTCACATTTGTCTGGATTGAAATCCACCTGCTACTTTTCCGCCCAACTCTCCAGTCTGTCTATATCCTCCTGTATTCTCTGAGAGTCCCTTATGCTTTCTGCTACTCCACCAATCTTTGTGTCATCTGCAAACTTGCTGATCATACCAACAGTGCCCTCTTCCAGATCATTTATGTATATCACAAACAGCAGTGGCCCCAACATTGACCCCTGTGGAACACCACTGGTCACCTTTCTCCATTTTGAGAAACTCCCTTCAGCTACTACTCTTTGTCTCCTGTTGCTCAACCAGTTCTTTATCCACCCAGCTAGAACACCCTGCACACCATGTGACTTCACTTTCTCCATTAGTCAACCATGGGGAACCTTATCAAATGCCTTACTAAAGTCCATGTATATGACATCTACAACTCTGCCTTCATCTAACAACTTGGTTACTTCCTCGAAGAACTCTATCATGTTTCCTTCGGGCCCTTTGGTTTCCTCCCACAATCCAAAGATAGGTTAGGGTGAATTGGCCACACTAAATTGCCCATAGTGTTCAGGGATGTGTAGGTTAGGTACATTAGTCAGGGGTAAATGTAGAGTAACAGGGTAGGGGAATGAGTCTGGGTGGGTTACGCTTCAGAGGGTCACTGTGGACTTGTTGGGCTGAAGGGCCTATTTCCACACTGTAGGAATTATCCATGAAATTCTATTGCATTAGCACATGAAGTTCCTATGGCAGCGTGTTTAGGAATATGTAGGTATCAATAAACAGGTGTTTGACATGGCCATGCATTTATAAAGATGGAGAGCAGTGCTGTAAAACATGTCAGAGATGTCAGAGTGGTAGGAATCAGAGCAGTACCTTCAATAATCCATGCCAGATTATGAAGAACCATTCAGTAGGATATTGGTCAATTCAGTGAAAAATTGTGATTAAAAAAACGCTGTTTGTTTGAAACCAAGAGATAAAAGTACTGACCCCAACCAGGAATGTGGAATGCATAACCCTGTCCTAAAAAAAGTTGGACACCAAACATTTGTTCAATTTTGTAGGAATATGAAACAACTGTTGAGTGGTTTAATCAATACCATCAAATTCACATCTTGATTGTGGTGATAATACTATTGAACATCTCTGCAGTAGCATTATGTCTATATGACTCAGAGTGTGCTCTGATAATGCTACACAGTGAAGGAGATACAGACAGCCTTTGTAAAACTAAAAGATTGTAAAATGGTTATTGAACCACCTGCTACAAATTATCATTTGGAATCTGATGTAGATCTATCAAACTGGAGCCTTGAGGGAGCAATAATTCCCAGAGTATCTGATGTAGACTTTGAAGTGAGGAAATTCTCTAGTGATTTGGATGAAGAGGAACAGAATCTCCATTCAGCTAAAGGGGGGAAATGCGTTGAGTTTGAGGTGCAGGAAATTGATATTCGATAGAATCATCAAACATGAAGCTGGAATCTGAAGCAACTGAGATGCAAATTCCTCCCACTGATAGTTGCTCTGATATTCATTTGATGAATAAAATGATCGGTGGATTGAGATAAAAGAGTCAGAGAGACTTTAGATGTTGTTGCTTCAAAGACAATGGACATATGTAGCTCAAAATAGTAGTTAGGCATGGTCCTCTGGAAATAGGTGTTTCTGATGATCTGATGGTCTGAAACAACAGCTGCTCCAGTGAACACAAATACTGACCAGCTGCTTGAAGAAAGAAGGTTTTGCTTCTGATCTGAATTCTGTGCAGAGTCCTAGCGGGGCCTGAATGATATGGGCTATAAAGCGAAATGTGGCAGAACCCAATGAGATCTACCTCAATATTAGGAACAATTGGCTGCAGATTTTAACAGGAGGTGAGAGTCTTGTTAGGCAGCAGCAAGTTGCCTATCGAGGGGGTTAATGCACATTAATGATCTTATTGACTGCACTTCCATTAATACAGGCAGCCCACGGGTTGAGAATGGGTCCCATTCTGGAATTTGTTCAAAAGTTCATTTGTCCACAAGTCAGAGCATAGTACAGGACAATGGACAGCAGCTGTTTGATCTTTAATATTATAACTCTGTATGCGATTGTGTTCATACATACAGTGATGGACTAGACCAAACCCCCTCCAAACATATTAAGGAGATAGTCTTGACTTAAATTTCTTACTTTTAAAGGCAGCTATAAGGTGTTGTATTCCCGACGCAATTCAATTGGTCAAACTACCAGCTTGAAGCAAAACACACTTTATTCTTTCATTATAGTTAAATGCAAATAAATGAAAGAAGAATTGGAATAACTCAACACTATTGGAAAGCTTAACAGAATAATAGATTATTTAGCAACTAAACAGTAACTGTTCCAATATAGTAACATCCCATAAACTCTCCCTTGGCAAAGACAAAATCAGTAAAATAAATTGTCTCACATGCAACTCTTCAGTCCAGGAAGAAAGAACATCAAGAGAAAACTCAGAAAGAGAGAGATAAAACTCAAGAGTTTTCTGCAGTCGGGAGAGATGTGTAGCAGCTTCCAAACCCCAACAGCTGCAGAAAATTAAACTAAAATCCTTGTTCTGTGGAAGCTTGACCCCACCCCTTCAGACTGCTTCTATTGTTCCAACTTTAAAAAAACCCAAGGCCTCACAATCTGTTTCCTTTTTTGGCTCATCACCTCTAGCTCAGCCTTTCTTCATGGAAAAAAAGAGGATAAAATGCACCTCTGATGGTCGGATTATCATCACAATATGAACATTCATAAGTTGGAAGTTAGTAAATCAGACATTCATAAATTAGGGACCCCCTTACGCCTTCCTAGTCTACCAGCTACCTGAATGATTGGTTAAAGCCAATTTGTATGTATTATACAGTTATTTTCTTGTTAAGTACAGGAACCCGGTGAGAAGTTACTTTTAACCTGAGTTTGTCAGTTGGATAAACTGGGGACTTTGGATAGTTTTCCTGTATGGGATGACTCTGGGAATAGTGGGGACATGATTTCCACCACAATACCACAGGGAGCCATGATGATAATACTGTCAGCTTTGAGACAAAAGGTTGACAGTTCAGAGGAATAGACCAGAATGTTTGTGCAGATGAAGTGGCTCCCCATTTTAGCGTAAACAGAGAATGTAGAATATTACAGCACAGTACAGGCCCTTCGGCCCTTGTTGTTGCATCGATGTGCAATGGTGATGGAAACCAGAATCTAGAAGTCCCACCCCGAAAGGAGGAACAGACGCTCAGAATAGGGGCAGGCTACACTTTGAACATCTAGACCTTGTGAATGCAGTTACCTTTGGGCTGATCTGATTTTCACAGGGAGGGAGTTGGAAACATAACCTGTGCACTTTAAGAGTGATAAGAGAAGCTTTGAACATACCAGAGTCCTTAACAGATGTGGATAACTTTCGGATAGTTTGTAGGACATGTTTGGGAAAGGTTAAGTGTCCTTTAGGAGTGGTGCAGTACCATTATGGTGAAGTCAAGTGCCCTTTTGGATTGTTAAAGGTAGACATGAATGTGCAAAAAAGTGGATAAATTCAATTGGAACTCTCAATCTCAATGGAGTTTTCAAGATATTTCATATCCTGTATTTCAAATATTTGAAAATAGACTGACTGCAGTGTTAAAAAATCAGGGGACTGAGAATCATTATAGGATTTAGAGAGTTGTTGGTGTAGTGGTAACCTCACTGGACTAGTAATCCAGTTGCATTGTTCAGTTGGCTGGATGGCTGGTTAGTGATACCAACATTGTAGATTCAACTCCCCACATGAGCTAAGATGGCATGAAGGTCTCACCATTTCAACATTGACTGAGGTGTGCTAACATGGATGAGGTGATGGCCTAGTGGTATTATCACTCCTACAAACCATCATCGCCCAGACCGCACACAACTTCATCATCTCAAGGGAGCTCCCACCCACAGCTTCCGACCTCTGTCCAGGAACCCTGCGCCACCCAGTTCTACCTCCTACCAAAGATTCACAAGCATGGCTACCCCGGCCGACCCATCGTCTCAGCCTGCTCCTGCCCCACCAAACTCATTTCCGCATGCCTCAAACTATCCTATCCCCTCCATTCAGGGACTCCTCACATACGTTCCCCACATACCACCCACACCCTCCACCTTCTCCAAGACTTTCATTTCTCCGGCCCCCAAGACCTCATCTCGACCATGGGCATCCAATCCCTATACAATTCTGTCCACCATGACCAGAGCCTCCAAGCCCTCCGTTTCTTCCTTTCCCGAGCTCCCCACCAATACTCTTTCACTGACACTCTCATTCGATTGGCTGAACTGGTCCTCACCCTCAATAATTTCTCCTTTGAATCCTCCCACTTCCTCCACATGAAAGATGTCGCCATTGGCACCAGCGTTGGCCCCAGCTATGCCTGCCTCTTTGTCGGTTATGTGGAACAGTCCATCTTCCGCAGTTTCACCGCAACCATTTCCCACCTTTTTTTCCTCTACATTGATGACTATATTGGTGCCACCTCGTGCTCCCGCGAGGAGGATGAGCAGTTCATCAAATTCACCAACACATTCCACCCCGACCGTAAATTCACCCGGACAATCTGACACCTCGCTCCCCTTCCTGGACATTTTTATCTCCATCAGCGGTGACCGACTCAACACAGACAAATTCTACAAACCTACCAACTCACACAGCTACCTGGATTACACCTCCTCCCACCCTGCCTCCTGCAAAGATGCTACCCCTTGTTCCCAATTCCTCTGCCTCCACCACATCTGCTCCCAGGAGGACCAGTTCCACCATAGAACACACCAGCTGGTCTCTTTCTTCAAAGACCACAATTTCTCCTCCCATGTGGTTGATGATGCCCTCCAACGCATCTCATCCACATCCCGCACCTCCGCCCTCAAACCTTACCCCTCCACCTGCAATAAGGATGGAACCCCCTGGTCCTCACCTTCCACTCCACCAATCTTCATATACATCACATCATCCTTCGCCATTTCCACCACCTACAATCAGACCCCACCACCAGAGATATATTTCCCTCCCCACCCTTATCCACTTTCCATAAAGACCATTCCCTCTGCGACTCCCTCACCAGGTCCATGCCCTCCACCAACCCACCCTCCTCTCCCAGCACCTTCCCCTGCCAGTGCAGGAATTGCAAAATCTGCACCCACACCTGCCTCCCCACCTCTGTCTAAGGCCACAAAGGAACTTTCCACATCCATCAAAGTTTTACCTGCACTTCCACACATGTCATTTACTGTATCTGTTGCTCCGATGCTGTCTCCTCTACATTGGGGAGACAGGACGCCTACTCGCCGATCACTTCAGAGAATATCTCTGGAACACCTGCACCAACCAAACCCACTGCTCTGTGGCTGAACACTTCAACTCCCCCTCTCACTCAGATCCTGGGCCTCCTCCATCATGACTCCCTAACCACCTGATACCTGGAGGAAGAATGCCTCATGTTCCAACCCTCCAACCACATGGCATCAATGTGGGCCTCATTTCCCCTCCCCCCCCACCTTATCCCAGTTCCAACCTTCCAATTCGGCACCACCCTCATGACCTGTCCCATCTGTCCATCTTCCTTCCCACCTATTTGCTCCACCCAACTCTCCAACCTATTACCATTACCCCACCTCCATCTACCTATCACATCCTATGAATGAAGTTTTAAAAATCCCTCAGGTTAGACCACCACCAATTGTCACTCTGTAATAAGAGATTAGGGCTGTTGAAACTTTACCAACTCAATGCTGTAATGTTTTGGAGACAAAATGACTTTGTCGTCCTCACGTGATCTGGTCTACATGTGACTCCAGACCCACAGCCATGTGGTTGACCCTGAACTGCCTTCTGAAATGGCCTTGGTAGCTAATCAGTTCAAGGAAAAGTAATAAATGCTGACCTAGCCAGGGATGCCCACATTCCATGAACAAATAGAAAAAAATGAATGCAGTATGAAGATCTCACAACCTATCATTATCACAGTGAGCTGCCCCTGAGTTCACAGTTTGACTGGCAGCACCAAGTGCTCATAAAGTTTTTTGGAATAGGACTAGAATTACATTATAATTGTTATGAGGAATGAATAAAGGTTGTTAAATGGAGCGAACGTGTTTTATCTGTGAGAGCGTTTTTTATAAAAAGAACAGTAAGTACTCACTTCAAGTTGTGTTTATACTGTTCATAATTACAAATGTATGTGAAATGACTTTTAAATAAGATATTGGTTCTCACAGGAATGATTGTTAAAAACTCATTATCCTTAACAGAGAAGAAACATGAAAATATTATATCTTGTACATAAATGTACTTTATATTGCTGAAATCCTGCATTTGCATATCTCTATTAAAATAAAATAAATTTTAAAATATAAAAGAAAAATTCAACTTCTACTTCCAGTACCTCCTGGTTTCTGCTGATTCTCTTTCCAAGGCCTCTTGTTCTGCACATCATCCCCTTCTTAACCTTCTAACACACAGCCCAACCCACTCCACTCCTGAAATATCTGCATAGAGGCCTGTATCCCATCACCAACTTTTCCCATATTTATATGTGCACAATACACTGACTGACGCCAGCCAGCTTGGAGTCAGTTGCTGAGCTGAGGAGATTTTGAACTCCCTGTTTATTTTCTTTCCTTTATTGGTCAGAGCATTGAGTACAGGAGTTGGGAGGTCATGTTGCGGCTGTACAGGACATTGGTTAGGCCACTGTTGGAATGTTGCATGCAATTCTGATCTCCTTCCTATCGGAAAGATGTTGTGAAACTTGAAAGGGTTCAGAAAAGATTTACAAGGATGTTGCCAGGGTTGGAGGATTTGAGCTACAGGGAGTGGCTGAACAGGCTGGGGCTGTTTTCCCTGGAGCGTCGGAGGCTGAGGGGTGACCTTATAGAGGTTTACAAAATTTTGAGGGGCATGGGATAGGGTAAGTAGGCAAAGTCTTTTCCCTGCAGTGGGGGAGTCCAGAACTAGACGGCATATGTTTAGGGTGAGAGGGCAAAGATATAAAAGAGACCTAAGGGGCAACTTTTTCACGTGGAGGGTGTATGGAATGAGCTGCCAGAGGAAGTGGTGGAGGCTGGTACAATTACAACAGTTAAGAGGCATTTGGATGTGTATATGAATAGGAAGGGTTTGGAGGGATATGAGCCGGGTGCTGGCAGGTGGGACTAGATTGGGTTGGGATATCTGGTCAGCATGGACGGGTTGGACCGAAGGGTCTGTTTCCATGCTGTACATCTCTATGACTCTATGACTCTTTATTTTCCCTCAGGCGGTAGTGCTTATTTTTTCCCCAGCACCCATGGTGTGTGTGTGCAGGTGCAAGACACAGTGAGAGACACAAAGTGCACGAATCTTTATTCAAATTCTACCACCAGGAAGACAGGAAAACACCCAGGTGGCCAGTGACAAACACTGCCCTTCACATCAAAAGGGCAGTGATGTGTGATCAAAACAGTGAAGGGGAGGGTAGGGACTAAATCAAAATAGAGTTGGAGGGGGAAATAATGCACTCCACTCCCTGCGGCGCCCACCTCTCCCTGAACAACTCCAGGGTGTTGGTCGACACCGCGTGCTCCTTCTCCAAGGACACCCGGGCTCTAACGTAACCGCGGAAGAGGGGCAGGCAGTCGGCCCTAATGACCCCCTCCACGGCCTGCTGCCTGGACCTGTTGATGGCCAGTTTGGCCAGGCCCAGGAGCAGACCCATGAGGAGGTCCTCTGACCCACCCTCACCCCTCTACACCGGGTTAACCCCCTGTTTAATCTGTCACCCAGGGCTCCCTGATTGGCCCAATCAAGGATCTCATAGTCAATAAGATCCATCTGGTTCCAATCACGACACCACCCCACTAACTTCCCTTTTCTGGACCTACTCTCCTGCCCAATATCCCAGTCAGAAACCAGGCCTCCAGGGTTGTGGTACTGTGATTCTCATAGTCCTGAAGTTGCAAGCTAGAGCTGTTACAATCCATGACTTTTTAAATGCTTTCATTAACCTCTTTCTTGCTTTAAACCTTCCAACAGCGACTGCCCTATCATATTTGTTCACTGTCTATTAAGCACTTAGGGACACCCATCCCAAGTTTGTGAAAAGCACAATATGAAAGACATGCATTTAGAAAGGTTCCTATCCCAATTTATCTGTTATAAAATTATTGGAACTGCTTGTATTGGAAAAACATGACGTTTCTGAAAGCTGCGGAATCCCAGAGCGAGAGACGATACAGTAGGATTTACAATGCGTGTCATAAATGTGGAAATGCTTCATCCGTGTCCTTCTCTAACTGGGGAATTTTTAATGGGGTTACTCGCTGATAGACCATCAGAGAAAAATTTCAGAGGAAAATGCTAAGCAGCTGAACCTGCTCATAATTGTTACTCTACCCTGAAGAACAAAACATTTCAATATTCTTTCCCAGCTGATGGGGATATTAGTGGAAATCTGGAACTCTGACCCCAAGAGAGGGTCGAGGCTGGGGACGGTAGCTGAAAATATTAAAACTGAAATGTTCAGATTTGTCTAAGAGAAGAATTAGAGTGTGGAGTTAAGACACAGATCATGGGTGGCACGGTGGCTCAATGGTTAGCACTGCTGCCTGACAGCATCAGGGACTCAGGCTCGATTCCACCCTCAGGCAATTGTCTGTGTAGAGCTTGCACATTCTCCTGTGTGGGTTCCTTCTGGGTGCTCCGGTTTCCTCCCACAGTCCGCAGATGTGCAGGTTAGGTGAATTGGCCATGTTAAATTACCCATAGTGTTGAGGGATATGCAGGCCAGGCGGATTAGCCATGGGAAATGCAGGGTTACAGGGTAGGGTGTGTGTGTCCAGGTGGGATACTGTTTGGACTTGATGGGCCAAATAGCCTGTTTCCACACTGTAGGGATTCTATGATCAGGTATAATTTATACAAACAGAGGACAGGACTTGAGGAAACAAATGTTGGCTGCTGATTTCTACAAGGGAAATGGTCACAGAATCACAGGGGTGTTACATGTAGAAGGAGGCCATTTGGCCCATCATGGCATCAGCTCTTCAAAGGAAATTACAACATTGTCACATACCGAACAACTCTTAATGAATTGAATTATGAGGTGGAGGTGTTTGGTAACAAGTTAATTGCCACCTTGGATTCACAGGCAGATGATGGTTCAGAGGGCAGCATGAACGCGTCTCACTCATCTTTCCAAGTCAACAATCAAAAGCTAGAAGTGTTAATTTTTTTCATTAGGAACATCTACCAGAGGCAGATTACTGTGGCACAGGGAGGAGCACTACTCTGTAACACTGACTGCCCCTGTTCCCCCCTCCCCACCCCAACACCAAAAATACTCCAATTTGCTACTTCTTTTGTTGCAATTGCCACAGTTGAGTTGTTCTAATGAAGCGCAAGTTTTTATTCAAAGGATAATTTCACTCTTTTGGAACGTATTATACCTAAAATGACTCAAGGGGTGGTGCAATGATATTGTCATTTTCCATTCAATAGAGGAAAGAAAACATCTTGATATATTTAAAAAGGATACTAAAGTACGAAAGCTAAAGTTTCATCAATGTCTACATGTTCTGAAGTCAAACATTAATGCATGCTCTATGGTGTGTGGGACAGTCACTAATGGATGCCCCTAAGGCGTGTGGGATAGTCACTAATGGATGCCCCTATGGTGTATGGGACACTCACTAATGGAAGCCCCTATGGTGTATGGGACAGTCACTAATGGATGCCCCTAAGGTGTGTGGGATAGTCACTAATGGATGCCCCTATGGTGTGTGGGATAGTCACTAATGGATGCCCTTATGGTGTGTGGGATAGTCACTAATGGATGCCCTTATGGTGTGTAGGACTGTCACAAATGGATGTCCCTATGGTGTATGGGACACTCACTAATGGAAGCCCCTATGGTGTATGGGATAGTCAATAATAGATTCCCTATGGTGTGTGGGACAGTCACTAATGGAACCCCCTATGGTGTATGGCACAGTCACTAATGGATGCCACTATGGTGTGTGCGACAGTCACTAATGGATGCTCTATGGTGTGTGGGATAGTCACTAATGGATGCCACTATGGTGTATGGCACAGTCACTAATGGATGCCACTATGGTGTATGGGACATTCACTAATGGATGCCCCTATGGTGTATGGGACAGTCACTAATGGATGCCCTGATGGTGTGTGCGACAGTCACTAATGGATGCTCTATGGTGTGTGGGATAGTCACTAATGGATGCCACTATGGTGTATGGGACATTCACTAATGGATGCCCCTATGGTGTATGGGACAGTCACTAATGGATGCCCTGATGGTGTGTGCGACAGTCACTAATGGATGCTCTATGGTGTGTGGGACAGTCACTAATGGATGCCCTATGGTGTGTGGAGCACTTTAATGGATTCCCCCATTGTGTTTGGGGCAGCCACTAATGGATACCACTTTGATGTGTGGGACAATCACTAATGGATGCCATATGGTGTGTGGGACAGTCACGAATGGATGTCCCTATAGTCTGTGGGACAGCCACTAATGGATGCCCCTAGGGTGTATGGGACAGTCACTAATGGATGCCCTATGGTTTGTGGGACAATCACTAATGGATGCCATATGGTGTGTGGGACAGTCACGAATGGATGCCCCTATGGTGTGTGGGATAGTCACTAATGGATGCCCTATGGTGTGTGGGAGAGTTTAATGGATGCCACCATGGTGTGTGGGACAGTCAGTAATGGATGCCCCTATGGTGTGTGGGACAGTCATTAATCGATGTCCCTATTGTGTGTAGGACAGTCACAAATGGGTGCCCCTATTGTGTGTGGGACAGTCACTAATGGATGCACCTCTGGTGAATGGGATATTCAATAATAGATTCCCTATGGTGTGTCGGACAGTCACTAATGGAAGCCAGTATGGTGTGTGGGGTAGTGACTAATGGATGCCCCTATGTTGTGTGGGACAGTCAATAATGGATGCCCCTATGTTGTGTGTCACACTTAATAATGGATGCCACTATGGTGTGTGGGACAGTCACTAACGGACGCCCCTATGGTGCATGGGAAAGTCACTAATGGATGCTACTATGGTGTATGGGACAGTCACTAATGGGTGCCCCTATGGTGCGTGAGACAGTCACTAATGGATGCTCTATGGTTTATGAGGCAGTCACTAAGTGATGCCCCATGTTGTGTGGGACAGTCACTAATGGATGCCCTATGGTGTGTGGGACAGTTTAATGGATACTGCCATGGTGTGTGGGACAGTTACTAATGGATGCCACTATAGTGTGTGGGACAGTCACTAATGGATGCTCTATGGTGTATGGGACAGTTACTAATGGATGCCCCTATGGTGTGTGTGACACTCAATAATGGATGCCCCTATGGTGTATGGGACAGTCACTAATGGATGCCCCTATGGTGTGTGGGACGGTCACCAATGGATGCCCCTATGGTGTGTGGGACAGTCTCTAATGGATGCCCCTAGGGTGTGTGGGACAGTTTAATGGATGCCGCTATGGTGTATGGGACAGTCACTAATGGATGCTCTATGGGGTATGGGACAGTTACTAATGGATGCCCCTATGGTGTGTGTGACGGTTACCAATGGATGCCCCTATTGTGTGTGTGACAGTCACTAATGGATGCTCCTATGGTGTGTAGGACAGTCACAAATGGATGCCCCATGGTGTATGGGACACTCACTAATGGATGGCCCTATGGTGTATGGGTCAGTCACTAATGGGTGCCCCTATGGTGTATGGATCAGTCACTAATGGATGCCCCTATGGTGTTTGGGACAGTCACTAATGTATGCCCCTACGGTGTGTGTGACAGTCACTAATGGATGCCCCTATTGTGTGTGGGACATTCACTAATGGATGCCCCTTTGGTGTGTTGGACAGTAATTAATGGAAGCCCCTATGTTGTGTGGGACAGTCAAAACTGGATGCCCCTAGGGTGTGTGGACAGTCACTAATGGATGCTCCAATGGTGTGTGTGACACTCACTAATGGATGCCCATATGGATTGTGGGACAGTCTCTAATGGATGCCCCTAGGGTGCGTGGGACAGGCACTAATGGATGCCCCTGTGGTGTGTGTCACACTCACTAATGGACGCCATTTTTGTGTGTTTGACTGTCACTAATGGATGACACTATGGTGTTTGGGACAGTCACTAATGGGTGCCCCTATTGTGTGTGGGACAGTCACTAATGGATGCCCCATGTTGTGTGGGACAGTTTAATGTATGCCCCATGGTGTGTGGGACAGTCACTAATGGATGCTCTATGGTGTGTGGGACAGTCACTAATGGATGCCCCTATGGTGTGTGTGACGGTCACCAATGGATGCCCCTATGGTGTGTGGGACAGTCTTTAATGGATGCCCCTAGGGTGCGTGGGGCAGGCACTAATGGATGCCCCTGTGGTGTGTGTCACACTCACTAATGGATGCCATTTTTGTGTGTTTGACTGTCACTAATGGATGACACTATGGTGTATGGGACAGTCACTAATGGGTGTCCCTATGGTGTGTGGGACAGTCACTAATGGGTGCCCCTATGGTGTGTGGGACAATCACTAATGGATGCCCCTGTGGTGTGTGGGAAAGTCACGAATGGATACCACCATGGTGTGTGGGACAGTTTAATGGATGCCGCCATGGTGTATGGGACAGTCACTAATGGATGCTCTATGGTGTATGGGACAGTCACTAATGGGTGCCCCTATGGTGTGTGCGACAATCACTAATGGGTGCCCCTATGGTGTGTGTGACAGTCACTAATGGATGCCCTATGGTGTATGGGACAGTCACTAAGGGAAGCCCCTATACTGAATGGGACAGTCACTCATTGATGACCCTATGGTGCATGACAGTCACTAATGGATGCCCCTACAGTGTATGGGACAGTCACTAATGGATGCCCCTATGATGTAAGGGACAGTCACTAATGGATGCCACCATGGTGTGTGGGACAGTCACTAATGGATGCCCCTATCGTGTGTGGGACAGTCACTAATGGATTCCCTAGGGTGTGTGGGATAGTCACTCATGGATGCCCTATGGTGGGTGCAACAATCACGAAGGGATGCACCTATCGTGTGTGGGATAGTCACTAATGGATGCCTTTATGGTTTGAGGGACAGTCACTAATGGATGCCCCTATGGTCTATGGGACAGTCACTCATGGATGCACCTTTGATGTATGGGACAGTCACTAATGGAAGCTCCTATGGTGAATGGGACAGTCACAAATGGATGCCCCTATGGTGCGTGGGATCGTCACTAATGGATGCCCCTATGGTGTGTGGGACAGTCACTAATGGATGCCCCTATGGTGTTTGGGAATGTCACTAATGGATGCCCCTATTGTGTGTGGGACAGTCACTAATGGATGCCCCTATCGTGTATGGGACAGTCACTAATGGATGCCCTATGGTGTGTGGGACAGTCACTAATGGATGCCCCTATCGTGTATGGGACAGTCACTAATGGAAGCCCCTATGGTGAATGGGACAGTCACTAATGGATTCCCTATGGTGTGAGGGTCAGTCACTATTCAATGCCCCTATAGTGTGTGGGGCAGTCACTAATGGTTGCCCTCTGGTGTGTGGGGCAGTCACTAATGGATTCCCTATGGTGTGTGGGACAGTCACTAATGGATGCCCCTATGGTGAATGGGACAGTCACTAATGGATTCCCTATGGTGTGTGGGTCAGTCACTATTCGATGCCCCTCTGGTGTGTGGGGTAGTCACTAATGGATTCCCTCTGGTGTGTGGGGCAGTCACTAATGGATTCCCTATGGTGTGTGGGACAGTCACTAATGGATGCCCCTATGGTGAATGGGACAGTCACTAATGGATTCCCTATGGTGTGTGGGTCAGTCACTATTCGATGCCCCTCTGGTGTGTGGGGTAGTCACTAATGGATTCCCTCTGGTGTGTGGGGCAGTCACTAATGGATTCCCTATGGTGTGTGGGACAGTCACTAATGGATGCCCCTATGGTGAATGGGACAGTCACTAATGGATTCCCTATGGTGTGTGGGTCAGTCACTATTCGATGCCCCTCTGGTGTGTGGGGTAGTCACTAATGGATTCCCTATGGTGTGTGGGTCAGTCACTAATGGTTGCCCTCTGGTGTGTGGGGTAGTCACTAATGGATGCCCTCTGGTGTGTGGGGTAGTCACTAATGGTTGCCCTCTGGTGTGTGGGGTAGTCACTAATGGTTGCCCTCTGGTGTGTGGGGTAGTCACTAATGGATTCCCTATGGTGTGTGGGTCAGTCACTATTCAATGCCCCTATAGTGTGTGGGTCAGTCACTAATGGTTGCCCTCTGGTGTGTGGGGTAGTCACTAATGGATGCCCTCTGGTGTGTGGGGTAGTCACTAATGGTTGCCCTCTGGTGTGTGGGGTAGTCACTAATGGTTGCCCTCTGGTGTGTGGGGTAGTCACTAATGGATTCCCTATGGTGTGTGGGTCAGTCACTATTCAATGCCCCTATAGTGTGTGGGTCAGTCACTAATGGTTGCCCTCTGGTGTGTGGGGTAGTCACTAATGGATGCCCTCTGGTGTGTGGGGCAGTCACTAATGGTTGCCCTCTGGTGTGTGGGGTAGTCACTAATGGATGCCCTCTGGTGTGTGGGGCAGTCACTAATGGTTGCCCTCTGGTGTGTGGGGTAGTCACTAATGGATTCCCTTTGGTGTGTGGGGTAGTCACTAATGGTTGCCCTCTGGTGTGTGGGGTAGTCACTAATGGATTCCCTATGGTGTGTGGGTCAGTCACTATTCAATGCCCCTATAGTGTGTGGGTCAGTCACTAATGGTTGCCCTCTGGTGTGTGGGGTAGTCACTAATGGATGCCCTCTGGTGTGTGGGGCAGTCACTAATGGTTGCCCTCTGGTGTGTGGGGTAGTCACTAATGGATTCCCTTTGGTGTGTGGGGTAGTCACTAATGGATTCCCTTTGGTGTGTGGGGTAGTCACTAATGGATTCCCTTTGGTGTGTGGGACAGTCACTATTCAATGCCCCTATAGTGTGTGGGGCAGTCACTAATGGATTCCCTCTGGTGTGTGGGGCAGTCACTAATGGATTCCCTTTGGTGTGTGGGACAATCACTAATGGATGCCCCTGTGGTGTGTGGGAAAGTCACGAATGGATACCACCATGGTGTGTGGGACAGTTTAATGGATGCCGCCATGGTGTATGGGACAGTCACTAATGGATGCTCTATGGTGTATGGGACAGTCACTAATGGGTGCCCCTATGGTGTGTGCGACAATCACTAATGGGTGCCCCTATGGTGTGTGTGACAGTCACTAATGGATGCCCTATGGTGTATGGGACAGTCACTAAGGGAAGCCCCTATACTGAATGGGACAGTCACTCATTGATGACCCTATGGTGCATGACAGTCACTAATGGATGCCCCTACAGTGTATGGGACAGTCACTAATGGATGCCCCTATGATGTAAGGGACAGTCACTAATGGATGCCACCATGGTGTGTGGGACAGTCACTAATGGATGCCCCTATCGTGTGTGGGACAGTCACTAATGGATTCCCTAGGGTGTGTGGGATAGTCACTCATGGATGCCCTATGGTGGGTGCGACAATCACGAAGGGATGCACCTATCGTGTGTGGGATAGTCACTAATGGATGCCTTTATGGTTTGAGGGACAGTCACTAATGGATGCCCCTATGGTCTATGGGACAGTCACTCATGGATGCACCTTTGATGTATGGGACAGTCACTAATGGAAGCTCCTATGGTGAATGGGACAGTCACAAATGGATGCCCCTATGGTGCGTGGGATCGTCACTAATGGATGCCCCTATGGTGTGTGGGACAGTCACTAATGGATGCCCCTATGGTGTTTGGGAATGTCACTAATGGATGCCCCTATTGTGTGTGGGACAGTCACTAATGGATGCCCCTATCGTGTATGGGACAGTCACTAATGGATGCCCTATGGTGTGTGGGACAGTCACTAATGGATGCCCCTATCGTGTATGGGACAGTCACTAATGGAAGCCCCTATGGTGAATGGGACAGTCACTAATGGATGCCCCTATGGTGTGAGGGTCAGTCACTATTCAATGCCCCTATAGTGTGTGGGGCAGTCACTAATGGTTGCCCTCTGGTGTGTGGGGCAGTCACTAATGGATTCCCTATGGTGTGTGGGACAGTCACTAATGGATGCCCCTATGGTGAATGGGACAGTCACTAATGGATTCCCTATGGTGTGTGGGTCAGTCACTATTCGATGCCCCTCTGGTGTGTGGGGTAGTCACTAATGGATTCCCTCTGGTGTGTGGGGCAGTCACTAATGGATTCCCTATGGTGTGTGGGACAGTCACTAATGGATGCCCCTATGGTGAATGGGACAGTCACTAATGGATTCCCTATGGTGTGTGGGTCAGTCACTATTCGATGCCCCTCTGGTGTGTGGGGTAGTCACTAATGGATTCCCTCTGGTGTGTGGGGCAGTCACTAATGGATTCCCTATGGTGTGTGGGACAGTCACTAATGGATGCCCCTATGGTGAATGGGACAGTCACTAATGGATTCCCTATGGTGTGTGGGTCAGTCACTATTCGATGCCCCTCTGGTGTGTGGGGTAGTCACTAATGGATTCCCTATGGTGTGTGGGTCAGTCACTAATGGTTGCCCTCTGGTGTGTGGGGTAGTCACTAATGGATGCCCTCTGGTGTGTGGGGTAGTCACTAATGGTTGCCCTCTGGTGTGTGGGGTAGTCACTAATGGTTGCCCTCTGGTGTGTGGGGTAGTCACTAATGGATTCCCTATGGTGTGTGGGTCAGTCACTATTCAATGCCCCTATAGTGTGTGGGTCAGTCACTAATGGTTGCCCTCTGGTGTGTGGGGTAGTCACTAATGGATGCCCTCTGGTGTGTGGGGTAGTCACTAATGGTTGCCCTCTGGTGTGTGGGGTAGTCACTAATGGTTGCCCTCTGGTGTGTGGGGTAGTCACTAATGGATTCCCTATGGTGTGTGGATCAGTCACTATTCAATGCCCCTATAGTGTGTGGGTCAGTCACTAATGGTTGCCCTCTGGTGTGTGGGGTAGTCACTAATGGATGCCCTCTGGTGTGTGGGGCAGTCACTAATGGTTGCCCTCTGGTGTGTGGGGTAGTCACTAATGGATGCCCTCTGGTGTGTGGGGCAGTCACTAATGGTTGCTCTCTGGTGTGTGGGGTAGTCACTAATGGATTCCCTTTGGTGTGTGGGGTAGTCACTAATGGTTGCCCTCTGGTGTGTGGGGTAGTCACTAATGGATTCCCTATGGTGTGTGGGTCAGTCACTATTCAATGCCCCTATAGTGTGTGGGTCAGTCACTAATGGTTGCCCTCTGGTGTGTGGGGTAGTCACTAATGGATGCCCTCTGGTGTGTGGGGCAGTCACTAATGGTTGCCCTCTGGTGTGTGGGGTAGTCACTAATGGATTCCCTTTGGTGTGTGGGGTAGTCACTAATGGATTCCCTTTGGTGTGTGGGGTAGTCACTAATGGATTCCCTTTGGTGTGTGGGACAGTCACTATTCAATGCCCCTATAGTGTGTGGGGCAGTCACTAATGGATTCCCTCTGGTGTGTGGGGCAGTCACTAATGGATTCCCTTTGGTGTGTGGGACAGTCACTATTCAATGCCCCTATAGTGTGTGGGGCAGTCACTAATGGATTCCCTCTGGTGTGTGGGACAGTCACTAATGGATTCCCTCTGGTGTGTGGGACAGTCACTAATGGATTCCCTCTGGTGTGTGGGGTAGTCACTAATGGATTCCCTCTGGTGTGTGGGGCAGTCACTAATGGATTCCCTTTGGTGTGTGGGACAGTCACTATTCAATGCCCCTATAGTGTGTGGGGCAGTCACTAATGGATTCCCTCTGGTGTGTGGGACAGTCACTAATGGATTCCCTCTGGTGTGTGGGACAGTCACTAATGGATTCCCTCTGGTGTGTGGGACAGTCACTAATGGATTCCCTATAGTGTGTGGGGCAGTCACTAATGGATTCCCTCTGGTGTGTGGGACAGTCACTAATGGATTCCCTCTGGTGTGTGGGGTCGTCACTAATGGATTCCCTTTGGTGTGTGGGGTAGTCACTAATGGATTCCCTCTGGTGTGTGGGGTAGTCACTAATGGATTCCCTATGGTGTGTGGGACAGTCACTAATGGATTCCCTCTGGTGTGTGGGGTAGTCACTAATGGATTCCCTCTGGTGTGTGGGGTCGTCACTAATGGATTCCCTCTGGTGTGTGGGGTAGTCACTAATGGATTCCCTCTGGTGTGTGGGACAGTCACTAATGGATTCCCTCTGGTGTGTGGGGTAGTCACTAATGGATTCCCTCTGGTGTGTGGGGTCGTCACTAATGGATTCCCTCTGGTGTGTGGGGTAGTCACTAATGGTTGCCCTCTGGTGTGTGGGGCAGTCACTAATGGTTGCCCTCTGGTGTGTGGGGTAGTCACTAATGGTTGCCCTCTGGTGTGTGGGGTAGTCACTAATGGTTGCCCTCTGGTGTGTGGGGTAGTCACTAATGGATTCCCTCTGGTGTGTGGGGCAGTCACTAATGGTTGCCCTCTGGTGTGTGGGGCAGTCACTAATGGTTGCCCTCTGGTGTGTGGGACAGTCACTAATGGTTGCCCTCTGGTGTGTGGGACAGTCACTAATGGTTGCCCTCTGGTGTGTGGGGTAGTCACTAATGGTTGCCCTCTGGTGTGTGGGGTAGTCACTAATGGATTCCCTCTTGTGTGTGGGGTAGTCACTAATGGTTGCCCTCTGGTGTGTGGGGTAGTCACTAATGGATGCCCTCTGGTGTGTGGGACAGTCACTAATGGATTCCCTCTGGTGTGTGGGACAGTCACTAATGGATGCCCCTCTGGTGTGTGGGACAGTCACTAATGGATTCCCTCTGGTGTGTGGAACAGTCACTAATGGATGCCCTCTGGTGTGTGGGACAGTCACTAATGGATGCCCTCTGGTGTGTGGGGTAGTCACTAATGGATTCCCTCTGGTGTGTGGGGCAGTCACTAATGGTTGCCCTCTGGTGTGTGGGGCAGTCACTAATGGTTGCCCTCTGGTGTGTGGGACAGTCACTAATGGTTGCCCTCTGGTGTGTGGGACAGTCACTAATGGTTGCCCTCTGGTGTGTGGGGTAGTCACTAATGGTTGCCCTCTGGTGTGTGGGTTAGTCACTAATGGATTCCCTCTTGTGTGTGGGGTAGTCACTAATGGTTGCCCTCTGGTGTGTGGGGTAGTCACTAATGGATGCCCTCTGGTGTGTGGGACAGTCACTAATGGATGCCCTCTGGTGTGTGGGACAGTCACTAATGGATTCCCTCTGGTGTGTGGGACAGTCACTAATGGATGCCCCTCTGGTGTGTGGGACAGTCACTAATGGATTCCCTCTGGTGTGTGGGACAGTCACTAATGGATGCCCTCTGGTGTGTGGGACAGTCACTAATGGATGCCCTCTGGTGTGTGGGGCAGTCACTAATGGATTCCCTCTGGTGTGTGGGGTAGTCACTAATGGTTGCCCTCTGGTGTGTGGGGTAGTCACTAATGGATGCCCTCTGGTGTGTGGGGTAGTCACTAATGGATGCCCTCTGGTGTGTGGGACAGTCACTAATGGATGCCCTCTGGTGTGTGGGACAGTCACTAATGGATTCCCTCTGGTGTGTGGGACAGTCACTAATGGATGCCCCTCTGGTGTGTGGGACAGTCACTAATGGATTCCCTCTGGTGTGTGGGACAGTCACTAATGGATGCCCTCTGGTGTGTGGGACAGTCACTAATGGATGCCCTCTGGTGTGTGGGGCAGTCACTAATGGATTCCCTCTGGTGTGTGGGGTAGTCACTAATGGTTGCCCTCTGGTGTGTGGGGTAGTCACTAATGGATTCCCTCTGGTGTGTGGGACAGTCACTAATGGTTGCCCTCTGGTGTGTGGGACAGTCACTAATGGATGCCCCTCTGGTGTGTGGGACAGTCACTAATGGATGCCCTCTGGTGTGTGGGACAGTCACTAATGGATGCCCTCTGGTGTGTGGGACAGTCCGGTTGCAGGAAATGCTGTTTTCGGATCACAGGAACATCGTACCTTGAAGTTGTTAATATCGTTTATCCCCCACAAATACTTTGCCTTTCATCCTTAAATATTTAATCTCAGTGCATTACTGAAAAACTGCTGCATCATTTGAGTTGGTGGCATTTACTTCATCGCCAAGTCTGAAATTCGTGGCTTCAAATCTTTCTCTCGAATTCTGAGTCCAAACCCCAGGCTGGGTGTCTCCCACAGGCCATCACTGAAGGCAATGCTGCACTGCCCCACGTAACAGTGATCATAACATTCCCTGTTTAGTTTGAGGTTTGGTGGGGCTAAAGTTAATGGCTTAAACCTAAATATAGTTAGTTTCAATGATATTAGGACAGAGCTGGGAAAGGTGAACTTCGAAATTTAGTCAGGAATTTGTAGAGATGCAGTGACAGATTCTGAAAGAACTATGTCATACACTCAACGACGATACATTCTAATGAGAAAGAAAGATCATCGATAACTAATGGAGGAAGTGAATGACAGAAACAAATTGAGAGATAATTGTACAATTCTGCAAAGATTGGCAGTGGGTTGGAAGACTGGACACAACCTCTAAACCAGCAAAGAATTACTTCAAAAATACCAGAACCTCAGCAGGTCTGGCAACACCTGTGGAGAGAGAGTTAATATTTCAAGTTCAACACAAGTCTTCTTCCTCGGAGAGAGAACTCAGAGTTCTGAAGAAGTCATATCAGAACATCTTCTGTTTCTTGCTCCACAGAGTTTTTCCAGTATTCTCTGTGTCTGTTTCTAATTTCCAACATCTGCAGTATTTTGCTTTCATGACGATTAAAAGCCTCAGCTTGTGTTATCTAAAGAAATGCTGAAAACCAAATGGAATATAGGAACAGGAGGTGGATGTATTAATGAAGAGTTAATTGGGTATGAATTGGTTGTGTAAATAGGAGAGCTAGTAATCAGTGGCTGTGAGTTTTATGGAGTGTGGCTAACGTTGAAATAAAGCTTTCACAGAAAAGGGTGGGCTTGAATTCTGTTTAAATACAATTGTCAACTGGAGTATAGTAATTCCTTCACTTTGCTAATAGCCTGGATCTTCTCTTTTGCCCCGTTTAATAACTACACTGACCTCTCTAATTCCACTTCAGCCGGTTTAATGCCACCTGATTGCAGTTCACAAAAAAAATGAGAATCAATGATTTAACCACTTCCTTCCTTCCTTCCTTCAGAGGTATAGCCCACATTTCAACTCATGTACTGAATGTGTTACTGAATCAAAACCGAGATTAACCCTCTGTTGGGCTAACAAATCAGCCTGTGAGCAGAACCATCATGCATTATCCATGAAAGACCAAAATGACGACGACCAGACAGCAACAACATTGACTAAGATAGACACAATAATGTATCAGAAATACCTGATAATAAAGGTGTGGATGGAAGAGAGGATAATAAAACAACTACAATTGCCTGGGAAAGGATACTTTGAAGGGCAGCACAATGGCTCAGTGGTTAGCACTGCTGCCTCACTGTGCCAGGGACCTAGATTCGATTACTCCTTTGGGTGACTGTGTGGAGATTGCACATTCTCCCCGTGTCTGCGTGGGTTTCCTCTGTGTGCTTTGGTTTCCTCCCACAGTCCAAAGATGTGCAGGTGAGGTGAATTGGTCATGCTAAATTACCCATTGTGTGCAGGGTAGGTAGGTTAGCCATGGCAAATGCAGGGATGGGGGTGTGGGGTCTGGATGGGATGCTGTTTAGAGGGTTAATATAGGCAAGATTAGCCCACACCACGCTGTAGCGGTTCTATGATACATGATTAAGTCTCCAGGTCCTGATAGACTTTATTCTTGGGTCATCAGGAAGCAGCTGTTAAGGTAATGCAGATTCTAGAAAAGTCCCATCAGACTGGAAAATATTAAATATAACTCTTCTGATCAATTAGGAAAGGAGGCATTCAGCAGAAAATGCTATACCAATTAGTCTAACTTCAGTTCTGAGGAAGTCACCGGACCGAAATGTTAACTTTGATTTCTGTCCACACATGCTGCCAGACCTGCTGAGCTTTTCCAGCATTTTCTGTTTTTGTTTCTGATTCACAGTGTTTGCAGTTCTTTCAGTTTTCATTGAGTGCAACTTCTATCATAGGAACGTCCTCAAACGAGAATTAAACTGATTATAACAAAGCACTTAGAAAATGTTAATGCAATGAGGCTGAGTCAACATGGTTTTGTGAAAGGGAAAACGTGATGGTCTAATTCCTCAGGGTTCTTTGAGGAAATAACATGGAAGATGGAAAAGGTGGTGCATTTGTCTTAGGTACTGGTTAGACCTCAGCTGAACCATCATGCCCAGTTCTGGGTTCCAGACTGTTTTGAGGATGCGAATGTGTTGGAGAGAGTTCAGAAAAAAATTAAAGAATGGTTTGTGGGATGAGACACATGGAGGTGGTGGCAACATCACTAGATTATTATCCCAGAAGCCCAGTGTAATGCTTTGGAACATGGGTTCAAATCACAACATAACACATTCCAGATAATTAATGTGGAGATAGAATCTAACTATTTGTAATGATGGCCATGAACCTGTTACAGAGGAGATTCACCAGAATGACTAGACTAAGATTAGGGCCAATCAAAGATAGTAGTGGGAAGTTGGGCGTGGAGTCAGAGGAGATAGGGGAAGTGTTAATTGAGTACTTTTCGTCAGTATTCACACTAGAAAAAGACAATGTGGTCAAGGAAAATACTGAGATACAGGCTACTAGACTAGATGGGATTGAGGTTCACCAGGAGGAGGTGTTAGCAATTCTGGAAAGTGTGAACATAGTTAAGTCCCTGGCCCAGATGGGATTTATCCTAGGGTTCTCTGAGAAGCCAGGGAGGAGATTGTCGAACATTTGGCTTTGATCTTTATGTTGTCATTGTCTACAGGAATAATGCCAGAAGATTGGAGGATAGCAAAAGTTGTCCCCTTGTTCAAGAAGGGGAGTAGAAACAATTCTGGTAATTATAGACCAGTGAGCCTTACTTCAGTTGTGGGTAAAGTGTTGGGAAAAGTTATAAGAGATAGGATTTATAATCATCTAGAAAAGGTCACTTGAGGGTGATATAGCGGTTTGTATCAGAAATTGGCTAGCTGATAGAAGACAGAGATGGTGGTTGATGGGAAATGTTCATCCTGGAGTTCAGTTACTAGTGGTGTACCGCAAGGGTTGGTGTTGGGTCCACTGCTGTTTATCATTTTTATAAATGATCTGGATTAGGCCATGGAAGGATGGGTTAGTAAATTTGCGGATGACACTAAGGTCAGTAGAGTTGTGGATGGTGTCGAAGGATGTTGCAGGTTAGAGAGACATAGATAAGCTGCAGAGCTGGGCTGAGAGGTGGCAAATGGAGTTTAAAGCACAAAAGTGTGAGGTGATTCACTTTGGAAAGAGTAACAGGAATGCAGAGCACTGGGCTATTGGTAAGATTCTTGGTAGTGTAGTTGAGCAGAGAGATCTCAATGTCCATCTACATAGATCCTTGAAAGTTGCCACCCAGGTTGATAGGGTTGTTAAGAAGGTATACTGTGTGTTAGTTTTTACTGGTAGGGGGTTTGAATTTTGGAACCATGAGGTCATGGTGCAGCTGCACAAAACTCTGGTGTGGCCACATATGGAGTATTGCGTACAGCTCTAGTCAACGCATTATAGGAAGGATGTGGAAACTTTGGAAAGGGTTCAAAGGAGGTTTACTGGGAAGTCGCCTGGTATGGAGGGAAGGTCTTATGAGGAAAGACTGAAGGACTTGAGGCTGTTTTCATTTGAGAGAAGAAGGTTGAGAGGTGACTTAATTGAGACATACAAGATAATCAGAGGGTTAGATAGGGTGGACAGTGAGAGCCTTTTGCATCGGGTGGCGATGGCTAGCATGAAGGGACGTAGCTTTAAATTGAGGGGGTGATAGATATAGGACAGATGTCAGAGGTAGGTTCATTACTCAGAGAGTAGTAGGGGCGTGGAACACACTGCCTGCAACATTTATAGACTTGCCAACTTGAAGGGCATTTAAATGGTCATTGGATAGGCATATGGATGAGAATGGAATAGTGTAGGGTAAATAGGCTTCAGATTGGTTCCACAGGTTTGCACAGCATCGAGGGCCAAAGGGCCTGTACTGCACTGGAATGTTCTATGTTCTATGGTCTAAATGTTGTAATTTTACCAACCTCCTCCACTTTCTCTGGCAGATCATTCCATATACACAACACCCTTCTGTGTGAAAACGTTGTTCCTTCGGTGCCTTTTAAAACTTTCCCTTCTCATCGTAAACCTATGCTCTCTAATTCTGGACTCACCCACTCTGGGGAAAAGAGCTTCACGATTCACCCCTCACCATGTGATTTTATAAATCTCTATAAGGTCACCACTCAGCCTCCAACGCTCCAGGGAAAACAGCCCCAGAGTATTCAGCCTCTCCCTGTAACTCAAACCTTACAACCCTGGCAGCATCCTTGTAAATCTTTCCCGAACCCATTTCTGAGAAATTTCACACAGTTGCTTTCTGTGGTGAAGAGATTATTTTAAGAGGAATGGTTGATTACGTAGCCCCTTTATACATTAGAAGTGTGAATAATGGGAGATGTTCTTATTGAAACATGTCAGCTCCAGAGGGGACTTGACAGGGTGAAGGTCAGGATGATGTTACCTCTTGTGGGAGAGTCTTGTGGGAGAGAACTGGGAAACATGGGTTTCATAATAGTTTAAGATGGAGATGAAGAGAAACATTTTCTCTAAGTTGGTCTGGTGGACATTTCTTCCCAATAAGCTGTACAAGCACAATCATTGAATATATTCACGGCAGTATTCAATGGATTCTTGACTGATAAATGGTCATAGCTAGAGAGGAAACATACCATTCAATCTCTTGAGATTTCTCCACCATTCCAGATAATGAGTGGCAATAAGGCTGCAAACAGATCACCCAAGATCATATTAAATGACAGAACAAGTTTGAGAGGCAGAATGCCTACTCTTGCTCACACATTTGTACCTTTCAGAAAAGATGTTAAAGCAAGGCTGTATCTCTTCCATCAGGTAGATTAAGGTAAAAGATCCTGTGGCCATTATTGTAAAGATTATGATAGTCTCCCCAGAGGATGGGTCAGCCAAAAGGTTTGTTCGGCAATATTATTGACATTGAGTGGACAGGTTGAGGAGTGGGAGAGGTAGCGAGTGGGAGCTAAATCAAAATAACTTATTTTTCATCTTAATTTTCAACTCTCAACCAACATCATGAAACAAGACAGCTTATTTGCCCACCGACAGAATTGCAGTTTGTAGGAGCTTGCTTGGATTGGAAAATATGTTTGAAGGATCATTGCATTTTAAAGTTTAGGCTGACTGTGTAAAATTACAAGTGACAATCCAGAATAAAATATCATTAATTTTGATGAACTGTGAGGGAATCAAAAGATTAATTGGAATCAGAGAGGTACAGGTTTTCGTGGAAGCCTTATGAACTCAGGAGGACAATGAGAGATTTCAAGAGAATATAGGCAGGCTAAAGGAATGAATAGGCAAAGTGCGGATAAAATTGAAAGTGTGAAATGATCCATTTTGTTTGGAAGAACTAGGAAGGGTGATATAAAACAAAGGGGAGAATTCAATAGATAGTTGAGGAACAGAGAGTTCTGAGGGTACCTGAGAGGAAATATGATTGAGGTAGTCAAAATCACGAGAGATCAGCAGAGTGTAGGTGGAGAGAAACTGCCTCTACCTGAGGAAGGTAAAGGAATTGATGTAAAGTGATTGATAAAGAAACGATGAAGATCATCAGGAGAAATTTATTTCAGTGTGAGTTTAATTTGGAACACACTGTGGCACTGTGGCGAAGGAAGATTCAATTTTTGGTTCCAAAAAGGAATTAGATAATTATCTGAAAAAAGAAAAGTCACAGGGCTATCGAGCGAGTGGGTGGAGTGGAGTGAGTTTTAGCGGAGTTCCTTTTGGACAGCACTAGCACAAAGCTATTGGGCCAAACAGCCTCCTTCTGTGTTGTAACCATTCTCTAATTGAATTGTTCGATGAATTTAAAGTCTGGAAAAGACTTTGTGGGACATCTCATAGGACGGCACGATGGCTCAGTGGTTAGCACTGCTGCCTCACAGTGCCAGAAACCCAGGTTCAATTCCCGCCTGTCTGTGTGGAGTTTGCACATTCTCCCCGTGTCTGTGTGGGTTTCCTCTGGGTCCTCCGGTTTCCTCCCACATGAATTGGCCATGCTAAATTGCCCGGAGTGTTAGGTGCATTAGTCAGGGGAGAATATAGGGGAATGGGTCTGGGTGGGTTGATCTTCAGAGAGTTGGTGTGGACTTGTTGGGCCGAAGGGCCTGCTTCCACACTGTAGGGAATCTCATCATTTCCAAGTCCTTGACATCCTTCTCAAAATGTCAGGTCCAGATATGGAATGATGATGATGCCATACCTCTGAATCATACAATCCCTACCGTGTGGGAGCAGGCCATTCGGCCCATCGCATCCACACCAACCCTCCAAGCAGCAATCCACCTAGACCCAGCTTCTCTACCTATCCCTGTGACCCTGCATTTCCCATGGCCAATTCATCTAAACCCCACATCTTTTGACTGTGGGGAGACACTGGAGCATAGAACGTAGAACATAGAACATTACAGCGCAGTAAAGGCCCTTCGGCCCTCGATATTGCGCCACCCTGTCATACTAATCTGAAGTCCATCTAACCTACACTATTCCATGTACGTCCATATGCCTGTCCAATGACGACTTAAATGCACTTAAACTTGGCGAATCTACTACCATTGCAGGCAAAGCATTCCATACCCTTACTACTCTCTGCGTGAAGAAACTACCTCTGACATCTGTCTTATACCTATACCCCCTCACTTTAAAGTTGTGTCCCCTTGTGTTTGCCCTCCCCATACTTGGAAAAAGGCTCTCCCTGTCCACCCTATCTAACTCTCTGATTAGCTTGTATGTCTCTATTAAGTCACCTCTCAATCTTCTTCTCTCTAACAAGAACAGCCTCAAGTCCTTTAGTCTTTCCTCATAAGACATTCCTTCTATACCAGGCAACATCCTAGTAAATCTCCTCTGCACCCTTTCCAAAGCTTCCATATCCTTCTTATAATGCGGTGACCAGAACTGTACACAATACTCCAAGTGTGGCCGTACCAGAGCTTTGTACAGCTGCAGCATAACCTCCTGGTTCCGGAACTCAATCCCTCTATTAATAAAGGCCAAAACACTGTATGCCTTCTTAACAATCCTGTCAATCTGGGTGGCAACTTTCAGGGAGCACCTGGAGGAAACCCACGCAGACACTGGGAGAATGTGCAAACTCCACACAGTCGCCCAATGCTGGAATTGAGCCTGGGTCCCTGAAATGATAAGGCAGCAGTGTTAACCACTGAGCCATGGTGCCACCCCCTCCCCCCGATAGTAATTTGTTTGGATGTGGGGCAAAGGTAGGGCAGTTGGTTAAATTCTAATGTTTGCCGTAATGCTGAGAAACCAACTTCATTTTGACCAAAAATACTGAAAGTGCCGAGCACAAAAAGGTATTGTTGATGCAATACTGATTGTGAAAGAACCGACGCAGGATCTGATCGCTGTGGGACATTGTGTCGTTTACAGACTATAAGTTAATGCTGTTTCCTTCTGTCAGCCCTTCACTGTTTCCACACTGACTCATTCAAACTGGGGTGAGATTGCCTCATTATGCTGCACGCAAACTCTCCAGATGACTCGGTTATATAACTGGAGGCTGGATTAGCCAACACTTCCACAGTTCTTTGTGTATCACTTGGTGCGATAAAGTCAAATAGAAAACGTGTTACTGCCAGAACTAATGCTCATCTATCAGACAACGTCATCCTCTTTCACTTTTCACACCGTCTAGAGCAGCTGAAATCAGGTTGGGAGGGTGCATGCCTTTTCTGGGAAAACTGCACTGTCAGATCTACAGTGAAACTTACATCAGTAATTAACAACAGAAAGGGAGCTGAGCAGTTCATGCTAATCTTGTACCTCTGAGACATTCTCAGGAGAAGGTTGCACTGTTCTTCACCATCTCTTCCTCAGTTGCTTAAATGATCTAATGTGAAATCAAATTTCTTACCTTTTGATCAGGCTATGTGACAATTTATTCAAGCTGTTCCTTAATATAGATGAGCAAAAGGAAACCATTCAGTCCCTCGAGCCTATCCCACCATTCAGTTCGATCATAGCTGATCTGTATCTTAACAGGCCTTTGATTTCTATTTCTTGCTAAATTTACTGAACAAAAATATCAGGTGATAGAAATCAGAGTTAACATTTGGGTTCTGAAGACAGGTCACTGGACCTGAAACGTTAAATCTGATTTCTCTCCACAGATATTGCCAGACCTGCTGAGCTTTTCCAGCAATTTCTGTTTTGGTTTCAGAAATCCAGCATCTGCAGTTCTTCTGGGTTTTTTAAAAACTCAGTCAGTTACTTGAAAAGTCCAATTGTTGCCAATAATGACAGTTCTTTGGGGAAGTCAGTCCCAGTTTAATTCTGGAGGAAGAAATCCTACCTGACCCCACCCTGCCTGACTTAACTTGAAATTTAAATTACCACCTCTCATTCTGTACTTGCCCCCATCTCCCCCCCACCCCATCACCAAGTTAAATTGAAGCTTTGCACCATAAAAACACTAATTATTTTAATCTGCTCAAAGGGATAGAGCTTTAGCAGATCTTGTACAGGCCAGTCGATTGTTCCCATGCTGACTTTGTGTTATCCCATTATTTCTATTCTACTTGCTCTGTTTTTCTTTTCAAGTACTTATCAAATTTTCTTTTGAAAAGTTACAATTGAGCTTTAATTCTCTTCATAACTCTGACAGCTATGACATGTCCTTACAACATGATCGGCTCCGAGACGAACAATCCCAGCCTCTCCACAGAACTCTGGTCACTCATTAGTCTGATGTTTTCACGTTTGATTGAATCATTCTGTTCTTTCTCAGAAGGAATTCGACAGTGGGTCTGTCTGATATTTCTTCCATTATCTTTATGATCAGATAAGGTGAAGATTGCAGCTGAAACATTAACATGCTCTTGTGGCACGTGGCATTGTCCTTACCTCGAGATTAGGAGACTGTGTTCAAGTCCCACCTGCCCCAGAGATGTGCATTAACATCTCAAAGCAGGTTGATCAGGAAAATATCTACACTTAAATATTGTAGAAGAGAAGGGGTAAGTCATTCAGCCCTTCAAGCCTGCTCCACCATTTAGTATGACCATGGCTCAGCCCCCTGTTTCTCCTTTCCACGCATTCGCCTTGAGTTTTTTAGCCCTTCGAACCATATCTAACTCCTCCTTGAAAGGTTTTAGTCCCAACCGCTTCCTGTGACAGAGAGTCCCACTTGCTCCCCACTCTCTGGGTGAAGACATTTCTCCTCATCTTAGTCCTAAATGGCCTTCCCTGTATCCTTAGAATGTGACTCCCTGGTTTTGGATTCCACAATCATTGGGAACATCCATTTGGATAGAAATGGGTACTGCAGATGCTGGAGATTAGAGTCAAGATTAGAGTGGTGCTGGAAAACCACAGCAGGTCAGGCAGTATCCGAGGAGCAGGAAAATTGATGTTTCGGGCAAAAGCTCTTCATCTGGAACATCCATTTACACTGACGAGTCCTAGCAGAACGTTAATAGGTTTCTGAGATTCTCCCCTCATTCTTCTAAACTCCCATGAATATAATCCTCACCGATGCAGTCTGACTTCAGTCCTGCCATCCCAGGAATTAATTCCGGTGAAACATCATTGCACTCACTCCATAGCCAGATTCTCCTTCCTCAGATAAGGAAGTGAGTGCGCAAAGGAATGGCACCAAGAAGGAGAGTGGGCCATAAGTTCTGCTGACAGACCTGCCAGCTGCAATTCCCTGTACAGTCTGGGCACAATGCCAAGTGTAGCACCATCTGTGTGGGTAGCCCCAGCATCTTTCCAACTCTGCCTCTGCTCTTTAATTGGCTTTTGTCGTTTATTTTCTCCTCCCTCAACAATTCCCAGCAATACACCTCTTCTGGTGTTTTCACTGAAATTTAAAACAAAGCAGTTTCTGCTGTGTGAGAAAGGAACTTGAGCAAAATTCAATTCAGTGCATTTTGAAGGATTTTATTTTCCTTTCCAGCACACAACCAAGTAACAACAGTTTAGGTGTTCATCCTTTCTCACATCTGACAATTTTGTCTAAATCTAGAACAAACGTGTATCCTGACTGTCACTACTCTGTAACTGGCTGTTAAATATTCAAAGCAAAATTTAATCCATTAGTCACAACTTTTTTTTTCCCACATAGTAAGGCTAAAACGAACAAACAAAACTGCCCCCAGATTTTACGCTCCAGTATAATTGCATTTTTTTCACACTGAGGCAATACATTCCCTAAATCCCTCTCCAAATTACTGGAAGCTTGTGTATAACTAACAAAAATTTCTACTTGTCAAATTATCCAGCTTTAGGGAGCAATGGGTGTCTAATTAATTAGTTATTTCTCTCTGTTCTTATGTTGCTTATGACACCAGCATTGGATATTGAACTGAAGATAAAAACTGTGTAAATCTAAAATATCAACCATAGGTGTGCTGAATGGTGGAGCTGACTTGAGGGGCTGAATGGCCTACTCCTGCAAATTATTGCAAGGGGCCAGTTCAAATCTATCCACACATTGAGGCTCTTGAGGGAAGGGATTGCAGCTTGTAATCACTTACAGAAATGTCTGCGCCACTGCTTCACGTACAATAGAAGCAAAATCGAACATGGTTTCGAACACAGGAGCTCCTGGGTTGGGAGAATGGCATCAGCTCAGAAGAAATCCTTGACCAAAAATATTATGGTCCTCTAACTGGAATGATAAACTAAAACATTCCAACCAAAGGATGCTCCCATGACTGAAGATAACAATGAACATTATTCATATTAAAATTATAAATGTGCTGATTTCACCATTACCACCCTGCACTATCAGACTAACTTTGCTGCTGCACTTGAGAGTAAGATAATTACTTTAGAACATATAACTTAGAACAGTTCAGCACAGCACAGGCCCTTCGGCCCATGATGTTGTGCCAAGCATTTATCTTAATGTAAGATCAACCTAACCTACACATCCCTCAATTTACTGCCGTCCGTGTGCTTGTTCAGCAGTCACTTAAATGTCCCTAATGTCTCTGATTCTACTCCCACCACTGGCAGTGCATTCCACACACCCACCACTCCCTGCATAAAGAACCAATCTCTGACATCTTCCCTAAACCTTCCTCCAATCATCTTAAACTTATGACAGCCATTTCTGCCCCGGGGAAATGTCTCTGGCTATCTACTCTATCTATGCCTCTGATTACCTTGTACCTGTCTATCAAGTCACCTCTCTTCCTCCTTCTCTCCAGTGTGAAAAGCCCTAGTTCACTCAACCTCTCTTTGTAAGACAAACTCTCCAATCCAGCCAGCATCCTGGTAAATCACCTCTGCACCCTCTCTAAAGCATCTATATCCTTCCTTTAATAAGGCAACCAGAGCTGGACACAATATTCCCACTGTGATCTAACCAGGGGTCTACAGAGCTGCAGCAAAACCTCGCAGCTCTTTGAGGAATCTATGGACATGGACTGCCAAGAATTCTGTATTTAACCCTCATTGTATTCAGCATTCAAATTTGACCTTCCAAAATGAATCACTTTGCATTTATTCAGGTTGAACTCCATCTGTCACTTCTCAGCCCAGCTCTGCGTCCTGTCAGTGTCTTGTTGTATCCTGCAACAGCCCTCGACACTGTCTACAACACCACTGACCTTTGTGTCATCGGCAAACTTCCTAACTCACCCTTCCACTTCCTCATCCAAGTCATTTATAAAACCTACAAAGAGCAGAGGCCCAAGACAGATCCCTGCGGTACACCACTGGTAACTGACCTCCAGGTGGAATACTTTCCTCCCACTACCACTCACTGTCTTCTTTCAAGTTAACCATTTCTGTATCCAGACAGCCAGATTTCCCTGTATCCTATACCTCATAACTTTCTGAATGAGCCTATCATGGGGAATCTTATCAAATGTCTTACTGAAATCCATACACACCACATCCACTGCTTCGTCAACTTGTCTTGTCACATTCTCAAAGAAATCAATAAGGCTTGTGAGGTATGACCTGCCCCACACAAAGCCATGGTTTAGATTAGAGTGGTGCTGGAAAAGCACACCAGGTCAGGCAGCAGCCGAGGAGCAGGACAGTCGACGTTTCGGGAAAAAGCCCTTCATCAGGAATGCATGCTGACTATCTTTAAACAAACTGTTTTTCCAAATCCTATCTCTCAGAATCCTTTCCAGTACCTTGCTTACCACAGATATAAGACTGACTGGTCTGTAATTCCCAGGAATTTCCCTATTCCCTTTCTTGAACAGAGGAACAATATTCGCCTCTATCCAAACATCTGGTAATACTCCCATGGAGAGTGAGGATGCAAAGAACATCGCCACAGGCACAGCAATCCCGTTCCTCACTTCCTGCAGTAACCTTGGATATATCTGCTCCAGAAAGAAAGTGAGGACTGCGGGAGATGCTGGAGTATCACAGTCAAGACTGTGGTGCTGGAAAAAACACAGCAGGTCAGGCAGCATCCGGGGAGCAGGAGAGTTGATGTTTCAGGCATAAGCTCTTCATCAGGATTCCAAAACATTGATTCTCCCGCTCTTCGGATGCTGCCTGACATGCTGTGCTTTTCCAGCACCACACTCTTGACTCTATATCTGGTCCACATACCTGGTCCAGTCTCTATGCCTGGGGACATATCTATCTTGAGGCTTCCCAGAATTTCCAGCACATCCACTTTCTTAATATCAATTTGTTCAAGCCTATTATCCTGGTCCATGATGTCCTCATTATCAACAAGGTCCCTCTCTCTAGTGAATACTGAAGCAAAAACCTCATTTAGGGCCTCCCCTACCTCTTCAGACTCCAGGCACAAGTTTCTTCCACTATCCCTGATCAGCCCTACCCTCTCTCTGATCATTCGCTTGTTCCTCACATTAGTGTAGAACGCCTTTGGGTTTTCCCTAATTCTTCCCACCAAGGCCTTTTTGTGCCCCTTCTAGGTCGCCTCAGTCCATTTTTGAGTTCTTTCTTTCCAACCCTGTAATCCTCCAAATCTGTGCCAGATCCTTGCTTACTCAAACTTAAGTTACCTTCCTTCTTCTTCTTAGAATCATAGAGTCATAGAGATGTACAGCATGGAAACAGACCCTTTGGTCCAACCCGTCCATGCCGAACAGATATCCCAAACCAATCTCGTCCCACCTACCAGCACCTGGCCCATATCCCTCCAAACCCTTCCTATTCATATACCCATCCAAATGCCTCTTAAATGTTGCAATTGTACCAGCCTCCACCACTTCCTTTGGCAGCTCATTCCATACACATACCACTGTCTGCGTGAAAGAGTTGCCCCTTAGGTCTCTTTTACATCTTTCCCCTCTCACCCTAAACCTATGCCCTCTAGTTCTGGACTCTCCCACACCAGGGAAAAGACTTTGTCTATTTATCCTATCCATGCCCCTCATGATTTTATAAACCTCTATAAGGTTACCCTTCAGCCTCTGATGCTCCAGGGAAAACAGCCCAAATCTATTCAACCTCTCCCTATATCTCACATCCTCCATACCTGGCAACATCCTTGTAGGTCTTTTCTGAACCCTTTCAAGTTTCACAACATCCTTCCAATAGGAAGGAGACCAGAATTGAATGCAATATTCCAACAGTGGCCTAACCAATGTCCTGTACAGCCGCAACATGACCTCCCAAATCCTGTATTCAATACTTTGACCGATAAAGGAAAGCATACCAAACATCTTCTTCACTATCTTATCTACCTGTGACTCCACTTTCAAGGAGCTATGAACCTGCACGCCAAGGTCTCTTTGTTCAGCAACACTCCCCAGGACCTTACCATTAAGTGTATAAGTCCTTGCTAATATTTGCTTTCCCAAAATGCAGCACCTTGCATTTATATAAATTAAACTCCATCTGCCACTTCTCAGCCCATATGTCCATCTGATTAAGATCCCATTGTAATCTGAGGTAACCCTCTTCGCTGTCCACTGTGCCTCCAATTTTGGTGTCATCTGCAAACTTACTAACTGTAACTCTTATGCTCACATCTAAATCATTTATATAAATGTCGGAAAGTAGATGGCCCAGCACCGATCCTTGTGGCACTCCACTGGTCACAGGCCTCCAGCCTGAAAAACAACCCTCCACTACCACCCTCTGTCTTCTACCTTTGAGCCACTTCCAAATCCAAATAGCTAGTTCTCCCTATATTCCATGAAATCTAACCTTGCGAATCAGTCTCCCATGGGGAACCTTGTTGAACGCATTTCTGAAGTCCATATAGATCACATCTACCACTCTGTCCTCATCAATCTTCTTTGTTACTTCTTCAACAAACTCAATCAAGGTCGTGAGACATGATTTCCCACGCACAAAGCTATGTTGACAATCCCTAATCAGTCCTTGCCTTTCCAAATACATGTACATCCTGTCCCTCAGGATTCCCTCCAACAACTTGCCCACCACCGACGTCAGGCTCACTGGTCTATAGTTCCTTGGCTTGTCCTTAACACTCTTCTTAAACAGTGGCAGCATGTTTGCCAACCTCCACTCTTCCAGCACCTCACCTGTGACTGGACACAAATGACACAGATATCCCAGCAAGAGGCCCAGCAATCACATCTCTAGCTTCCCACAGAGTTCTAGGATACAACTGATCAGGTCCTGGGGATTTATTCCCTTCTATGTGTTTTAAGACATTCAGCAGTTCCTCCTCTGTAATTTGGACATTTTTCAAGATGTCACCATCTATTTCCCTACAGTCTATATCTTCCATGTCCTTCTCTACAGTAAACACTGATGCAAAATACTCATTTAGTATCTCCCCCATGTTCTGCGGCTCCACACAAAGGCCACCTTGCTGATCTTTCAGGGGCCCTATTCTCTCTCTGTAGTTACCCTTTTGTCCTTAATGTATTTGTAAAAACCATTTGGGTTCTTCTTAACTCTATTTGCTAAAGCTATCTCATGTCCCCTTTTTGCCCTCCTGATCTCCCTCTTCAGTATACTCCTACTGCCTTTATACTCTTCTAAGGATTCCTTCGATCTATCCTGTGTATACCTGACATATACTTCCTGCTTAATGAAAACCCTCAATTTCTTTAGTCATCCAGCATTCCCTGTACCTACCAGCCTTCCCTTTCACCCTGACAGGAATATACTGTCTCTGGACTCTCGTTATCTCATTTCTGAAGGCTTCCCATTTTCCAGTTGTCCCTTTACCTGCGAACATCTGCCCCCAATCAGCTTTTTAAAGTTCTTGCCTAATATCATCAAAATTGGCCTTTCTCCAATTTAGAACTTCAACTTTTAGATCTGGTCTATCTTTTTCCATCACGATTTTAAAACTAATACAATTATGGTCGTTGGCCCCAAAGTGCTCCCCCACTGACACTTCATCACCTGCCTTGCCTTATTTCCCAAGAGTAGGTCAAGTTTTGCACCTTCTCTAGTAGGTACACCTGCATATTGAATCAAAAAATTTACTTGTACACACTTAACAAATTCCTCTCCATCTAAACCTTTAACACTATGGCAGTCCCAGTCTATGTTTGGAAAGTTAAAATCCTCTACCATAACAACCCTATTATTCTTACAGATAACTGAGGTCTCCTTACAAATTTTTTTCTCAATTTCCCTCTGACTATTAGGGGGTCTGTAATACAATCCTGACCAGGTGATCATCCCTTTCTTATTTCTCAGTTCCGCCCAAATAAGGTCCCTGGATGTACTTCAGGGAATATCCTCCCTAAGTACAGCTGTAATGCTATCCCTTATCAAAAACACCACTCCCCCTCCTCTCTTGCCTCCCTTTCTATCCTTCCTGTGGCATTTGTATCCTGGAACATTAAGCTGCCAGTCCTGTCCATCCCTGAGCCACGTTTCTGTAATTGCTATGATATCCCAGTCCCATGTTCCTAACCATGCCCTGAGTTCATCTGCCTCCCCTGCAGATATAATAGCAGTATAATTTCCCCTCCCCCAATTAAATACCTTCCCGTAGTGTCTGCTCCTATCGCTCTCCATAGCTATGGTAAAGGTCAGGCAGTTGTAGTCACTGTCACTGAAATGCTCTCCCACCAAGAGATCTGACACCTGCCCTGGCTCATTGTCTAGCACCAAATCCAATATGGCCTCCCCTCTAGTCAGCCTATCTATATATTTAGTCAGGAATCCTTCCTGGATACACCTGACAAAATCAGCTCCATCCAGACCATCAGCAGTAAGGAGGTTCCAATCATTATTGGGGAGGTTAAAGTCACCCATAGCAACAACTCTGTTAGATCTGCACCTTTCCAAGATATGCTGTCCATTTGATAAGGTTTCCCATGGTAGGCTCATTCATAAAGTCAGCAAGTATGGGATACAGGGAGATTTGGTGATCTGGATTCAGAATTGGCTGGCTGACAGAAGGCAGAGAGTGGTTGTAGATGGAAAATATTCTGCCTGGAGGACAGTGTTGAGTGGGGTCCCGCAGGGCTCTGTTCTTGGACCTCTGCTCTTTGTAGTTTTTATAAATGACTTGAATGAGGAGGTTGAGGGGTGGGTTAGTAAATTTGCAGATGACACAAAGGTTGGAGGTGTCATCGATAGTATCGAGGGCTATTGCAGGCTGTAGTGCGACATCGACAGGATGCAGAGCTGGGCTGAGAAATGGCAGATGGAGTTCAACCTGGATAAATGCGAAGTGATGCACTTTGGAAGGTCGAACTCGAATGCTGAACATAGGATTAAAGTCAGGAGACTTGGCAGTGTGGAGGAACAGAGGGATCTTTGTGCTCAAAGTTGCCACCCAAGTGGATAGGGTTGTTAAGAAAGCATATGGTGTTTTGGCTTTCATTAATAGGGGATCGAGTTTAAGAGCTGCGAGGTTTTGCTGCAGCTCTACAAGTGAGACCACACTTGGAATATTGTGTCCAGTTCTGGTCGCCCTACTATAGGAAAAATACAGAGGCTTTGGAGACGATGCACAGAAGGTTTACCAGGATGCTGCCTAGACAGGAGGGTTAGCCTTACGAAGAGAGGTTGACTAAGCTCAGACTTTTCTCTCTGGAGAGAAGGAGGAAGAGAGGTGACCTGATCGAGATATACAAGGTAATGAGGGGCATGGATAGAGTCAATAGCCAGAGACTTTTCCCTCGGGCAGGATTGACTGGGATGAGGGGGTCATAGTTTTAAGATATTAGGAGGAAGGTGTAAAGGAGACATCAGAGGAAGGTTGTTTATGCAGAGAGTTGTGAATGCATGGAATGTGTTGCCAGCGGTGGTGGTGGAAGCAGAGTCATTGGGGACATTTAAGTGACTGCTGGACATGCACCTGGATAACAGTGAGTTAAGGGGATCGTAGGTTAGGTAATTTTGTTTTAGATTAGGAATAATCCTCGGCACAACATCGTGGGCTGAAGGGCTTTTTCTGTGCTGTACTTTTCTGTGTTCCATGTTCTAATCTGTTCTTCCATCTCTCTGCTGCTATTGGGGGGTCTATAGAAAACACCCAATAAGGTGACTGCTCCTTTCCTGTTACTGACTTCCGCCCATACTGACTCAGTAGACAAACCCTCCTCAACGGCCTCCTTTTCTGCAGCTGTGATGCACTCTCTAATTAACAATGCTCCTCCCCCTCCTCCTTTACCTCCTTCCTATTCTTTTTAAAAGATCTAAACCCTGGAACATACAACAACCATTCCTGCCCCTGTGAAACCCATGTCTCTGTTATGGCCACAACATCATAGTTCCAAGTACTGATCCATGCTCTAAGTTTGTCACTCTTATTCCTGACCCTCCTTGCATTGAAACAGACACACTTTAATCCATCCCTTTGCCCTATCAACTGTGTGTCCTTCCTGACAGACTCTCTGCATTCTATTTCTGCCCATTCAACAACTACCCTCTCCTTTGATCAGTAGCTCTGGTTCCCATCCCCCTGCCAAACTAGTTTGAACCCTCCCAAAGTACTCTAGCAAATCTCCCATCCAGGAATTGGTGCCCCTCTAGTTTAAGTGCAACCCATCCTTCATGTACAGAAGGTACATACCCAGAAGGTATCCCAATGATCCACGTACCTGAAGCCCTCCCTCCTGCACCAGCCCTGTAGCCACATGTTTAGCTGCACTCGCTCCCCATTCCTTGCCTCATTAGCACATGTAGTAATCCTGAGATTACTACTCTGCTCTTCTTGCTTTTTAGCTTCCAACCTAACTCCCTGAAATCACTTTTTAGATCCTCATCCCTTTTCCTGGCTATATCATTGGTGCCAATATGTACCACGATTTCTGGCTTCTCACCCTTCCCCTTCAGAATCTTGTAGACTCGATCGGGACATCCCGGACCCTGGCAACTGGGAGGCAACATACCTTCCAGGAGTCCCATTTACAACCACAGAATCGCCTATCCATTCCTCTAACTATTGAGCCTCCTTCCACTAGCGCTTTTCTATTCTCCCCCCTTCCCTTCTGAGCCACAGTGTCAGGCTCAGTGCCAGAGACCTGGCCACTATGGCTTTCCCCTGGTAGGTCGTCCCGCTCAACAGTTTCCAAAATGTTATGCTTATTATAGAGGGGAACAGCCACAAGGGATCACTGCACTGTCTGCCAGTTCCCTTTCCATCCCCTAGCTGCAACCCATCTACCTTATTCCTGTACCTGAGGTGTGACTACCTCCCTGTAACTCCTCTCAATAATCCTTCCCTCTCCCGAATGATCCAAAGTTCATCCAGCTCCAGCTCCAGTTCCTTAACGCAGTTTTAGAGGAGCTGGAGTTGAGTGCACTTCCCGCAGATGTAGTCAGCAGGGACACTAGTGGTGACCCTTGCCCCCCACACCCTACAGGAGGAGCATACCTTAACATCCATTCTCACTGTTCTAAATTCCCAAAGAGATGATTGAAAAAATGAGTAACCTTACCGAATCGGCACACAAAAACTTTTTTTTTTGATTAGAGGTGGAAACTGGGTGGGAGACATGACCTAAGAGGGTTTCAGGTAAAGCAACTGTACAAAGATATTACCTAACTTACTCAGATGTCTTGTGTCCACTGCTGCTCAGCATGTTCTCCGCCTATTCACGAGATGAGTTATTAAAAGGATTAATTTAGCTTCCCAGCAATCCCCTGGTCCTCACTCTCATTACTCCTGCCACTGCTGCAAAACTTTTCCACTCACATGAGATTTATCCGCAAGTTCATAAGATAGTGAGAATTAATAACAGTAAATTCAGATCACCCCACTATTGCCAATATCTGATACTTTATAAATGCATTTATTGCTCACTTCCAACAACACATTGAGTCATAGAGTCATACATCACAGACATAGACTCTTCGGTCCAACCAGTCCATACTGACCATAATCTCAAACTAAACTAGTCCCACCTGCCTGCTCCTGGCCCATATCCCTCCAAACTTTTCCTATTCATGTACTTATCTAAATGTCTTTTAAACATTGTAATTGTGTCCACGTTCACTACTTCCTCAGGAAGTTCATTCCACACGTGAACCACCCTTGTGTAAGAATTTGTCCCTCGTATCATTTTTAAATCTCTCTCTCTCACCCTAAAAATGTGCCCCTTCATCTTGAAATCCCCACTCTAGGAAAAGGCAACTACCATTAACTCTATCTATATCCCTCATGATTTTATAAACTTCTATAAGGTCCCCTCTCAACCTCCTACACTCCAGTGAAAAAAGTCCCAGTCTGTCTTTATAACTTTCTTTATAACACATATTGATACTGATAACAGCAAGTGGAAACATTGGCTGTTCTCTCTGTACATCCCAACGCTATTTTGTTAATTGTCATTCAAACGACAGAAAAAAAACTGAGGTGCCCTCATTCCACATTTAAAATATAATTTCCTTGGGTACAAATCAAGTCAGTTTTTTGGAACATAAATATGTGCTTTGATAGATACCAGATCACTTTAGAGAAATATTAGGAATCATAAACGACTCTGTGGACAACTAGGCAAACGTGAAGACTGCAGATACTGGAAACCAGAGTTTAGATTAGAGTGGTGTTGGAAAAGCACAGCAGGTCAGGCAGCATCTGAGGAGCAGGAAAATCGATGTTTCGGGCAAAAGCCCTTCATCAGGAATGGATCTGCCTGATCTGCTGTGCTTTTCCAGCACCACCCTAATCTAGACTTTGTGGACAACTCCCTTGCTGCAAGGTTTGTAAAGGTTTGTAGCTCAGGTTGAGGTTTAGAGTGTAGGTTTGCTCGCTGAGCTGTATTTTTGATATCCAGACGTTTCATTACCTGGCTAGGTAACATCATCAGTGGCGACCTCCAAGTGAAGCGAAGCTGTTGTCTCCTGCTTTCTATTTATATGTTTGTCCTGAATGGGGTTCCTGGGGTTTGTGGTGATGTCATTTCCTGTTCATTATCTGAGGGGTTGATAGATGGTATCTAGACCAAACAGCCAGAAACCCTAACCACCTTACAATACATCAAAGGAGTTTCTGAAATGACAGCCAGACTACTAAGACCCTACAACTCCTTTGCCATTGAATAGAAAATACAAAAACAGAAATTGCTGGAAAACCCAACAGGTCTAGCAGCATCTGTGGAGAAAAATTAGAATTAATGTTTCAGGTCCAGGGAGCCTTCCTCAGAACACAGCTAAAGGTTGTTGGTTTAATTTATAGGCTAAAGGTTTAAATACATAATTCAGGCTCACTCTCCCGTGCAAGCAGATTGCTGCAGAGTTGACAGTGTCAGCTCTTGGTTGAGATTTTCTACTGTCACCCTGTTGGCACACTCAGGTAGATGACAAAGAGCAGGGTCAGTGTTCTCGATGGATTCTGAGCCAATATTTATCTTTCAACCAGAATCACTCGAGCAGGTTATTTAGTCATTACCACATTGTTGAGTGTGTGGGAGTTTTGCTATAAGCAAATCAGTTGCAGCATATTAAAACTTTGTAAATTGCACTTACACTTCAACAAAACATTTTCTTGGCTGTGAAGCACTTTGGGACATCCTGAGATTGTGAAAGGTGCTACATAAATGCAAGCTGTTCCTTATCTGCTTAATTGAGACTGTTTGTCAGAAAGCAGACTTCAGAATCCAACCTCAGGTCAAAGCAATTGGATTGAAAAAAAATAACTTTCTGCAGGAGTGAATTTTCCATTTGAATATAGACTTATCCCCACCATTCTTGTTGCTTCATTGAAGTTTCTTTAACGGATGTGAAGATGAAGGTGATCCACAACACAATAGTGGCCACCAGTTGGAGCTTCACAGGGGCTTTTCTAAAATGTTAATGATTCATCACCTAGTCTTTGTTCACTGGCAGTCACATCTTTATCCCAACTGGTATTTATGTAATGTTAAAGCAGCTGGAACTGCATGTGTTGCTGTCTGTCTCTTATTCTATTGTACAATAAATTATAGCTGTGTCGTTCTTGACTGTGTGTTCTGTGCTCAATCACAGAACTAATGAGTCATCGCTTTATTCAGTTAAATACCCGGCTGGCAAAGGTGATCGAAATTGTCAGCTTTTTCAGTAAGATTCAGCAAAAAAAAATTTTGAATTCGAGAGCATCTTCCGAAGTAAGTTACTGTTGTAATATAAGAAACACAGCAGGCAATTCACACTCAGTAACCTTCTGTAAACAACAGATATCTCTAAAGCTGTAGACACCATTCCAGTTTAACGTCTCATCCAAAACACTCGGTCTCTGACAGTCCAGCACTCTCTCAGTGCCAACATTGCAAGGGTAACAGTGCCAATTTTGTCCTCTTACCCCTTGCACGGAGTTGAATGCCAACCTGCTCACTGAGCCCACAAATGACACTTGAACAACAACAAGTTGACTTCTGAAGGTAAGCTTTTAGACAATGTCTTTCAATTCCTCAGGATGTCTCAAAGTCTTTCACTGTTACTATTTCGCTCTTCAAACGGAGTTCCTGGTATAACTGCTGCAGATCAATCCACCAACCTAAGCTGTGAGGTCCCCACAAACACCACATTAAATAAGTGATCACCTAGTGATGTTTGATGGTATTGGCTGGGTTGAGGTGGAGTGGTGTGCTGGGAGGTGGTCGGGTGTGAAGGTTGGCCAGGATAACATTATTATCAAATACTTGGCTGAGAAGTTTTTACACCAATCTGACCAAATGACCTGAAACTCGATCAAATAATGTTCAATCTCTCCGGCCTGTGGTGAAAAGTCTTAATTTGACAAGGACGCATTCAGGAATGCGGTCCACATTGTGTACTTTCTATTGTAGGAGATGGCAATGTCATGATAAAGTCACTGGAGCAGAAATTCAAAGGCTATGTCTTGGGGAGACCCGTGTTCAAATCATACCTCAGCAGCTGGTGGAATTTGAATTCAGTGAATAAAACTTAAATGAAAAGCTGGTTGATTATTACTGATTTTTGTAAATCCCATCTGCCCCTTGTAGGAAAGGAAATCTGCCTTCCTTACCCAGTCTGGGTAACACCAGTGACTCCAGACCCACAGTGATGTGGTGACTCCATACTGCCCCTGAGCAATTAGGGATGGATAATAAATGCTGGTCCAGTCAGTGACACCCAAGTCCCACAGAAGTGAAATGACATTGAATAAATGCCTGAGAGATTTACATTGGCTCACTGATGATGATATACACGGAGAAAACAAAGGTAAAAGTTTTTGCTGCTAACCATGACACCTCATTTTGCAACCACCTTTCAAAAATAGATCAATATACGGTAGAAAGTCCAGGAGCTGCTTCATTTGAACACAATTTGTTCATTGCACAAGACAGGTAAATATTTCTTCTTTATTCCTTCATGGGATGTGATTGGATCAGTATTTATTGCCCACCGTTAGTTGCCCCTTGAGAAGGTGAGGGTGAGCTACCTTTTTGAACTGCTGCAGTCCATGTAGACCCACAACACCCTTAGGGAGGGAATCCCAGGAATTTGGCCCAATGACACTGAAGGAACGGAGATATATTTCCAAGTCAGGATGGTGAGGGGCTCGGAGGGAACTTGTAGGGGGTGGTGTTCCCATGTATCTGCTGCCCTTGTCCTTCTACATGGAATGGCTGTAGGTTTGGAAGGTGCTGTCTGAGGATCTTTGGTGAATTTCTTCAGTACATCTTGGAGATGGTACACACTGCTGCTACTGAGCGTCGGTGGTGGAGATCGCGGAGGTTCAAGATGCTAGATGGTTTCTCATGTCAGAGTATTCCAGTATTGTAATTGAAGGTGGGTGGCACGGGGGCATAGTGGTTAACACTGCTGCCTCAGAGCGCCAGAGACCCGGGTTCAATTCCCACCTCGGGCGACTGTCTGTGTGGAGTTTGCACATTCTCCCCGTGTCTGCGTGGGTTTCCTCTGGGTGCTCTGGTTTCCTCCCACAGTCCAAAAATGTGCAGGTCAGGTGAATTGGCCATACTAAATTCCCCGTAATGTTAGGTGAAGGCGTAAATGTAGGGGAATTGGTCTGGGTGGGTTGCGTTTCGGCGGGTCGGTGTGGACTTGTTGGGCCGAAGGGCCTGTTTCCACACTGTAAGTAATCTAATCAAAAAAAATTCTTTTGAATGTTCTAGTCAATCCTCCCTCAACTACCCTGTGACTAAACCAGATGAACTAAATATTGCTCTTACTGCTATCTCCAAGACTGTGCTGTGCTCAAGGTTACCAGCCAGGTTTACTTACACAACCATAATTACAGATCCAGAGGATGTCCGAGGGATTTAAAAGTTGTTATATAAATGCAGGTCCTTTTTTTAATGACATTGCCCTGCTCTTAGCAAGTTTACTCATCTGAGTAATTTGCACCATTTCACTTCCGATAAAATTTCCACCATCTATTCAAGTTGACCTGACTTGAATCAATACCAAATTTGACAATTCCACTTCCAACACCCTCATTAAGCTTTCAAATCAGAACTCAGACTGATGAGGCCCAAGTATTGATCTCTGTGCTACTCCACTGGTTATTCATCATCAGCTTGAATAATACCCACTTTCTCAAAGCTTGTAGCTAGTTTTTGATCCATTTCATTGTGTCTCCCTACTTCCATCACCTCTCACATTCATAGCTGGTCTCCTGTGTGGTCTCCGATTTGAACAATAACTATCTGTTATCCATTAGTTCAGTAATGAGACTGGGAAATTAATCATGACAAGAGCTATCCCTCTTTTGGCTTGTCCTGTTACATGGAATGGCCACAATTCTGGTAAACCACTCCTCCTGACCAATCATTATTGGCTATTTTACAGTCGTATCTCAGCACTCATACCCCTGGATGGTTTGCATTACTGACTGTGTTCCTTATTTCTCTGTTGCTGCCAAAATCAATCACCTTCAACTGATAACCTTAACTCCACACCCCTGCTTTTTCCTCATAAGCCTTGATTCCCTTACTGATTAAAAATCGCATGCTTGAAAATATGCAATGTCCCAGCCTTCACAGCCCCCTGTGGTAAAGAACTCCACAGATTCACTCTCCTCTGAGAGAAGAAATTCCTTCTCATATCTGTCTGAAATGGGTGACCCCTTACTCTGAGATGCTGCCCTCTGTTCCTAGACTGTCTCTCAAGAGGAGTCGAGAGTGCAGTGCTGGAAAAGCACAGCAGGCCAGGCAGCAGTCCCTCAAGGGGAAACAACCTTTCCACATCCAGCCTGTCAAGTCCCCTCAGAATCTTGTCTGTTTCATTAAGGTTGAATTGCATTGAGTACAGGTCCAACCTTATCAACCCCTCTTCATAAGGCATTCCCTCCAAAGTCGGGACCAGCCAAGTGAACCTTCTCTGGCCTGTCTCCAATGTCAGTATATCTTTCCTTAGGCAAGGGGCCCAAAACTGTTCACAATATTCCAGCTGTGGTCTGACCTGTTCCTTGTATAGTTTGAAAAAACCTTTCTGACTGTTATACTCCATTCCCATTGAAACAAAGGCAAACATTCCCTTCACCTTCCCTATTACCTGATGGACTTAGATGCTGACTTTTTGTGAAACATAGGTAAAGATTCCTCTGTGCTGTTTCTTTCTGCAGTCATTCTCCATTTAAAATAACATTCAGCTCCTCGAATCTTCCAGTTAAAGTGAGTTTCCACCACATTGTATTGAGGAACCCACCATACCTGTTGTATTTCCTACACTACAATAGTTTTCTTCTCGGTCAGAGGTTTCTCGAGATCAGGAGTTCAGAGGTGGTTCTGGAGGCCAATGTGGGACTTTCAGATGCTGTCATATTTCCATTGACCTCCTGGTAGTCTCCTGTATGAGGAAGTTCTGAATTAAGCAGTTTATTGGGGTCCGGGTGTCAGGGATGTAATTGCTGCAGGTTCATAGCTCTTTGAAAGTGGAGTCACAGATAGTCAGGATGGGCAAGAAGACATTTGGTATGCTTTCCTTTATTAGTCAGTGCATTGAGTACAGGAGTTGGGAGGTCATGTTGTGGTTGTGCAGGACATTGGTTAGGCCACTGTTGGAATATTGTGTGCAATTCTGGTCTCCTTGCTATAGGAAAGATGTTGTGAATCTTGAAAGGTTGTGGGTGGCACGGTGGCACAGTGGTTAGCACTGCTGCCTCACAGCGCCAGAGACCCAGGTTCAATTCCCGACTCAGGCGACTGACTGTGTGGAGTTTGCACATTCTCCCCGTGTCTGCGTGGGTTTCCTCCGGGTGCTCCGGTTTCCTCCCACAGTCACAAAGATGTGCGGGTCAGGTGAATTGGCCATGCTATATTGCCCATAGTGTTAGGTTAAAGGGGTAAATGTAGGGGTATGGGTGGGTTGCGCTTCGGCGGGTCGGTGTGGACTTGTTGGGCCGAAGGGCCTGTTTCCACACTGTAAGTAATCTAATCTAATCTAATCTAAAAAAAAAGGGTGTTTCCAGGGTTGGAGGATTTGAGCTACAGGGAGACACTGAACAGGCTGGGGCTGTTTTCCCTGGAGCATCAGAGGCTGAGGGGTGACTTCATAGAGATTTATAAAATCATGAGGAGCATGGGTAGGGTGTAAGCCAAGGTCTTTTCCCCAGAATGAGAATGTTCAAAACCAGAGGGCATAGGTTTAGGGTGAGAGGGGAAAGATTTAAAAGGGACTTAAGAGACAATTTGTTAATGCTGAGGGTGGTGCGTATGTGGAATGAGCTGCCAGAGGAAGTGCTGGAGGCTGGTATAATTGCAACATTTAAAAAGCTTTTGGATGGGTATATGAATAGGAAGGGTTTAGAGGGATATGGGCCAGGTACTGGCAAATGGGACTAGATTAATTTAGAATATATGGTCAGCATGGACGAGTTGGACCGAAGGGTCTGTTTCTATGCTGTGACTATGACTATGACTCTATGACATATGCTGCACTGCAGAATTGCTTTTCAGTGATTACAATGTATCCATGCTGGCTATGTTAGCTTGGGAGTGGACATTACTTTTGAATAAATTTCCAGAACAGGATTTAAAGAATTACAACAATGATTACAAAAGTAAAATTCTCCAAGAATACTGGTAATTTCCCTTATTGGTGCTTCATCAGGGATCTTGAGTATTCTGTAATTAGATTAGATTCCCTACTGTGTGGAAACAGGCCCTTCGGCCCAACCAGTCCACACCGACCCTCTGAAGAGCAACCCACCCAGACCCATTTCCCTCTGACTAATGCACCTAACACTATGCACAATTTAGCATGGCCAATTCACCTAACCTGCACATCTTTGGAGTGTGGGAGGAAACTGGAGCACCCGGAGGAATCCCATGCAGACATGGGGAGAATGTGCAAACTCCACACAGACAGTCACCCGAGGCTGGAATCAAACCTGGGACCCTGGTGCGGTGAGGCAGCAGTGCTAACCACTGAGCCACCGTACCACCCCCGAACCACTGTGCCGCCCCAATTATATTTCACAATCTTCAGACTCGTTATAACAGCTCTGACTGTTTCCATTCAGTGTGCGTGCTCCCCTTCCTAGTCCTCAGTCTGAGGGTGACACTCCTATCCAACTCACAGTCACAAGCTCCCATCAAGTGGGCCAGACAGCTGCGTGTGGAGCTCGAGAAAGTTCAGATCTGAGATGTGGAGCTGGATTCTGAGTTGTAGAATGCTGCTCCATGTCAGGGAAGGGGAAAGTTACCTGGGTACTCTTTCCAGACAAGCAGATTCAGCATTGTTTCCAGTAGGATAGATCATTCCTGACAAACCTACTCAAATTCTTTGAGGAGATAACAAGCAGGATAGATGAAGGGGAACCAGTGGATATAATATATTTGAATTTTCAGAAATCAGATCCAGAAAATGGTCAGGTCTAAAACATTAGTCTACATAATATGATAAGAGCCCATAGTGGAGGACTGGTGAACTAATAGGAGACAGAGGGTTGGGATAAGGAGGGCATTTTCAGGCTGTCAACTGTAACTAGTGGAGTGCCACAAGAATCAGTGATAAAGCCACAATTGTGTGTGTGTGTGTGTGTATATACACACACAATAATGGCCTAAAGGATGTCGAAAGCAAATGTACTATCGCCAAGTCTGTGCCTGACACAAAACCAGGTGAAATGGTAAGTGGTGTGCATGGCACACACAGAGTGTGCAGAGGAATTTAGGCAGGGTAAGTGAGTGGACAGAAATTTGGCTTTAGGAATTTAACTCTTGATTGCTCCTGAAATGGGCTAGACACCCTGTTTCAAGGCAATTAGGGGCATTCACCAAATGCTGGCACATCCTATGAAAGAATAAAAACAGAGGAAAAATAAATGTGGCTCTAATACATACCATCCATGCCATAACTGAATGACAGATCTGGCCAGAGGGGCTGAATGGCCTCTTCCTGCCCTTACATTTATATTTATTGAACCCTCCATAGCTCATTACTTTACAGATACCCAGCAACCTCAAATTGACCCAAATCTCACAAGCCTTTTATTGGAACAAATCCACAGTTGACACTTTGTTTGATATACTTCCCTTCCTTATAATTTCTCCTTTTATCTCTGTATTTGATAACACCAATTGTTGATTCCTCCTTTCTCATTTTTCTTTAAGTTAATTAATGATGCTTTTACTTATTTCTCATAGTTTTCCAGTATTGCATACCCACATTTAATTTCATAAACTAACCCTAATTTGCATGCATGCTTTCTTTGTAGCCAGGTTAGTCTGATTTATAATGCAAATTGCAGTTAGTTGAGGTGATAATGTGAATGGAATAGTAACAAGCTCTTTAATTACAGTATCTAAGACCATGAATAGGGACCATTAATAAACCTGTGCAGATATATTAAACACTTGCCTTTAACCTAAGCAATCTAATCCTCCCAGGCCCTTTTACATATCAATACATCTCATTTATAACACATTACATTGAGTTTGAAATACTCCATTATATTCATCATATTTAAATTCATATTCTAATTATGGAGTTCATGTACATTACCTAGCATTATCTGGCAACCAAGTAAACTCCATTCTATGAAGGGACAGTGATGAGCAATGTTGGAGAATGATACTGACAGACCAAACATTGTGCAGACTTGTACAACATGTACAAATTAATCATTTCATTCTCTTAATAATTTACATTGTTACATTTCTTTTCACTGCAATCTCAAGAGAAAGTCAGTTCGGACAGATAGATTGTGATTGATATGATCAATTAGTATTGGCTCATTTCTTGCAAAGGTTAAGGCTTTTTACTGTGTTCTCCAACTTTTACTGTTTTACTCCCCTCACCCTTCAGCCCAAATGTTTTCAGTTGTGTACTTTGCAGGAAAGTAAAGTTAGAGAGTTCATGGTGCAGGATCTGCTGAGCAAATCCATCTCCTTAACCAATGAGATTTAAGAATTGAGACAAAAGCAGAGATAGGAAATCAGATCCACAAATCAAGAGTGAGAAGAAAGAAAGTTTGGTTAAATAAAGAGAAAAGAGAACAGGCAAATGAAAAAAAAATTTAAAAGTCAAAATCTTCAACTGATGTCCCCTCCCTGAAGGTTAAGACCTCCCATTTTAAATGTTCATGTCCTGGGTTAGTAAGGTTGGTTTGACTGTCACTCACAACCACCACGTTGCTAACAGGGCACTTTCCTCAGTTTCCCACAGTAAGTTTAATGGAAAATTAATGCACAAGTGCAGCATCAATGTGAGCACCACCAAACTGGCTAGGGACAGTTACATCAGACTTAGCATTTCCATAAAACTAACAATAGAGCAATGTGACTCCACCTGAAAATTGTAGTGATTTTGAATGAATAGGGATTTCTTCCTCATATTCTAATGATCTATGTTGCTCAGATACTGGAAGTAAGAGCAAGTGTAGGCCTTTCCGCTCTTTGCGACTGCCCTGCCATTTAATATGTTCAGGGCTGACATCCAACTCAGTCTCCTGTTTGCACTTTCTCCATATATCCTTAGATTCCTTTAGCCCTAGAAAATTCACACTCGATTGGTTTTTCTTAAATCTTTCACCATCTCTGGACAACCCAGTGTTGGACTGACAATGAAATGTATTCATTTTTATCATGGCAGTGACACAGCAGCTGAATTGTACACAGCAAGATCCCACAAAAGTGACGTGATATTGTGCAGATGTCTCTATTTTGGTGACGTCAATTCAGACACGGTGGGTAACTACTCATCTTCAAAATAAGGCCAAACGATCTTTTAGATGTTGCTGGGAGGGCCATTGGCTGGAGAGTCCAAGACGGAGGATGGGAAAAACTTCTGGCGATAACAGACAGCTCCTTTTTTGAGGTATTTTAGGTGCTGGAGGTGATTTCCTCAAATTCCCGGAGCAGCAATTTCTGTTTTATATGCTGTTGCATTGTTTTGGAACATTGGAGAAAACAAAAGTCAAAACAACAGCAATTTTAAAAGGGAGAGGAACAGACAAAGGCACCAGATGGAATGTGCAGGAGAGAGAGAGAAAGAGAGAAAGAAAGCCACACTGCTAACTGACACAGCAGTGAATGTGCACAGTTACTGCCTTTGCTGTTTGAATTCATGTATCGCTGGACATTGGAGTGCATCTGGGAAAATTAACAAACAATAAAATTCACAATTAATTTTGGAGGAACCTGTTTGGGAGAGGTCACAGCACAGAGACAGATAAGTGAATAGTTTAAGGTGTGGCCTTACAGTAAGTCTGCAGTTATGAGTAGAGTGGATTCTTTCTTGATTATATGTTTTTTGATATATGTCTCTTGATTAAACTTAAAATATAAGCCATAAGTATTAATTTAACCTAGAGCAGTGTTTTGTAGAGGAATGAGACAGTGCTATTTTCTGGGTCTGTAGATTGAAAGAAGCAAAAATGGGCTTTAGTAGAGCAATATGCACTTCTTGTCGGATGTGGGAGTTTAGGGAGAGTTTACAGGTTACTGAGGATTATACCTGCAATAAATGCCGTTAGTTGGGAATCCTATCAGATCGAATGGATTAGTTGAAGAGACATTTAGAGGCAATGAGGAATTTACAAGAGCAAGGAGATGTGATGGATGGCATTTATAGGAAGGGGGGAAAGTCGCAGATACGGTCAAATAGATGGGTTAACAGCAGTAAAGCTAAGAGGTAGGCAGGTAGTACAGGAGACATCTGTGGCTATCCCCATTTCAAACAAGTATGCTGTTTTGGAAATTGTTGGGGGGGGGGGGGGGTGATGGATTATCAGGGGAATGTAACACGAACAGCCAACTTTCTGGTATTGAGACAGACTCTAATACAATGAGGGGTATGTTGGGTACCAAGAGATAAATTGTGTTGAGGAACTCTCTAGTCTGAGGCACAGACAGACGTTTCTGTGGCCTGCAGCAAAAAATCAGAATGGTGTGTTGCTTCTCTGGTGCCAGGATCAAGGATGTCTCAGAGGGTGCAGAATGTTCTCACGGGGAGAGGGGGCCAGCAGAGGTCATTGTCCACATTGGAACCAACGACATAGGAAGGGAAAAGGTTGAGATTCTGAAGGGAGATTACAGAGAGTTAGGTAGAAATTTAAAAAGAAGTCCTCGAGGGTAGTAATATCTGGATAGTGAGAGCAGGAATAGGAGGATAGAGCAGATGAATGCATGGCTGAGGAGCTGGTGTATGGGAGAAGGGTTCACATTTTTGGATCATTGGAATCTCTTCTGGGGTAGAAGTGACCTGTACAAGAAGGACGGATTGCACATAAATTGGAAGGGAACTAATATACGGGCAGGGAGATTTGCTAGAGCTGCTCAGGAGGATTAAACTAGTAAGGACGGAGGTGGACCCAGGGAGATAATGAAAAAAGAGATCAATTTGAGACTAGTACAGTTGAGAACAGAAACGAGTCAAACAGTCAGGGCAGGCAGGGACAAAGCAGAGAACAAGGTAGGACTGATAACTTAAACTGCATTTATTTCAATGCCAAGGGCCTAACAGGGAAGGCAGATGAACTCAGGGCATGGTTAGGAACATGGGACTGGGATATCATAGCAATTACAGAAACATGACTCAGGAATGGGCAGGACTGGCAGCTTAATGTTCCAGGATACAAATGCTACAGGAAGGATAGAAAGGGAGGCAAGAGAGGAGGGGGAGTGGCATTTTTGATAAGGGATAGCATTACAGCTGCACTGAGGGAAGATATTCCCAGAAATACATTCAGGGAAGTTATTTGGGTGGAACTGAGAAATAAGAAAGGGATGATCACCTTATCGGGATTGTATTATAGACCCCCTAATAGTCAGAGGGAAATTGAGTAACAAATTTGTAAGGAGATCTCAGTTATATGTAAGAATAATAGGGTGGTTATGGTAGGGGATTTTAACTTTCCAAACATAGACTGGGACTGCCACAGTTTTAAGGATTTAGATGAAGAGGAATTTGTTAAGTGTGTACAAGTAGATTTTCTGATTCAGTATGTGGATGTACCGACTAGAGAAGATGCAAAACTTGACCTACTCTTGGGAAATTAGATTAGATTACTTACAGTGTGGAAACAGGCCCTTCGGCCCAACAAGTCAACACTGTTCCACCGAAGCGCAACCCAGCCAGACCCGTTCCCTTACATTTACCCCTACACCTAACACTACAGGCAATTTAGCATGGCCAATTCAACTAACCCGCACATTTTTGGACTGTGGGAGGAAACCGGAGCACCCGGAGGAAACCCACGCAGACACGGGGAGAACGTGCAAACTCCACACAGTCAGTCGCCTGAGGCGGCAAATTGAACCTGGGTCTCTGGCGCTGTGAGGCAGCATTGCTAACCACTGTGTCACCGTGCTGCCCATAATAAGGCAGGGCAGGTGACTGAGGTATCAGTGGGGTAGCACTTTGGGGCCCCAAACCATAATTCTATTAGTTTTAAAATAGTGATGGAAAAGGATAGACCAGATCTAAAAGTTGAAGTTCTAAATTGGAGAAAGGCCAATTTTGATGATATTAGGCAAGAACTTTCGAAAGCTGATTGGGGGCAGATGTTCGCAGGTAAAGGGACGTCTGGAAAATGGGAAGCCTTCAGAAATGAGATAATAAGAATCCAGAGACAGTATATTCCTGTCAGGGTGAAAGGAAAGGCTGGTAGGTATAGGGAATGCTGGATGACTAAAGAAATTGAGGGTTTGGTTAAGAAAAAGAAGGAAGCATATGTCAGGTATAGACAGGATAGATCAAGTGAATCCTGAGAAGAGTATAAAGGCTGTAGGAGTATACTTAAGAGGGAAATCAGGAGGGCAAAAAGGGGACATGAGATAGCTTTGGCAAATAGAGTTAAGGAGAAACCAAAGGGATTTTACAAATACATTAAGGACAAAGGGGTAACTAGGGAGAGAATAGGGTCCCTCAAAGATCAGCAAGGCGGCCTTTGTGTGGAGCCACAGGAGATGGGGGAGATACTAAATGAGTATTTTGAATCAGTATTTACTGTGGAAAAGGACATAGAAGATATAGACTGTAGGGAAATAGATGGTGACATCTTGAAAAATGTCCATATTACAGACGAGGAAGTGCTAGATGTTTTGAAATGCATAGAAGGGAATAAGTCCCCAGGACCTGATCCGCTATTCCCTCGAAGTCTGTGGGAAGCAAGGGAAGTGATTGCTGGGCCTCTTGCTGAGATATTTGTATCATCGATAGTCACAGGTGAGGTGCCAGAAGACTGGAGATTGGCTAACGTGGTGCCACTGTTTAAGAAGGGTGGTAAGGACAAGCCAGGGAACTATAGACCAGTGAGCCTGATGTTTATAGTGGGCAAGTTGTTGGAGGGAATCCTGAGGGGCAGGATGTACATGTATTTGGAAAGGCAAGGACTGATTAGGGTTTGGTCAATGTGGCTTTGTACATCGGAAATCATGTCTCACAAACTTGATTGAGTTTTTTGAAGAGGTAACAAAGAGGATTGATGAGGGCAGAGTGGTAGACATGATCTATATGGACTTCAGTAAGGTGTTCGACAAGGACATGGGAGACTGATTCGCAAGGTTAGATCTCATGGAATACAGGGAGAACTAGCCATTTGGATACAGAACTGGCTCAAAGGTAGAAGACAGAGGGTAGTGGTGGAGGGTTGTTTTTCAGACTGGAGGCCTGTGACCATTGGAGTGCCACAAGGATCGGTGCTGGGTCCTCTACTTTTTGTCATTTACATAAATTATTTGGATCTGAGCATAAGAGGCACAATTAGTAAGTTTGCAGATGACACCAAAATTGGAGGTGTAGTGGACAGCGAAGAGGGCTACCTCAGATTACAACAGGATTTTGATCAGATAGTCCAATGGGCAGATAGAGTTTAATTTAGATAAATGCAAGATGCTTCATTTTGGGAAAACAAATCTTAGCAGGAATTATACACGTAATGGTAAAATCCTAGGGAGTGTTGCTGAACAAAGAGACCTTGGAGTGCAGGTTCATAGCTCCTTGAAAGTGGAGACGCAGGTAGATGGGATAGTGAAGAAGATGTTTGGTATGTTTTCCTTTATTGGTCAGAGGACAGAGTACAGGAGTTGGGAGGTCATGCTGTACAGGACATTGGTTAGGCCACTGTTGGAATACTGTGTGCAATTCTGGTCTCCTTTCTATCGGAAAGATGTTGTGAAAGTTGAAAGGGTTCAGAAAAGATTTACAAGGATGTTGCCAGGGTTGGAGGATTTGAGGTATAGGAGAGGTTGATTAGGTTTTCTCTGGAGCATCAGAGGCTGAGGGGTGACCTTATAGAGGTTTATAGAATCATGAGGGGCATGGATAGGATAAATAGACAAAGTATTTTCCCTGGGTTGGGGGAGTCAAGAACTAGACGGCATAGGCTTAGGGTGAGATGGGAAAGATATAAAAGAGACCTAAGGGGCAACGTTTTCTCACAGAGGGTGGTACGTGTATGGAATGAGCTGCCAGAGGAAGTGGTGGGAGCTGGTACAATTGCAACATTTAAGAGGCATTTGGATGGGTATATGAATAGGAAGGGTTTGGAGGGATATGGGCTGGGTGCTGGCAGGTGGGACTAGATTGGGTTGCGATATCTGGTCGGTATGGACGGGTTGGACCGAAGGGTCTGTATCCTTGCTGTACATCTCCATGACTCTATGTGAAGGAGTGTAGCATGCCCTAGTACAACATTGGAGGTGTTTATGTGGCATTTGGACTCAAGTCTTTGGTGTGGAACTTGAGTGACAATTTTCAGATTAGAAATGTAATTGAAATTGCAATCTAATCTGGAAGGTTAGACCATGAGTCATAATAAAACCTTTGGCTCTTGTAACAGCAAAAGATATTATTTCAAGGCTTAGAAATATTAGAAATTGATATCCCAAATAATATACTCGATATAGAGAATGGAAATGAAATCAGTGGATCTCACCTTGTGGTATCTGGTCTGTTAATTAAATGAAATACTCTGTCAGTCAATAACAAGACTTGGATAAAATTGTTACTGGCTGAAACTTGTTTTATAATCAATTGTCTTTAAAGATCACAAGCTTTGAAATGACCCAGTGGTAATGAGACTTTACTCATGAAGAACTTAAAACACCAGTTTTGTTTTGCAGTCTCGGTAGATATTAGTGATTCATTATTGTGATGTTACATTTGTTACTCCAGGAACCCTGATTAACAACTAATGAAATCATAAAATCCCAACAAGACAAGCTGAGAATTTCAATCAATGTTGAGGCAAATATTGTGAATTGTTCTGAAAGTCTGATTGATTCACCAGCTGAAAAGACACAGTCGTCCTTACCAGCTCTGACATATAGGTGACTCCAGGTCTTCATCCGCACTCTCATGTGGCTGACAGTTGGAGGACCTCACACCATCATGTCAGAGGATTTGGGGAGAAGGCGACCAACATTAGTTTTTCCAGTGATCCTGATTTTCCAGGAACAAATAAAATCTAGGTTGAACATGGAAACTACAGCAGAGGCGAGTCTCACATTGGTGGTTGGGAATCTATTGGAGACAGGACAGGATTTACGTACATCTGGAAAAGCCTACTTAAAACAGTCAGCATGGCTTTGTGCAGGTCATGTCTTACTAACTAGATTGAACTTTTCAAAGATTTGACAGAGGTGATCAATGACGGTAGAGCAGTGGGTGCTGTTTACATGCATTTATAGTAAGGCTTTTGACAAGGTCCCTCATGGTCGGTCATCCAGAAGATGAAGGTGCATGGGATCCAAGGTGACTTGGCCACGTGGATTCAGAATTGGCTTGCCAATAGAAGGCAGAGGGTAGTGGTGGAAGGGTGTTTTTCAGGCTGGCGGTCCGTGACTCGTGGTGTTCCACAAGGGTCCGTACTGGGACCTCTGCTGTTTGTCATATATCTAAATGATTTGGATGGAAACATAGATGGGTGGGTTAGTAAGTTTGCAGACGATACAAAGATCGGTGGAGTTGTGGATAGTGTCAAAGATTGTCAAAGGATATGGGGGATATAGATCAGTTGCAGATATGGGCAGAGAAATGGCAGATACAGGTTAATCTGGTTCAGTGTGAGATGCTGCACTTTCAGAGATCGAATGTTAAGGAAAATGATACAGTTAATGACAAGACCCTGAACAGCATTGACGTACAGAGGGATCTTGGGGTTCAAGTCACGCGAGTAGATACAGTGGTGAAAAAGGATTAAGGCATGCTTGTCCTTATTGGTTGGGGAATTGAATGCAAGAGTCAGGATGTCATGTTGCAGCTTTATGAAATATTGGTTAGGCCGCACTTAGAGTATTGTGTTCAATCTGGTCACCACATTACAGGAAGGATGTGGAGGCTTTGGAGAGGTTTACAGGATGCTGTCTGGATTAGAGGGTATGAGCTAGAAGGAGAGGCTAGAAAAACTCGGATTGTTTTCTCTGGAGCAGCGGAGGCTGAGGGGAGACTTGATAGAAGTTGATAAAATTATGCATAGATAAGATTGATGGTCAGAATCTTTTTCTCAGAGTTGAGATGTCTAAAACTATGAGGCATGCTTTTAAGGTGAGAGAGGGAATGTTCAAAAGGAGATGTGAGGGACAGGTGTTTTACACAGAGAGCAGTAGGAGTCTGGAACGCGCTGCCTGGGATGATGATGCAGGCAGATACAATTGGGACATTTAAAGGTTTTTTAGATAAGTACATGAATATGCAAGGAACGGAGAGATATGGACTAATGGCAGGCAGAAGGGATTAGTTTAATTTGGAGTCATGTTCAGCGCAACAACGTGGGTCGAAGAGTCTGTTCCTGTGCTGTGCTGTCCCATGTTGTACAGAGGTACCGCTGACCCGATCCTGATTGGAGATGTGTGATGAACCTTGCCTGCCAATCACATCGGAGAGTCACACTGCTGTAAGGGGCTGTATGATACTGTGCACAGAATACTGTAACATTGTGATGAGATGGTGGTGTTGTGGTAGTATCACTGGGCTAGAAAACCATGATAATGCTCTGTTCTCGTGAATTCAAATCCCTGTGTAGCAGTGAATTCAGCAAATCAGTTGTGGTGACCACCAAGTGCTTATTGTAAAAACCCATCTGCTTCAGTCATATCCTTCAGGGAAGGAAATCTGCTATCCTTCCCTGGTCTGGACCAAATGTGACTCCAGACCCATACTACAGTGGCTGAGTTTTCTCTGGCCAAATGGGACTGGACAATAAGCATTGGTCTTGGCAGCAAAATCCACATCCTGTGAAGGAATTATTTTTAATGAGCTTCCACTCACAGCTTTGTCCCCTTGAGTCATTATCACCCTGGAATGTTAAACAAACTACAAACAGTACGTATTGGAGAAACTCAGTGGGTCTGGCAGATTCTGTGGAGACAGAAGCAGAGTTAATGTTTCAGGTGCAGTGACCCTTCTTCAGAATTTGTTAACCTGGTGTCTTCACCTTTGCAGCTGTGGGATTCCTGAGGTTCCTGACACAGTGAAATGAAACAAAGAGGGAGGAGGTAGAGAGTTTACTGAGCTCTGGGAATCATATTTAACTCCACGAGCAACTCACTGAGGAAGACGCCATTTGACAGAGCATATCGGCCAGGTGGCTGAAAGATCACATCAACCAGAATCAGATAGGAGTTACATTACATATGGTCTTGTCTCCAGTTTATCTCCTGTAGCTGGTGTGAGTGTGTTGAATGGTGTTTCTGTGGCCCAGAGATCAGAGCTGAGATGGAACTGTGCTGTGCTTATGAGTTCAGTAGTTCAGGGAGGAGGTAAAATGACTGGTCTGCATATCACAAAGTATTGGAAAATAGTGATTAAGATTGTCTTTTTTTTGTTCACAATGGTAATCAGCAAAAAAACTGAATGTGTGGAAAAGATTAAATAATTGCTACTGGCTGAGAGGTGGAGTGGGCGGCTGGAGAATTTAAGCAGCTGGCTTCCTTCAGTGAGTGCAAGCCGCATTGAAATTCACAGTCCATGAAGAAGGTAACCATTACAGGGTAAAAAATCCCTTTCCACCCCCACAGCCAAGTAAGATCGAGACAGATCGGCCCATTGATGGAGATTAATTTTGCAGCCACCTTTTCAAAATGCAGCTGTTCAAGATAATTGGAGAGAAATTCACTGCACGAAGTGCAGATTGTGCTCCACTTCACTTCCTCTTTCCCTCAGACATCTCATGCAGTTTATACCCTCCCACAATTTCCTTCACCTCTGGTGACAGAACAATGTGCATTCATCACCCATTACACACACTTGAGAACATAATCAAAGTTTATATTCCCAGTGCACTATTAAGGAAGTGCCACCTTCTCAGAGAGTCAGTGCTGAGGGAGTGCTGCACTGTCAGAGGGTCAGTGCTGAGGGAGTGCCGCACTGACAGAGGGTCAGTGCTGAGGGAGTGCTGCACTGTCAGAGGGTCAGTACTGAGGGAGTGCTGCACTGTCATTGAGTCAGTGCTGAGGGAGTGCCACACTGTCAGAGAGTCAGTGCTGAGGGCGTGCTGCACTGTCAGAGGGTCATTGCTGAGGGCGTGCTGCACTGTCAGAGGGTCAGTACTGAGGGAGTGCTGCACTGTCAGAGGGTCAGTGCTGAGGGAGTGCCGCACTGTCAGAGAGTCAGTGCTGAGGGAGTGCTGCACTGTCAGAGGGTCAGTACTGAGGGCGTGCTGCACTGTCAGAAAGTCAGTGCTGAGGGAGTGCTGCACTGTCAGAGGGTCAGTGCTGAGGGAGTGCTGCACTGTCAGAGGGTCAGTACTGAGGGAGTACTGCACTGTCAGAGGGTCAGTACTGAGGGAGTGCCGCACTGTCAGAGGGTCAGTGCTGAGGGAGTGCTGCACCGTCGGAGGGTCAGTACTGAGGGAGTACTGCACTGTAAGAGGGTCAGTGCTGAGGGAGTACTGCACTGTCAGATGGTCAGTGCTGAGGGAGTGCTGCACTGTCGGAGGGTCAGTGCTGAAGGAGTGCCGCACTGTTGGAGGGTCAGCGCTGAGGGAGTGCTGCACTATCTTAGGGTCAGTGCTGTGGGAGTGCCACACTGTCAGAGCTGCCATCTTTCTGATGTGGTATTAAATTGAGACGCCTTCATTAAGTGGATGTAAAAGATCTCATGGCCCTGATTGGAAGAACAACAAGTGTTTCCGGGCTCATATTTGTTCCTGATATAAACATTTTTGATTCTCCTGTCATATGTCCCATTTGTATTTGTGTGGGAGCTTGCTGTATATAAATTGGCTGTTATGTTCTCTACATTACACCTGGAATACACATCACATTGTACTTTATTGGCTGTCAAACACTTTGGGACATCCAGAAACCAAGAACAATACTTTATAAAGACAAGTTCGCTTTGTTTTCCCAAATTCCATTCTCTTCGTCATAAATTCATACCTCCATCTTTTAGCTGAACACACTCTTTCATTTTTTTATCTTCACAGCAAATGGCCCAATTTATAAAATTGCTATTAATGTGGTATTTTGCTTAGTTGTTTTCCCATACAAGTCATTGTCCTTATTTCATGATGACAGATGTTTTTTCACAATTAATCTTCTGAACAACCCCACAATAATCTGGATACAATCTACTCTGAGTAGCACTGAGTCCTCAGCTGATTTACAGCAGACAGCTCCCTCGCCCATAGGACCCTTTGCCCCATTATGCACCAATATTAATTTTGCAAGGCAGAAAATATGTTTGAGCAGCTGCTGTTGCGATGTATTGTGTGACGGCTGTTCAGTAATAACCATTGTGTTTTGAATTTGTTTCTCAAAGGAAACAATGGTCTCGGCTGTAAATAGAAGCTGCTATTGTACTCACTTCAGTGATCTGATTAACATTCGGCTGGTTTGTTAGTGGATTATAACATCATCCTTGTCAACTGTTCAGTGAAGTACTCATTTGGAGCAAGAAACACATTTTTAGATCTGATGTAAAAATTCCAAAAGTGTGCTGTCCAGAATCTGTTTTCGAGTCATTGGAACTCACCTATGATTGCACAGTGCGCAGCACCATTCATGACTCCTCAGACACTGAAGCAGTCAGTGTCCAAATACAGAAAGACCTGGATAATATCGCTGACAATTGGCGAACCAATAACCTGCTGCTCTTTGCCTCCTGGTTATCGGTTCCTGTAGTAATGGGAACAGTTTCTGACTCTCTCCCCTATCTGTGCCCTTCATAAGTCATGATATATTACAATTTTACTTTGCTGTTTGAAGGGTTTGGTATTTTGTAATTGATGAACTTTAGAGGTGAATTAATTTTTATTTCATGAGAGGGAAAGTTTTACCATAGCACTGCAAATAACTGTGTGCTCATGAAATAGACTCCCAATACATCTTCAACTCAAAAACTACCTTCCCCAATTGATAAACACAAGGGGCGACCTGATAGAACAAAGAACATAGAACATAGAATGTTACAGCGCAATACTCCAGGTGCAGCCTTACCAGTGTCTTGTACAGCTGAAACACGACCATGTGGCTCCGAAACTCAATCCCCCTACCAATAAACACTAACATACCATATGCCTTCTTAACAACCCTACCAACCTGGGTGGCAACTTTCATGGATTTATGCACCTGGACACCAAGATCTCTTTGTTCGTCGACACTACCAAGAATTTTACCATTAGCCCAGTACTCTGCATTCCTGTTACTTCTTCTGAAGTGAACTACCTCACACTTTTCCACATTAAACTCCATTTGCCACTTCTCAGCCCAGCTCTTCATCTTATCTATGTCCCTCTGTAACCCACAACATCCCTCAGCACTATCCACCAACTCTGCCTACCTTAGTGTCTTCCGCAAATTTACTAACCTATCCTTCTATGTCCACAGCCAGACTATTTATAAAAATGACAAACAGCAATGGCCCCAAAACAGATCCTTGTGGCACACCACTGGCAACTGAACTCCAGGATGAATATCCACCATCAACCACCACCCTCTGTATTCTTTCAGCTAGCCAATTTCTTATCCAAACCACTAAATCACTTTCAATCCCGAAACGCCTATTGTGTGTAATAGCCTACAGTGTGGAATCATATCAAACACCTTTTACTGAAGTCCATATCCACCACATCAACCACCTTATCTTCATCCACCTGTTTTGTCACCTTCTCGAAGTACTCAATAAGGTGAGTGAGGCATGACCTACCCTTCGCAAAATTTTATGAAATAATGTGAGATATAGATAGGTTTAATGGTAGGTGTCTTTTCCCTAGGATGGGAGATATCAAGACAAGGGGGCACATTTCTAAAATGAGACGAGAGACATCATTAAAAAGATATAGGGGGCATTTTGTTTTTGCACAGAGAGTGGTTCATGTGTGAAATGAACGTCCACAGGAAGTGATGTATATGGGTACAATTATAACATGTGAAAGACATTTGGATAAATACATGAATATGAAAAGTTTGGAGGGATATGGACCAGGAACAGGGGACTAGTTCAGTTTGAGATTTTGTTTGATATGGACTGGTTGGAATGAAGGGTCTGTTTCCACACTGTATGACTTTATGACTCTATTAGGCAAGACCGTTCAAAAGCTGATTGGGCGCACATGTTCGCAGGGGAAGGGACGGCTGGAAAATGGGAAGTCTTCAGAAATGAGATAATGAGAGTCCAGAGATATTATATTCCTGTTAGGAAAGGCTGGTAGGTATAGTGAATGCTGGATGACTAAAGAAATTGAGGGTTTGGTTAAGAAAAAGAAGGAAGCATATGTCAGGTATAGACAGGATGGATCGAGTGAATCCTTAGAAGAGTATAAAGGCAGTAGGAGTATACTTAAGAGGGAAATCAGGAGGGCAGAAAGGGGACATGAGATAGCTTTGGCAAATAGAGTTAAAGAGAATCCAAAGGGTTTTTACAAATACATTAAGGACAAAAGGATAACTAGGGAGAGAATAGGGCCCCTCAAAGATCAGCAAGGCGGCCTTTGTGTGGAGTCGCAGAATATGGGGGAGATACTAAATGAGTATTTTGCATCAGTATTTACTGTGGAAAAGGACTTGGAAGATATAGAATGTAGGGAAATAGATGGTGACATCTTGAAAAATGTCCAAATTACAGAGGAGGAAGTGCTGAATGTCTTGAATTGCATAAAGGTGGATAAATCCCCAGGACCTGATCAGGTGTACCCTAGAACTCTGTGGGAAGCTAGAGAAGTGATTGCTGGGCCTCTTGCTGAGATATTTGTATCATCGATAGTCACAGGTGAGGTGCCGGATGACTGGAGGTTGGCAAACGTGGTGCCAACGTTAAGAAGGGTGGTAAGGACAAGCCAGGGAACTATAGACCAGTGAGCCTGACCTCAGTGGTGGGCAAGTTGTTGGAGGGAATCCTGAGGGACAGGATGTATATGCATTTGGAAAGGCAAGGACTGATTAGGGATAGTGATCATGGCTTTGTGCTTGGGAAATCATGTCTCACAAACTTGATTGAGTTTGTTGAAGAAGTAAGAAAGAGGATTGATGAGGGCAGAGCAGTTGATGTAATCTATATGGACTTCAGTAAGGTGTTCGACAAGATTCCCCATGGGAGAATGGTTAGCAAGGTTAGATCTCATGGAATACAGGGAGAACTAGCCATTTGGATACAGAACTGACTCAAAGGAAGAAGACAGAGGGTAGTGGTGGAGAGTTGTTTTTCAGATTGGAGGCCTGTGACCAGTGGAGTGCCACAAGAATCAGAGCTTAAAGAACAAAGAACAAAGAAAATTTACAGCCCAGGGACAGGCCCTTCAGCACTCCAAGCCTGAGCCAATCCAAATCCACTGTCTAAACCTGTCGGTCAATTCCTAAGCATCTGTATCCCTCTGCTCCCCACCTACTCATGCATCTGTCCAGATGTATCTTAAATGAATCTACCGTGCCTGCCTCTAACATCTCTGCTGGCATCACGTTCCTGACGCCCACCGCCCTCTGTGTGAAGTATTTGCCACGTGTATCCCCCTTAAACTTTCCACCTCTCACCTTGAAAGCATGACCTCTCGTTATTGAATCCTTCACCCTGGGAAAAAGCTTGTCTCTATCCACCCTGTCTATACCCTTCATGATTTTGTAAACCTCAATCAGGTCCCCCCTCAATCTCCTTTTTTCTAATGAAAACAAACCTAATTTACTCAACCTCTCTTCATAGCTAGCACCTTCCATACCATGCTTGTATAAATATATAAATTATATTTATATAAATGATTTGGATGTGAGTATAAGAGGTATAGTTATTAAGTTTGCAGATGACACCAAAATTGAAGGTGTAGTGGACAGCGAAGAAGGTTACATCAGATTACAACAGGATCTTGATCAGACGGGCCAATGGGCTGAGGAGTGGCAGATGGAGTTTAATTCAGATAAATGTGAGGTGCTGCATTTTGGGAAAGTACATCTTTACAGGACTTATACAATAGACAATAGACAATAGGTGCAGGAGTAGGCCATTCTGCCCTTTGAGCCTGCACCACTATTCAATATGATCATGGCTGATCATCCTCAATCAATATTCGGTTCCTGCCTTATCTCCATAACCCTTGATTCCACAATCCTTGAGAGCTCTATCCAACTCTTTTTTAAACAAATCCAGAGACTGGGCCTCCACTGCCCTCTGGGGCAGAACATTCCACACAGCCACCACTCTCTGGGTGAAGAAGTTTCTCCTCATCTCTGTCCTAAATGGTCTACCCCGTATTTTTAAGCTGTGTCCTCTGGTTCAGCACTCACCCATCAGCAGGAAACATGTTTCCTGCCTCCAGAGTGTCCAATTCTTTAATAATCTTATATGTCTCAATCAGATCCCCTCTCAGTCTTCTAAACTCAAGGGTATACAAGCCCAGTCGCTCCAATCTTTCAACATAAGATAGTCCCGCCATTCCAGGAATTGACCTCATGAACCTACGCTGCGCTCCCTTAATAGCCCAATGTCTTCCTTCAAGTTTGGAGACCAGAACTGCACAAAATATTCCAGGTGTGGTCTCACCAGGGCCCTGTACAACTACAGAAGAACCTCTTTGCTTCTATACTCAATCCCTCTTGTTATGAAGGCCAGCATGGTATTAGCCTTCTTCACTACCTGCTGTACCTGCATGCTTGCTTTCATTGACTGGTGTACAAGAACACCCAGATCTCTTTGTACTGCCCCTTTACCTAACTTGACTCCATTTAGGTAGTAATCTGTTTTCCTGTTCTTGCCACCAAAGTGGATAATCATACATTTATCCACATTAAACTGCATCTGCCATGCATCTGACCACTCACCTAGCCTATCCAGGTCACCCTGTATTCTCCTAACATCCTCCTCACATTTTGCCCTGCAACCCAGCTTTGTATCATCAGCAAATTTGCTAATGTTACTATTAATACCATAATCTATATCATTAATGTATATTGTAAAAAGCTGCGGTCCCAGCACTGATCCCTGTGGTACCCCACTGGTCACCGCCTGCCATTCCGAAAGGGAGCCGTTTATCACTACTCTTTGTTTCCTGTCAGCCAACCAATTTTCAATCCAAGTCAGTACTTTGCCCCCAATACCATGTGCCCTAATTTTGCTCACTAACTCCTATGTGGGACTTTATCAAAGGCTTTCTGAAAGTCCAAGTACACTACATCTACACTACAGCTTGTAAGAAGGCCTATGGTGTATCAGCGTTCATTAGCAGAGGGATTGAATTCAAGAGTCGTGAAGTGATGTTGCAACTGTACAGGACTTTGGTTAGGCCACATTTGGAGTACTGTGTGCAGTTCTGGTCGCCTCACTTTAGGAAAGATGTGGAAGCTTTGGAGAGGGTGTAGAGGAGATTTACCAGGATGTTGCCTGGAATGGAGAATAGGTCGTACGAGGATAGGTTGAGAGTGCTAGGCCTTTTCTCGTTGGAACTGGGAAGGATGATGGGTGACTTGATAGAGGTTTATAAGATGATCAGAGGAATAGATAGAGTAGACAATCAGAAACTTTTTCCTCGGGTGCAACAGAGTGTTACAAGGGGACATAAATTTAAGGTGAAGGGTGGAAGGTATAGGGGAGATGTCAGGGGTGGGTTCTTTACCCAGAGAGTGGTGGGGGCATGGAATGCGCTGCCTGTGGGAGTGGCAGAGTCAGAATCATTGGCGAACTTTAAGTGGCAATTGGATAGGTACGTGGATGGGTGCTGAAGCTAGGGCAAATGTTCGGCACAACATCGTGGGCTGAAGGGCCTGTTCTGTGCTGTATTGTTCTATGTTCTATGTTCTATCTACTGGATCTGCCTTGTCCATCTTCAGAGTTACATCCTCAAAAAATTCCAGAAGATTAGTCAAGCATGATTTCCCCTTCATAAATCCATGCTGACTCTGACCTATCCTGTTACTGCTATCCAGATGTGTCGTAATTTCATCCTTTATAATAGACTCCAGCATCTTTCCCACCACTGAGGTCAGACTAACTGGTGTATAATTTCCTGCTTTCTCTATCGCTCCTTTCTTAAAAAGTGGTACAACATTAGCCACCCTTCAATCCACAGGAACTGATCCTGAATCTATAGAACATTGGAAAATAATCACCAACGCATCCACGATTTCTAGAGCCACCTCCTTCAGTACCCTGGGATGTAGACCATCAGGTCCCGGGGACTTATCAGCCTTACACTTAATGGTAAGGTCCTAGGGAGTGTTGCTGAACAAAGAGACCTTGGAGTGCAGGTTCATAGCTTCTTGAACGTGGAGTTGCAGGTAGACAGGATAGTGAAGAAGGCGTTTAGTATGCTTTCCTTTATTGGTCAGTGTATTGAATGGTCATGTTGTGGCTTTACAGGACTTTAGTTGGGCCGCTTTTGGAATATTACATGAGATTCTCTACAGTATCCCTGCAGCCCAACAAGTCCACACCGACCCCTCCAAAGAGTAACCCACCCAGACCCATTCCCCAACCTTTATTTATCCCTGACTAATGTACCTAACACTACCGGCAATTTAGTATCGCCAATTCACCTGACATGCACATCTTTGGATTGTGGGAGGAAACCCACGCAGACATGGGGAGAACGTACAAACTCCACACAGACAGTCACCTGGAGGCGAGAATCGAATCTGGGTCCCTGGCGCTGTGAGGCAGCAGTGCTAACCACTAAGCCATCGTGCTGCCCCAGAATTGTGTGCAATTCTGGTCTCCTTCCTATCGGAAAGATGTTATGAAACTTGAACTGGTTCAGAAAAGATTTACAAGGATTTTGCTGGGTTTGGAGGATTTGAGCTACAGGGAGAAGCTGAATAGGCTGGGGCTGTTTTCCCTGGAGCATCAGAGGCTGAGGGGTGACCTTATAGAGATTTATAAAATCATAAGGGGCATGGACAGGGTAAATAGACAACAAAGTCTTTTCGCTGGGATGAGGGAGTCCAGAGCTAGAGGGCATAGGTTTGGTGTGAGAGGGGAAAGATATAAAAGGGACCTGAGGGACAACTTTTTCACACAGAGGGTGGTATGTGTATGGAATGAGCTGCCAGAGGAAGTGATGGAGGTTGGTACAATCACAGCATTTAAAAGGCACCTGGATGGGTATATGGATAGGAAGAGTTTAGAGGGATATGGGCCGGGTACTGGCAAGGGGGACTGGATTAAGTTAGGATATCTGGTTGGCCTTATAAAAAACACAGGGACTCTCTCCCCACAACTCTCTGTGGTGAGGAGTTTCAAAGACTCTCAACCCTCTGACAGAAAAAAATCCTCCACATCTCAGTCTTAAACTGTTGCCCCTTGGAGTTGTCCTAAGTTTACAACAGTCACTATGTAAATGCACAATTTTATTACAGCAGTTCTCACATGAAACAAACAAAAACAGAAATTTCTTGAGAAATGCAGCTCGTCTGACAGTATCTGTGAAGAGAGAGAGTTAGCATTTTAAGGTTGCAGAACTGTTCTTCTGAAGAAGTCATAGCAGACTTGAATTGTTAACTCTGTTTCTCTTTCCACAGATGCTGCCAGGCCTGCTGAGTTTCTCCAGCACTTTCTGTTTCCATTTTTTTCAGATCTCCAAAGTCTGCAACTTTTTGTTTTATTTCCCAAAAGAAATATTTCTCAGTTTTTGAGATACACTATTAAACTTGTCGACTCACTAATTTCTTTACAGCAATAAAGGCATAAATGTTTTGGATAAATAATCAGTGAATATATAGGAAACACGTCGTCTGGAACCAGGCCAGTCAGTCCATCCATCTATACTGTTCTTTGCACAGTTCTCCTATTCAAGACCTGTATCTGGACAGTTTCTTTATTACTGCAAACCACGACAAAGATTAGAGTTGGAGCTCCCACATGATGTAGTGTTTGAGAAGATCATGACGGACATTATTTGAATTGGATATGAGCTGATACACAAATGGCAATAAGATTCTGCATTCTGATTGAGGAGTGACATAAATGAACTGCAAGGGATGATTGGAAACAAAATATGGCCTGGCAAAACATTATCGTGTTGATTAGTACTCAATCCCTTCAAAGACTGACTCAATGTTAGAAGTAATTATCTATCATGGATAATAAGTGCTCTCCATCTCGGCAGTTGTAAACACTATACTGGAACTGAATTGGTTATCAGCTGCTAATCAAATATCTAGAGTTCACGGGGGCCAGGCCCGATGTCGGAGTGATTATCTGCTGCCTAATAGAAAGAAGCATATTGAAATCGAGGCTCCTGGATTCTCAGAGTCACTTCATTACCTGCCGTTGTGTTCCAAACAAGACAATGATAAGCAAACCCATTTCTGCTGCCCAGGGGAAGCTGGCTTTTGAGTCACCTTGTTCCAGGAAAGATGAAACTTGCACGGCTATCAGCATTTTCCCCAACCCCGAGCACTTTTACAGCAATCTTTTCAAATGCCAGCCCTGTTGCAAGGTTAGAATCACATCAACCAGTTTGTACACAGCAATGCCTGAGTAGTAGCAATGGCTTTAGTGATGTTGATTTGAACATTCGATATTAACCCAGGAGCATCACAAAGAACTGCCCTGATTGCCATCACAATAGTGCTACAAAATCTTTTATAATCACCTGAAAGAGTAGACTGTACAATTCTCCCACCTTGAGTGTTTGTGAAAATCTTTGGACAGGCTGGATAGGCTGGGGCTGTTTGCCCCGGAGTTGTCAGAGGCTGAGGGGTGACCTCATTGAGGTTTATAAAATCATGAGGAGCATGGATAGAGTGAATAGACAAAGTCTTTTCCCTGGGGTGGTGAGGTCCAGAACTGGAGGGGCATAGGTTTAGGGTGGGAGGGGAAAGATTTAAAAGGGACCTGAGGGGCAATTTTTTCACACAGAGGGAGGTGCATATATGGAATGAGCTGCCAGAGGAAGTGTGGAGGCTGGTACAATTGCAACATTTAAAAGGACAAGTAGATGGAGCAGAAAGGTTTACAGAATATGGGCTAAATGCAGGCAAGTGGGGCTAGTTCAGTGTAGGAAACTTGGTCAGCATGAGTGAGTTGGGCTTAGGAGCTAGTTTCCATGCTCTATGATTCCATAAGTGGGACTTGTACCTCTCGGATTAAGAATCAGAGGGGGTAGGTCTATCCCCTGAGACATCGCTGAGATGGAACCCAGTCATGTGACTGATTAATTTGTGAACAGCAGGTTCCCATCAAAAGCAGCATCACTCTGCAGACTCTCTCAATCTCGTCCATAAAACCTTGGCAATTAAGCCTGATCTCTGAAATAAAATCAGAAATTAATGGAAAAGCTCTGCAGGTCTGGCAGCATCTGTGCAGAGAAAACAGTTAACATTTTGGGTCGATTGACCATTCCACAGAACTGATGGTATCTCAGAAAAAGTTGGTTTCTATGCAAAAGATAGGGTGGGGGGAGGGGGTAAAGTGTAAACAATAGGTGGGGATAGAGCCCAAAGAGAGAGAAGAACAGTTAGACAGACAAAGGAGTGGGTAACAATCTGCTGGGAGGGTGAATAGCTGTTATTGGGGACAGTTAGTGGCTAACAATAGGTAAGGTGTAATGGCAAACTGTGTGATAACAAGACCTGGTGTGTGGTGTAGGGAGTTAGGACATGGGAGAGTTCAGGCCCTTAAGTTATTGAACTTGATATTGAGTCTGGAGGGCTGCAAGGTCCCCAAGCAGAAAATGAGGTGCTGTTCTTCAAGCTTGTGCTGAGCCTTGCTAGAGCACTGCAAAAAGCCTGAGACAGAGATGTTGGCCGGGGAACAGGGTGGGGTGTTGAAGTGGCAGGCAACTGGAAGCTTTTTTTGCAAACAGAACATAGGTGTTCTGTGAAACAGTCACCCAGTCTATGCTTCATTGCCCCAGTGTAGAGGAGACCACGTTGTGAGCAGTGAATGCAGTCGACTAGATAGTGGGAAGTGCAGGTAAAGTGCTGCTTCACTTGGAAGGTGTGTTTGAGCCCTTGGATACCGAGTAGGGAAATGGGCAGGTGTTATACCTTCAGCAGTTGCAGGGGAAAGTGTCATGGAGCTGTTGGGGGGGGGGAGGGAGGGAGGGATGTTGGGAGTGAAGGAAGGTTGGACCAGGATGTCCCACAGGGAAAGGTCCTTGCAAAAGGCAGACAAGGGAGAGGAACGGAATACGTGCCTGGTAGAGGAGATTGGAGATGGTGGAAATGGTAGCTAATGATCTTCTGGATGTGGATGCTGGTGGGAGGATAGGTAAGAACAAGGAGAACCCTATCGTTGTTGCCGGAGAGAAGTGAGGGGGTGAGGGTGGAAGTGCGGGAGATGGGTCGGACATCGGGTGACTTGAAGTTTTATTTCTGGTTGCTGCAAAAGCCAATGATCTGAGCAGCTCGATGGGCTTCAGATCCTTTCATTTCATTCCAACATTTTAATTTACATAGAATATATTATGTAAGTACTAACTTTCAGTAATGCACCCACTGCTATTGTTTGACAAAACTAGTTCATGAATCATAAACTTTCTGCCTTTAGTTAGTTTTAATTCTAAGGAAATCCTTCACCTTGGAATAAATCCTAAGTGTCTTGAAAAAGGATCAACTGTTCGCAAAAATGCACCACAGAAACAATATCTTATATATCAGATAATTAAGCCAACTGCACAAGATAAATACTAATAACTGCAATCAGGAATTGGCAAGAAAAGTTTCCTCCCACTATCCAAAGATCTGCAGGTTAGGTGAATTGGCTGTGCTAAATTATTCCTCATGTTCAGGGATGTGTAGGATAGAGGCAAATGTTGAGTAATAAGGTAGAGGAATGGGTAGAGGTGGATTACTCTTCAGAGGATTGTGGACTTGTTGGGCCAAATGGCCTGTTTCCACACTGTAGGAATTCTATGAATCCATCTAAGAGAATAGTGAGGATGTGGAACTTTTTGATTTATGGAGAGGTTGAGTTGAACCATCGATGTATTTGAGGTAAGCAGAAAGGAAGAAAGGAACAAAAAGTGAAGTTGATAAAGGGAGGCGGATGTAGAGAAAGAACATTGATAAAGACCTTTTCGGTTACATTGTGCTGTACAGTGAAACATAATTGTATGTAATACCTTTATTTTTATTGAAAATTTAACATGTTTTTACAAGTTTACAAAAGAAAAATAAAAAAACCCAAGTATAAACATTGATATACAATTAAATCTTAAATAAATAATAACCAAAATCTATCAAACAGAAAAAAAGAAATATCGAGAGAAAAAAAAACAAAACTCAACTAACTACTCATCTAACCTACAACTAGCCAGAGTGTATGATTAAATCTCTTACATTATTCAAGAGAGAAAAAGAACGACGGATAACACAGAAATTGAGTAGTGATATACATGCTCGGAATGTGTAAACATCAGATCGTAACAAAACCCATATCCGTGCGGGATTCCTCTCCCAAAGGGCCCCGGACCAGCCAGGTTCACCCTCTCAATTAAATAAAAGCCCTTGTTAGGATGGCCGAAATATCTGTATTTGTGTAATTCAAGAAGGGCTGCCATATTTTATGGAATAATTCAGTCTTTTGGTGCACCATATTTGTAAGGACGTCAGGGGGAGTATATCCCATAATTATTCTGTGCCAACTCGAAAGTCCATAAGGGCCCTCAGCCATCCAGTTTACCAAAATGTTTTTCCTTGCACAGAAAGAGAGAATGGAAAATAATCTCTTCCCTGTCGCAATTTCAAGTGTTCTTTATCCAATAAGTGTGTCTCCTGTAGGAGAGCTATATCAACCCTTTCTTTCTTGAGGTTTGATAATATTTTCTTCCTTTTGATTGGTGAATTACTCCCCATGACATTCCAGGTGCACCATTTAATCGACTGATCAACCATAATCGTCCGGGCAAATCCGAGACCCCTCGGGAGGGGAAACCCTATCCAAAACATCCCGAGCGTAGAGCATATAAAATTCACAAAAATAAAGGCTCTTTAATACACTCAGATCAATATAATAAAAAACTATTTCTAAATTTAAAAATATAAAACAAATGGGCGGCACGGTGGCACAGTGGTTAGCACTGCTCCCTCACAGCGCCAGAGACCCGGGTTCAATTCCCGCCTCAGGTGACTGACTGTGCGGAGATTGCACATTCTCCCCGTGTCTGCGTGGGTTTCCTCCGGGTGCTCCGGTTTCCTCCCACAGTCCAAAAATGTGCAGATTAGGTGAACTGGCCATGCTAAATTGCCTGTAGTGTTAGGTGCAGGGGTAAATGTAGGGGAATGGGTCTAGGTGGGCGCGCTTCGGCAGGTCGGTGTGGACTTGTTGGGCCGAAGGGCCTGTTTCCGCACTGTAAAGTAATCTAATCTAATCTAATCTAAATTAAATGCAGATTTTCCCCTTTGTTCCCAGAGGGCACCACTTCCTTTCCAAAAGCCCATCATATCCTCTCCCAACGAGTGCCCCACCCTTGACACAGGCACCCCACGATAGGATTAAGAAAATTCAAATATACTACTGAGCTAGAGTTAACAATGAGGACCCTACCCCCCACCCCCACCCCTACCCACACCAACACCTGGATATATTTGGTAATGTTAATACCATGTATGAACATATATAACTATAAAATTACAGTCTCAACAAATAATAATTAAATATAGTAATACAAAATAACAGGGGAAAACAACCCCGCTCCGAAAGACAGAGATAAAATAGGATAAGGCAACCACTTTCCCCCACCTACATTAACTAGACCCCCCCCCCCCCCCCCCCACCCCCGGCCTATATATATATATTTAAAAAAAGGGGGAGAAAATCACTAAGTGAAGAACAAATAAATAAATCCCTCTCCCCACCCCCGGAGATAATATTAAACAGCAAAGTAATGAAAGGAAAAAAAAAGGTGTAAACCGGGATGGGGTGGGGGGCAAAACAACATCAATTAACTCTTATAATTTATCTAAGAGAGTCCAAAAATTCCTTGGCCTTCTCCGGCGATCCGAAGTTGTACACGGACCCTTCATGGGTAAAACATAGCGTAACTGGATAGCGCAAGTAGTACTGAAAGTTTAAGTCCCTTAAACGCTTCTTCGCTTCGTCAAACACCTTCCTCTTTTGGACCAAAACTGGGGAAAAGTCCTGAAATAACATAATCTTGGATCCTTTATAAATCATGGCTTGGGGATCTTTCCCAAGATTTCTGGAAGCTTCTAAGAGCATCTGCCTCTCCTTGTATCTCTGCAGCCGGAATAGGACCAGGTGGGGACGCTGGTTCGAGCCGGGCCCACGTATTGCAACCCGGTAGGCCCATTCCACCCTTACCTGGCCTGATCCAGCCTCCAGATTTAAAAGCTGTGGCAGCCACTGTTCAAGGAACCTTGTAAGCTGTCCTTCCTCTTCCCGTTCGGGAAGGCCCAGCAAACGAATATTTTTTCGAAGACCTCGATTCTTGAGGTTATCAATGTGATTCTCTAAGGTCCGCTGTTCGAGAGTCCGGACCCGATCCACGGCTGATTCTGCTATAGTCTCGGAGGTCGCGGCCTTTAGCTCCGACTCGGCACTCGATTTCCTCGATGTCTCGGCCGTGCTTTTGTCGTGCTGCCGAGAATGAATTCCATCGACTCTGGGACTCTTCTATGAAAGCATTGATCTTCATGTTGAGTTTGGAGATTATTTCCGCGAGGCCCGCCACCTTAGGTAAGTCCCCCTGGTGCGGCTGCGGACACCTCTGCTGCAGCTGGGGAGGGTGGGGGAGGGGCTCCTGCCTGCTGAGAACTGCGGGCTCCTTTCCCCCTAGTCATTTTTACAGGAGACTAGACTGTTTAAATTTAGTACTGAGCAACTAATTACATTAAGTAAAAACAATTTTAAATGATTTGGTAGGTATGGTGGAGGTGGGTGGCCTACTTTGCCCAAGTCTTGGGAGGAGCACTGTAGACTCAGACTTGCTGGATTGGATCTCTGTATGTAATACCTTTAAAGAAACTCTGGATTTTATAGTTTGTGCCTCCAACATTGTCAGTAACCAAAATTATCCTTAAGTCTCTAGAAATTAAAGATTAACCTCCTAAACACCCAAAAGAAAAATAATCAGGGTATTAAATAATGAGTTATAGAGTTATAGAGTCATAGAGACGTACAGCATGGAAACGGACCCTTCAGTCCAACCCGTCCATGCCGACCAGATATCCCAACCCAATCTAGTCCCACCTGCCAACATCCGGCCCATATCCCTCCAAATCCTTCCTATTCATATACCCATCCAAATGCCTCTTAAATGTTGCAATTGTACCAACCTCCACCACATCCTCTGGCAGCTCATTCCATACATGTACCACCCTCTGCGTGATAAAGTTGCCCCTTAGGTCTCTTTTATATCTTTCCCCTCTCACCCTAAACTTATGCCCTCTAGTTCTGGACTCCCCAACCCCAGGGAAAAGACTGTCTATTTATCCTATCTATGCCCCTCATAATTTTATAAACCTCTGTAAGGTCACCCCTCAGCCTCCGACGCTCCAGGGAAAACAGCCCCAGCCTGTTCAGCCTCTCCCTGTAGCTCAGATCCTCCAACCCTGACAACATCCTTGTAAATCTTTTCTGAACCCTTTCAAGTTTCACAACATCTTTCCGATAGGAAGGAGACCAGAATTGCATGCAATATTCCAACAATGGCCTAACCAATGTCCTGTACAGCTGCAGCATGACCTCCCAACTCCTGTACTCAATACTCTGACCAATAAAGGAAAGCATACCAAATGCCTTCTTCACTATCCTATCTACCTGTGACTTCACTTTCAAGGAGCTATGAACCTGCACTCCAAGGTCTCTTTGTTCAGCAACACTCCCTAGGACTTTACCATTAAGCGTATAAGTCCTGCTAAGGTTTGCTTTCCCAAAATGCAGCACCTCTTTCCCTAATTTAATTTCTTTTATTTATTAATTGTAAAAGTTGTTATTGAAGGCAGAAGAGGCTGAGTGTATTCAATGGTTTATAAGTGGGAGGTAATGTAATCAAATGTCCAATTCCTTGTTTTCAAGTCCTTCCATTGTCTTCCCCCTCCCTATTGCTATAATCTTCTTCAGCTCCATAACCCTCTGGAGCTGTGTGCTCCTCCCATCCTGGTCTATAGAGCAGCCACTCTTTTAATGATTCCACCATTGGTTTTGAGCTCATGGACTCTAAGCTCTGGAACTCCCTTTGTAAAGTGAAAAATGGGATAGCCATTGGGCATATGGGTATTTTACAAATGAAATGCTTTAGAGGCATAGCCATGATGTGGAGGAGCCAGTGTTGAACTGGGCTGGGCAGAGTTAAAAATCACACAGGTTATGGTTCAACAGGTTTATTTGAAAGGACAAGCTTTTGAAGCACTGCTCTTTAATCAAGTGGCTGGTGGGACAGGATCATAAGACACAGAATTTATAGTTGTTTAGTGTCATACAACTGAAGCAATATATTGAACAAACCTAGATTGCTGTTAAGTCTTTAATCACTTAAAATGGGGATGTAGGGTTTCAATATATTAATATGTAAATCTCAGAATTCCTTTCAAGTCAGATTCCCAAGATAACTTAAGGTTTTATAAAAAAAGTGACATCTCAGCTCAGACAATGCATTAAAGGTGTTTGGTTACAGTCTGTCTGTATCCCAGTCTTGAGTCAGGCTCATTCTATTTCCAAAGAAGTAATTGATAAAATGTCCCATGACTGCCTGCCTACAAATTGTGTGCTTTTTGAACAAAATAGAATGCAAATACAAACCTGCAAATGCAAATTACTATAAATTGTGTGTCCTATGATCCTACCTCACTAGTTACCTGATGAAGGAGCAGCGCTCTGAAAGCTTGGGCTTCCAAATAAACCTGTTGGACTATAACCTGGTGTGGTGTGATTTTTAACTTTAGAGGTATAGTCATTGTTGCTATGCCTACTACACCTGCTTGAAACTTGCTCCTTAAATCTTCTCTTTGGCCAAGTCTTTGATCATCTGCCATAATATCCCTCTACATACATCAGAGTCAAACACTGTTCTTGTGAAGCAGATGTCAGACTATGTTGAAGATGCTAAATAAATGCAATTTTATGTTGGCAACCTTACAGAATGTCAATATTTTGTCATATCTAGTGGGGTCATTTGAGCACAGCTCAGATCCATCCAGATTTCCTCAGCATTACCCACAACCTTTAATTTAAATGCCGCAGCCAGTGGAGCATGTGATGTTTGCTGTCACTTGGAGCAGCTCCCTGCTGGGCTCTCCCTTTGCAATCCCACTGTACAACCTGAGACAAACAGTGAGGTTTCACAGCCAGTGTACCGTGATGCTGGGGCAGATAACGAGGAGCTCTCCACCGCACAATTAGTTGATGATCTCTATTTTTCAGCTCTATGCATGTATTTTTAAGAAACTTATTACAGCTAATCTGCTGTTACTAGTTTAGTGGGAACTGCTTAATAATGAGAATGAAGGCTTGGCAATGGCATTTGGAGTTGTTTTCCGATCGTGCACGAGAACCTACATTGGTATTCTTGATGCCTCAGCCATTAAGCCCTGACGGATGTCCTTTCTTCCTTTAAGAACAAAGATGTATTTATATAGCACACCCCCTTATCCCAAAGCATTTTTTAAAATTGAAGACATAAACAGGAATTCCTGGAAAGGCTCAGCAGGTCTGGCAGCTTCGGTGGAGAGAAATCAGAGTTAACGTTTCGAGTCCGGTGACCCTTCCTCAGAAATTTGTTTTTGTGTCTGATTTACAGCTTTCCCAGTTCTTTGGTTTTTATTTTTTTTTAATTAATGGGATGTGGGAGTCTTTGGCTAAGCCTCTATTTATTGCCCACCCCTAATTGTCCAGAAGGTAGTTAAATAGCAGTCACTTTGCTGTGGGTCTGGAGTCACATGTAGGCCAGACCAGGTAAGGATAGCAGTTTCCCTTCCTGACATGGGTTTTTCATGATAATCATCAACAGTTTTACAGCCTCAAGACATAATTCCAGGTTTATTTTAAAATTGAATTTAAGTTCAAACCCAGGTCCCCAGAACATGACTAGATCTCTGGTGGAATAGTCTAGTGGCAATGTCACTTGGCCATCAGCTCCCCTCAGCTTTGCAGCTAATGAGTTACTATTGAAGTGTACCTACTGTTGGAATGTCAGCAACAGCAGCAACCAATCCCACAACAAGGTCCTGCACAGAGAGAGGGTGAGTGCCCAGTTAGAATGTTCAAATGACAGTAGGAGGGCGAAATAATAATCAGAAAAGTATTTCAGGCCAGTACACTGTTAAATGCCCACTGACACTAAGTTTGGATTTTGCCAGGGTCACTCAGCTCCTGACCTCCCGGCAGTCCTGGTTTAGGTGTGGATATAAGAGCTAAACTCAAGATAAAAGAGCTGCTGTTCATACCAAGGCGACTTTGACAAAACTGAAGTCAATGGGATTATGGGGGAATCTCTCCACGGGTTGAAGTCATACCTGGCACATAGGAAGATGGTTGTGGTTGTTGGAGGTCAGTCATCTCATCTCCAGGACATCTCTGCAGGAGTTCCTCAGGGTAGTGTCCTAGGCCCAACCATCTTCAGCTGCTTCATCAATGACCTTCCCTCCATCATAAGGTCAGGAGTGGGGATGTTCGCTGATGATTACACAATGTTCAGCTCCATTCACAACTCCTTAAATACTGAAGCAGTCCATGTCCAAATGCAGCTAGATCTGGGCAATATCCAGGCTTGGGCTGACAAGTGGCAAGTAACATTCTCATCAGGCAATGACCAAAAGTGAATCTAACTATTACCCCTTGACATTGAATGGCATTACCATCTCGCAATCACCCAGTATCAACATCCTGAAAGTTATCACTGATCCGAATCTGAACTGGATAGCCATATAAAAATGATAGCGACAACAGCAGGTCAGAGGCCAAGTTTTCCATGCCAAGTAAGTTACCTCCTGTCTCCACAATAGCCTGTACATCATCCTCATAAGTCAGGAATGTGATGGAATACTCCCCATGTACTTAGACGAGTAAGTGCAGCTCATATAACTATTAAGAAACTCAACACCATCCAAGACAAAGCAGCCCGCTTGATTGGCACCACATTCTCCACCTTCAACTTCCACTCCCTTCACCACCAATGCTCAATAGTAGCAGTGTATATCATCCCCTCCAAGTCTCTCATCATCCTGGCATCTGTACCATAGCCAGAACCATCCACATCGGTGAATGAATAAAGAAAAATGCTATTGTTTTGATTTTCATGTTTTCCAGAGATCAATGAAAAGGCCATATTTCTCCATGTAAACAAACACTGACACCTTCACAGCATTTCCAGCAGTTACAGCCTCTTTACTTAATTCTAGATTTGTTCACCAAATGCAACATTTCAAATAAGACCACAGCTATTGGAGCAGAATGAGGCTAATCAGCCCATCTAGTCTGATCCACCATTCAATTATGGCTGATTTATTTATCAACCCCATTCCCTGCCTTCTCCCATAATGTTTGATCCCCATGCTAACTAAGAACTATTTCTGTCTTGAATACACTCAATGACTTGGCCTCCACAGCGGTAATGAGTTCCACAGAGTCACCACCCTCTGGCTGAAGAAATTCCTCCTCGTCTCAGTTCCACAGGGTCAGCCCTCCCACTCTGAGGCTGTACACTCAGCTCCCTGTCTTTCCTACTGGTGAAACATCTTTCCCACTCCACCCAGACTTCTCAACAACAAGTGTCCTGACTTGGTGTTTCTCTGTATGCACTCAAGGTACTTAGTCAATCAATATCCTTCACCTGTATATCCCTCACCTGTATACCCTTCACCTGTATATCCTTCACCTGTATATCCTTCACCTGTACATCCCTCACCTGTATATCCTTCACCTGAATATCCTTAATCTCAATACTGCAACTAACGAACCATTAATGTAACGTTGGGCCAAAAGCAGTTTTGTCTCTTAAAAGCTTCCCTGGAACAGTGGAGGCTGAGGAGTGAAATTATAGAGGGTTATAAATTCATGAGGGGCATGGATAGGATAAATAGACAAGGTCTTTTCCTAGTTTGGGGGTCTCCAGAACTAGAGGGCATAGGCGTAGGGTGAGTGGGGAAAGCTTTAAAACAGATCTACGGGACAACTTTTTCACGCAGTGGATGATATGTGTATGGAATGAACTGCCAGAGGAAGTGGTGGAAGCTGGTACAATTACAACATTTAAAAGGCATCTGGATGAGTATACAAATAGGAAGGGTTTAGAGGGATATGGGCCGGGTGCTAGCAAATGGGATTAGATTAATTTATCTGGTCGCCATGGATGAGTTGGACCAAAGGGTCTATTTCTGTGCTGCACATCTCTCTGACTTGATGACTCTTAGTCCACCATTGAATATCTTGGATGAACTAATGTCTTATGTCAGAGAACACAAGTTGTGAAGGTAATTGACTTTTCAGGTTAATTTTAATTCTGGAGATTGTTAATAAGGATAGTTTACCTTTTCAATTAAAGATAACTTCTCCCTGCTCTTACTTTCATTGTTCTGTGTCAGTGAGTTGTGAAAGATATTGCAGGTTTATCATCAAATGCAAATGATGGGAGCTGTTTTGTTTTCTCTCCATTAATCTCAAGGTTGACACAAGATTTACTTTAAGTAATTTCAAGGTTTGGTAGGTCTCTATTAAGTGTATCTTCTACACAATTGATTTGCATAATGAAGACATTTGGCTGTTTATATTAATGAAGGCTGATAGGCTCATTAAAGTTTCCTCAATTACTTAATGTCTCTGAAACATTTTATGTTCAGTAGACTGTTTCTCAGCTTCAGAATAATTGTTTGCAACTTTATCCTGTTGACATTTATATTCCTATTAAATGTTACTTGTTACTTTAGATCAATTTGTTCCTAACTTTAAAGACTTGATTGGATTTTTGGTCTTTCTGATGGTTTACCAATGGTGAATGATGGTGCCATTTGGTTTGTCATCTTTCCCTTTTATTCCACATTCCCTAGAACTAAAAACACAATTCTAGAACTTTCCAAATCACTGGTTAGATCTCTGCTGGAAATTGTGAACAATTCTGGACCATCTACTGTAGGAACATTGTAAAGGCTTTGGAAAGTTTCAGAGGAGGTCTCTCAAAACGAGGGGCATCAGTTAAGATGAGAAATGCTTAAATTGTTCTCCTTGAAGTGGATAGGGTGAAGAGCTGACCTAATAGAGGTTTTCAGCACAATGATAGCTTTTGATTACAAAATAGAGAAAATGTGTTCTATCAAGAATAAGTCAATAACCAGAGACCAACGATTGAGAGGGGTGATGATGAGAATTTTACTACTTAGAGAATTGTTGGAATCTGGAATGTTATACGTTAATAGGTAGTGGAAGCTCATTCCACAAATAAATTAGGAAGGAGAGTTAAACAGGTCCTTGAAGATGAGGAACAGACAGGATTATGATTGTTTCTTTCTCTCCATCAACATCTGGATCGGGTGCTGCTGTTCCTTCTCTGAGAGAAGACTGATGTTGTTCATCCATAGGTCACTGTTTCTCATGTAAAAAAGCGAATTCCTTTACAATATTGACAAGCTCTTTGAGATTCACTTCCAAGACAAGAATACACATACTATTTTGGAGATGATTTGGTTTGAAGCTGGATGTGTTCTTTAAACTGGAGCACATCTTCAAACATTGACCCCCTTCTGCTACAATGAGTACATTACTGGCAGAAGGCTGGACAGTTTTGTCTTTGCTAATGTGGGGTTTTGGACAAGATTTTTGTGATAAGACACTGGATGTGTTGCGGCTGTACAGGACATTAGTTAGGCCACCGTTGGAATATTGTGTGCAATTCTGGTCTCCCTCTTATCGGATGGATGTTGTGAAACTTGAAAGGGTTCAGAAAAGATTTACAAGGATGTTGCCAGGGTTGGAGGGGTTGAGCTATAGGGAGAGGCTGAACAGGCTGGGGCTGTTTTCCCTGGAGCGTCGGAGGCTGAGGGGTGACCTTATAGAGGTTGATAAAATCTTGGAGGGCATAGATAGGGTAAATAGACAATGTCTGTTTCCTGTTGTGGGGGAGTCCAGAACCCAGCATGAGCAAAACCAATGTAGTGTACAAATCCCATGCAAGGTCTGCACAAAACACTACACATAACAAACAGGAAGACAGCTAACGATCCGCATCCATGAACACCAACTAGCCACGAAACGACATGACTAGCTATCCTTAGTAGCCACACACGCAGATGACAAGCAACATGAATTCGACTGGGACAACACTACTATTATAGGACAAGCCAAACAGAGAACAGCCAGGGAATTCCTAGAGGCATGGCACTCATCCACAGATTCAATCAATAAGCACATCGACCTGGACCCAATATACCGGCCACTGCAGCGGACAGCTGGAACTGACAACCGGAAGCGGCAGATTCAAACCACTACAAATGCCAGAGGAACGATCACAGAAGTGCTTCACAGGAGGATCGCAAGCACTGAGGATGTCACCTAGACAGGCGACGAAACGTCTGCAACACAAATTCCGAGCTCGGCGAACAGGACCACAACAACGAGCACCCGAGCTACAAATCTTCTCACAAACTTTGAAGTCCAGAACTAGAGGGCATAGGTTTAGGCTGAGAGGGGAAAGATATAAAAGGGGCAACTTTTTCACACAGAGGGTGGTTCGTGTATGGAATGAGCTGCAGAGGAAGTGGTGGAGGCTGGTCCAGTTATAACATTAAAAGGCATTTGGATGGGTATATGAATAGGAAGGGTTTGAAGGGATATGGGCCAAGTGCTGGCAAATGGGACTAAATTTGGTTAGGATAACTGGTTAGCATGGACGGGTAGGACCGAAGGGTCTGTTTCCGTGCTGTACATCTCTGTGACTCTATGTAGCATATTCTTTAAATGAAAGGTGTGTCTTCTTGGTTGAATACTTAATTGTGCTTTAATTTGTGAACACTCTCTGTAGAATCTTCTGCGTAAAATTGAATGTTTGCTGCATAATGCTTCTAGAACAATAGTCTAGACTTGTTGATTAGATTAATTACTGTATAGAAACAGGCCCTTCAGCCCAACAGGTCCACACAGACCCTCCAAAGAGAAACCCACCCCAACCCATTCCCCTACACCTACCAGGAGAAAGTGAGGACTGCAGATGCTGGAGATCACAGCTGAAAAATGTGTTGCTGGAAAAGCGCAGCAGGTCAGGCAGCATCCAAGGAGCAGGAGAATCGATGTTTCGGGCATAAGCCCTTCTTCAGGAATCTGATTCCTGAAGAAGGGCTTATGCCCGAAACGTTGATTCTCCTGCTCCTTGGATGCTGCCTGACCTTCTGCGCTTTTCCAGCAACACATTTTTCAGCCCTACATTTACCCCCTGACTAATGCATCTACCATTATGGGCAATTTAACATGGTCAATTCACCTAACGTGCACATCTTTGGACTGTGGGAGGAAACCAGAGCACCCAGAGGGAACCGACACAAATATGGAGAGAATGTGCAAACTCCACACAGTCGTCTGAGGATGGAATCGAACCCAGGTCCCTGGCGCTGTGAGGCAATAGTGCTAACCACTGAGCCACGTGCCATCCCCGAACTTGACTTATTCAAGAGATTCACAATTTCTGTCGCAAACAAGCTCTTCTTGTAAGTTTCCATAGTTGAATGGTTCAGATAGTACGTGCAGGCCATTAATGAAGCTATTTACAGATTCCCCTGTGAGTTAATATCTGCTATTGAAGCATGATCTCACCAGTGTCTTATTTGTTCTTGAAGTCAAATATTGATTAAAAATGTTAAGAGGTTGTCAAACATAATTTGTTTCTTCTTGATCAATTTTCTGACTAACTTGTGATCTGATGTGTTTCCTGTGTAGTTGAAAAACATACCATAAGACCATAAGACCATAAGACCATAAGACATAGGAGTGGAAGTAAGGCCATTCGGCCCATCGAGTCCACTCCGCCATTTAATCATGGCTGATGGGCATTTCAACTCCACTTACCCGCATTCTCCCCATAGCCCTTAGTTCCTTGTGACATCAAGAATTTATTGATCTCTGCCTCAAAGACATTTAGCGTCCGGGCTTCCACTGCACTCCGCGGCAATGAATTCCACAGACCCCCACTCTCTGGCTAAAGAAATGTCTCCACATTTCTGTTCTGAATCGACTCCCTCTAATTTTAAGGCTGTGTCCGTGGGTCCTAGTCTCCCAGCCTAACAGAAACGATTTCTTAGCGTCCACCCTTTCCAAGCCATGTATTATTTTGTAAGTTTCTATTAGATCCCCCCTTAATCTTCGAAACTCCAATGAATAAAATCCCAGAATCCTCAGCCGTTCCTCGTATGCTAGACTTACCATTCCAGGGATCATCCGTGTGAATCTCCGCTGGACACGCTCCAGTGCCAGATTGTCCTTCCTGAGGTGTGGGGCCCAAAACTGGACACAGTACTCCAAATGGGGCCTAACTAGAGCTTTATAAAGTCTCAGTAGCACATCGCTGCTTTTATATTCCAACCCTCTTGAGATAAATGACAACATTGTATTCGCTTTCTTAATCACAGATTCAACCTGCATGTTTACCGTCAGAGAATCCTCGACTAGCACTCCCAGATCCCTTTGTACTTTGGCTTTATGAATTTTCTCACCGTTTAGAAAGTAGTCCATGCTTGTATTCTTTTTCCCAAAGTGCAAGACCTCGCATTTGCCCACATTGAATTCCATCAGCCATTTCCTGGACCACTCTCCCAAACTGTCTAGATCCTTCTGCAGCCTCCCCACTTCCTCAGTACTACCTGCCTGTCCACCTATCTTTGTATCATCGGCAAACTTCGCTAGAATGCCCCCAGTCCCTTCATCCAGATCATTAATGTATAAAGTGAACAGCTGCGCCCCCAACACTGAACCCTGTGGGACACCACTTGTCACCGGCTGCCATTCCGATAAAGAACCTCTTATCCCAACTCTCTGCCTTCTGTCAGACAGCCAATCCTCAATCCATGCCAGTAGCTCACCTCAAACACCATGGGCCCTCACCTTGCTCAGCGACCTCACGTGTGGCACCTTATCAAAGGCCTTTGGAAGTCTAGATAGACCACATCCACTGGGTTTCCCTGGTCTAACCTACTTGTCATGTCTTCAAAGAATTCCAACAGGTTTGTCAGGCACGACCTCCCCTTACTAAATCCATGTTGACTTGTTCTAATCCGACCCTGCTCTTCCAAGAATTTAGAAACCTCATCCTTAACGATGGATTCTAGAATTTTACCAACAACCGAGGTTAGGCTAATTGGCCTATAATTTTCCATCTTTTGTCTTGATCTTTTCTTGAACAAGGGGGTTACAACAGCGATCTTCCAATCATCCGGGTCTTTCCCTGACTCCAGTGACTTTTGAAAGATCTCAACCAACGCCTCCACTATTTCCTCAGCCACCTTTCTCAGAACTCTAGGATGTAGCCCATCGGGGCCAGGAGATTTGTCAATTTTAAGACCTTTTAGCTTTTCTAGCATTATCTCTTTTGTAATGGCAACCATACTCAACTCAGCCCCCGACTCCCTTTAATTGTTGGGATATTACTCATGTCTTCCACTGTGAAGACTGACGCAAAGTACTTATTAAGGTCTCCAACTATTTCCTTGTCTCCTAGCACTAGGCTTCCAGCATCAGTTTGAAGTGGCCCAATGTCTACTTTTGCCTGTCGTTTGTTTCTTATGTATTGAAAGAAACTTTTACTATCATTTCTAATAATACTGGCTAGCCTACCTTCATATTTGATTCTCTCCTTCCTTACTTCTCTCTTTGTTATCCTCTGTTTGTTTTTGTAGCCTTCCCAATCTTCTGATTTCCCAGTGCTCTTTATAGGATCTCTCTTTTTCTTTGATACATTTCCTGACTTCCTTTGTCAGCCATGGCTGTCTAATCCCTCCCCAGATAATCTTTCTTTTCTTGGGGATGAACTGTGTACTGTGTCCTCAATTATACCCACAAACTCCTGCCATTTTGCTCTACTGTCTTCCCCGCTAGGCTCTGCTTCCAGTCAATTTTTGTCAGTTCCTTTCTCATGCCACTGTAATTATCTTTATTTAACTGTAACACCATTACATCCGATTTTGCCTTCTCTCTTTCAAACTGCAGACTGAACTCTACCATATTATGATTGCTGCTTCCTAAGTGTTCCCTTACTTTAAGATCTTTTATAAAGTCTGGTTCATTACATAGCACTAGGTCC